>NC_073744.1:124085054-124393022 GCF_029784135.1 Toxorhynchites rutilus septentrionalis
GGACATCCTGAAGCACTTGGGTTCGCCAGATATAGCCGATCTGGTATTTACAATATCATCTCTTTGCCGCTCCTTAAGCCGGGAGATTGAAGCAACCGGCCAAACGGTGGAGAAAAATCTGGCCAAAATAGACATTTTTATGCGGAAGCGTCAGACGAGACCGGCCGTATCTGAGCAGCAGGCAATCACCCAGAAGGAGTAGCTTGAGGAACTGGTGAAAAATGGGTGGGTTATATCTATGATATAACCGCAAGGTTGACGTGGGACAAATTATAGCTCAGCAATAATTTGTTTGTATTGATTAAAATTTTGATTGAATGAAACAATTTCCGAATTCAATTGAATTCAATATATTTGCTTTGTGAGTAAAAAGATTGTATAATGACATGTGAGGTCAATTCATGCAATAGATTATGTTCTTCGTTACAAGTAAATTTAATGACAGTCCTTTTACGTTTGGTATGATGACATCTTGGTTCTGAAGTCTGTGTTTGGGAAATATTCTTCAGTCGGAACAAAAATGCCACCGACTTGCATGTATTTGCAATGCCAATTTCCCCACGCTCCATGGATTTGAAGTCTGTGTTAGGGAAACACATTTCAGTCAGAACAAAAATACCCCCGACTTTCATGTATTTGCAATGCCGATTTCTCTAACGCTGCTTGGTTTTGAAGTCTGTTTTAGAGAACACTTTTCGGCGCGAACAAAGGTCCCCATACTATGTTTGCAATGCCGATTTCCCCAAGGCTGCTTGGTTGATTGATAGAATTCAACGAATGGCAGGGGACCGGGTACTTTACGTTCCCCAGGTAAGCGATGACGTCGAATGTATCATTCACATCAAGTTATCGAAGAAGGTCCTTCTCTGACAGACGTGAAGGGAATGTCCAAGTCGCTCTTCTTTCGAGTCATATGGTGAACGGGGAGATATATAGTACGAAGTGCTAGCCGGAGTTGGGAAGGTGATGTGGTCTTTATGCTGAACCTGCGATCAGCTCATTATGCCAAAAGATCACTGGAGGATGGATCGGCTGGAGATAAACATTGTCGCAAAGACCACCAACCTTCCCAGCATTCCCAAACTGCGCCCGATTGAAAACTTTTGGGCGAATGGCCAAAATAGAGAGACAGACGACAACCAAAGCCACGAAAAGGTAAAATAACACGCCGATATACATATTTTCATCAGCCATAGTTCAGGTTCCGGCCAACTTCCGTAAGACCGCCCAGCGCTTCATTTACGATACTTCATCAAACAACTCTGCCTCTTCCTGACGAGTATACACTAGTTCTTCCGGCTTATTTAAAACGTTAAGCCCTGACCGAGCTAGGGGACCAAAGATGAACTTTTCGTCTGACTCACGTTGGTCCCTGCGGATCAATAGGGGACTTTCATTAAAATCATTTTCCAATTTTGTTGCTGTCGCTTCCAGTTGACACTCTCTAAACAAAAAGCCCAATGTCGGTGCGATGAAACCAGCTCAACGTATTAATCTTTGGATGCATTAGAAACGCTCTTGAAAAATCTGCCAAATAAAAGTTTTTTTGAGGTTCATCCATTTAAGAAAATCAACATGATCAAATTGTGATATTGAAATATATTGATATCGCGGGACATTTTCGTTTCTTTTGCCAAATGCGGGACGTTTCGCGGGACGAAATCTAACGCGGGACATTTTGTTGAAATGCGGGACTGTCCCGCGTAAACATTTAATATTTAATATACGAAACTGGAATATAATACACACAACAATTGACGAAATCTTTGGTAAAGCTTGTTTTTTCTTATGGTTATAGTGTAATTTTGTCAATTTTACGTCTTAGTTAGCTCACTCATCAATACTAGAAAATCTAAAAGTTCTAAGAATTCAATATAACTTGAAAATCACAAAATTCCTTAGTAAAACCACCCGAAAAACGTGTCTCTAAGCGCACATGCTTCTTCCGAACCGAACGCGCGCATGCTCGCAAACGAGTGCGTTCAATGCGGTTCCCTCGATCGAACACACAAACGTTTCGTGAGGGCTGACATCGCTCCACACTCGCATTTGCCAACTACAATGACAGCGCTGACGTATTGCCCAAAGAAAAACGTCAAAACAACATTCTCGCGAGATAACAAGCAGACGTCTTGCAGAGGAAAAGGCGAAAAACATCAAGAAAAACACGACTCATCGTCATCGCCAGCATCACGAAAGTAAGCAAATATTCTGCCCAGCTTGGATACTAAGTTGTGGTGGAAGGTCCCGTAGCACCAGCCGAAATTGTGTGCCGATTGGTTTCCGATATCGTCGCGAAAAGTCTGGAAAACAGTGACGTTCGATTGATTCTGTGAATTGGACAACAATACGTTTCCCGTGGAACGCTCGGTACCGTTTTTTTTTTCCGTGAACCGGTCGCGATTAAGTGCTGAACTTCGAGAAGTGATTGATTTTGACAACTAACGAATCCGACGAAAATTTTGTGCAGTTCGAAACTTGTCCTAACGTAGGCAGAATTGGAATTGCTTCAATTGGTGAGTTTCATAAAATTATATAATTCTATTAAATGGGTAACACTATTTTTCAATAACACAATCAGCTTAAGTTGAAATCAATTGGTTACATTTTGAAGGTCTGAAATCATCTCGCACTAAAGAGTCTCTATCTTTTGGACATAATCAGCCAAAAGAACGGAACACCCCCAACAATTAGTCCCATTGTAGCATGTATTCCTATCCTCCAAATAATGTTTTTGTCATAGCCCTAAAATACATACACATAGCGCCGCACCGGTTCCACCTCTGCACCTCTTTAACGCTCTTCTACCGTTATTTTATGTCCCCATATTTGCATTGCGACAGCCCATCGCAGAAACCAATACCAGCGGCGCTAAGTGGCGATAGTCGAAGGAAAAAATATGTCAAAAATGTTGGAACAGATTTGCCGAAGTAGGGAGATTTTTTTGACGTAGGACTACGTTTTTCATTTCTGTACTGAGGTGTAAGCTTTGAAAACGATCTGGAAAATGTGGAATGTTGCACAGTTGCACAATATTGTAGGTAGTACGAATTCAGAACTGGGTTCCATTTATCAGCAACGGATTGGCAAATTTCTCTTAGATGAAGGCATGCCTTCTCCAATAGTTAAGAATTGTGCTGCTCAAGTCCTCGCTACTGTTAAGGAATGTTAGTTTGATATTTACTAACTTTACGACCTCTCATAAATATCACGGGTATTTTGGAAACATGTTAGTAGGGAAGATAACCTATAGGATACACTCAGTCGGTGTTACTGGGTAGGTTATTGTTACTATTACTGTTACTATTACTATTACTATTAATATTACTATTACTATCACTATCACTATTACTATTACTATTCTACAGTAATTAGAAAGATACTGATACAAAAAAAAATTATTTGACTAGTTCGACCTTCTGTAGGTTTCGACAAATCTTTGAACAAGACTACAAAGAGACTGCAGATGGATCTGAAACACGAATTTTGTGATGAAAAAATGAGGTCAATATTTTTCTAAACCATCAGATTAACTTGCAGCTTTTAAAAAAGGCCTGGTTGCACAAAAATTCTGGTGTTGATGGACGGCACGTCATTTTACGCGATCTGCAACTGGACATTCAAAATGAAGTAAAAAACTCTTGAATTTGGGTAGCTTCTGGTTTCATATTTTACATGGCGCATCCAAGGATGAAGAGATTCAAAAAGAAGTAGGGTCTGAGCCTAGGAGCGCGGACGGAAGTTTGACGTAGGACTGTGATTGTTCAGAACACTTGGTTATTATAAATGTAATTCTGTTCACTGTTCAGAAATCTGTTAGTTTAACTCTTTTGAAACTCTAAATAGTAGCCCTGAAAAGGGCCATTTGTCGTATGTACTCACAACCTTCAAACGGTTTGTAACGAACAAAGAAAGACAATAAGCTTTTGGCAAGAAGTTCAACTGTCTAACTGAAAATGATTGGTTTTTTTCCCATTTATTTATTTATTAGTCTCATTAGCATTTTATCTGTAACAGCCGGGTTTTTATCGTGTACATGTACATATGTTTATGTTTCTATAAATTGTAAATTACACAGTAGTAGTAGTAGCCATTTAGGCATTTTAGGTGTTCTGTTCCATTACATTATGGTAAATTACACTGTAGTAGCCATTTAGGCGTAAGGGTATTCTATCTATTCTTCCATTGTTCAGCAGACCGGACAGCGGAGACAGTTGATATTGATCAATGTTGGGTTATTTATAGAACAAGCAGCCCGATGTTTCTTGCAGAGCAGAGCAGTTGTATGGATGAATCGATCTATGTTCCACTGTAGATCGATCTCCATCGCTGATGATGGTTGCGTGGACGTAGTTATTCTATAACAACACAAATATGGTCAATTGAGGGCCCTGAGTTTGAACTCATGATCGATCGTTTAGTAAGCGAACGCGTAACCAAGTGGCTACGAAGACCCCCGAAAATGATTGATGAATATCAGTGGGACACACAACAGGGTGGAATGGTAGATGAAGTATTTGTAAATCGTCATCGATTGCATTGAATATGAAATTTATAGGGAAGAAATGAAAAAACAAGTTTGAAAATACTCACGATTTCGTGATATTTGAGGTAAAATACACATGAAATCATGAAGTTGCTTTTTTTTAATAGATATCTATGGTATTGTGATTTTTTTTCCATAGTCCTATTCTTTTTATTAGGCATCGGGAGCAGTAGCTTTTTCGGTAAAATAATGTTCGTTTGCCGACTATCACAATCAAGTCGTATTGGTTCTACAGCTCAATCTATCATAGAAGGAATTGAGTAATTGAGAATTATGGATATGAGTCATCAAGAATATTAATATTTCATTTCGTTTGATTTTTGTGGTGCGATGTAATGCCGATCTGAATAAGTCTTTGCATGATAATCGCTGCTTACTCCTATTTAACCCCTTGCCGTACGATTTATTTTACAATAGCACGGCCCAAACACGAGCATATCGAGTCGTTCCGTTACTATGCCGAGCATGTGCATCTTACATGGTCGAAGCAGTACACGAACATCATATGCCTGAAGCGTGTATCCATTTCACATCGATACACAACGAGTGAGGTTCGATGTTGTACGTTCTGGCACAGCCTAACGACGACGAGTGTGGTTCGACGTTGTACGTGAAAGGGTTAATGAACGATCACTACATGGGTGACACTTTCCTCGTTACTTTGATGAAATCTTGCATGAATTTCGAGTGATGCATGAAATCTTGCATCTGATTACTTTAACATCTTGCCAATTTGTTAGATAGAACGCATGAATTGCACGCAATTTTGTGTTACATACAACATTCATGGGAACAAAGTTGGAAGAAAGAATGTATAATATATGATTCACCTTCGCATCCGCTCGCGAAACATACCTCTTTTGTTTGTTAAATTGCTCACTTGTTTTATTATTTCCATTGTTGATGTCTCAGACAAAAAAAAAATTGCCGTCTAATGGTATATATTATGACATATATCGCAAGAACGATTCTGCGTAATATGCATTTGAAAACTCTTAATAAACGTTACGTTTTTTGTAGAGTGACCCCCTATATAGAAATCAAAGACGTAGTCCTACGTCAAAAAATCTCGTCAAAATTTTACGACAAACATATCCTGCAATGCAATTCTAGTTGAAAGCAATTTTGCGACTGGCACGCGAACCCAAATAAATTAATGACATTATAATTTATTGAATAACTTGTTATTCCCCAAATATTTTTTTGTTGCACAACCTTAACACCTGCTTTACCATAGCGTCAGTTCAATGCTTTGATGCAATATTAAAGCCACCAACGAAGCCTTTATGGTGACAGAAAACAAACAATGTTAACTGCTTGGAAAAAGGTTGAATATTTGCTCATTGTTTCGTATCTAGAACGATACTGAAAGTTTGTCTTTCCTTTCCTTCCTTGTTGAATTAAATAGACTTTGAACTTCTTCAGTTCATTCGCTAGAGCCTTCAAAAAGGTCTCTACTCTTTCCTCATATTACTCCTCCACCCCCATTGCCTTGAGAAAACCATTCGATCCCTCGCCGTCCAGCTTGCCCAGCAACGGTGTTGTCCAGTCGGTATCCTCACGAAGAATGAAGTTTGCCTCAGCAAGATCCACTGTTCATACTCTAGGCAAATATTCCTCTTCGTTCTTCTTCTTTTCATTTGTTCATGGAGACTTTGCATTTTCTTCTTCTTTTTGGCTTTAAGAGGGTTTAAACTTTTCAGTTCATTCGCCTCTAGAGAGACTTTACATCTTACGATTTCCCCTTCGTTGCTCGTCATTGACAGCTCTGTTCGGGAAAGCACACAAATGGACAGAACAAATGTATTGGGAAACGGGAATGCTTCAATTTTCATCAATTTAAACCATATACAGACTATGGGTTTGTAATGTATAGCATATCAAACAAATCTTAGGGAATTTCCGATTCGTTTGGTATGTAAAACGCCAGAATCCGTTCACGGCAAACATAGCTATTGACGTTAACTTTATTTCATAAAAACAGGAAGTGGGTTATATCTATGGTATAACCGCAAGGGTGACGTAGGACTATCGTTGATCTAGAAATCATTTGTTTGAAGTTGAATCTGAATTCATTCTGAATGAATGAATATTTAGAGAACTTCGAAAACGAGAGCGTTACGTTGGAGGCACAAGGTTTTATGCATCCAATATTGGATACGGAAATATCCTACTGATGGGGAAGAATAATCTTCAGAAGCTATCCTGTTAATTGCGATTGATTGAAAAATCACAAAACCAAATGTATTTGGTCACAGTGTTACATTGATAGAAAACATTAAAAGAAACTCTTTCACATGAATGTAATTTTCAATTCCCAGAGGAACTGGCAGATTATTTTCAGTAACGATTAGATATTTC
Organism: Toxorhynchites rutilus septentrionalis; assembly: GCF_029784135.1. Taxonomy (NCBI): domain Eukaryota; kingdom Metazoa; phylum Arthropoda; class Insecta; order Diptera; family Culicidae; genus Toxorhynchites; species Toxorhynchites rutilus. The sequence goes on from NC_073744.1 coordinate 124,091,962, forward strand.
CACATTTTCCTCGATACTGGAAGCCCACCAGTAGTTAATGCTAACTCGATAACCATCTGTTAATAGCACTTGATTGAAACATATTTGATCACAGTGTTACATGGATAGAAAACATTCAAATAAACTCTTTCACATGAATGTATTTTTAAATTCCTAGAGGAACTGGCAGATTATTTTCCGGATCTTTCTCGATGCTGAACGGCATCCAAACGGAAAGAATTCCGTGCGTTTATGTGTGTGTGTGTGTAGCGGCTGCTTCGAGATCTTCCCGGGGAACCGTTTGTGGCATCACGCTCCTCCTGATGGATTCCCTTCTGGCCTAAGGTGCCTTCATCCGCGCTTTCATGATAAATGAAGAGCTTCACCACAACAGCGACAACATGCTCCAATCGCTGTTCAATTAGAACTGAGTGGATTTCCGAGCGGCGCTCGCTTATATACCTATTGGTGATTTCAATAGCCTGTTTTGAAAGCAAATTTAAGACTATTGAAAAAAGTTTTTGGATCAGAAAGTAACAAGTATAGAATGCGTAGACATTTTATCTTTCGAATGAAGTGTTTATCATACCATTTCGTTCAGTTGTTTAGGAGCTATTAACACTCAAAATCTCGGTCTCCGGCGTAACGCTTTCGTTTTCGAAACTTTGATTTTACACCCCGGTATAGAAATGAAAGACGTAGTCCTACGTCAAAACGTGACCTGTTTCCTACGTCAAAAAATCGCTAAGTTTTGGCTATATTGACGGATTTTGAACGTATCAGTACAGATTTAGCACTGTTTACGGAACTTATTACCAAATAAAAAAGTTGATGGGTCTGAGCCTAGGGGCACGAACGGGATTTTGACATAGGACTGTGATTGTGTGTAGTAATTGCATTTAAATTGAGTTTTTTATTGTTCAAAATCTGTACTTTTTCTCTTTTGATACATCAAATGGATGCCTTGGAAAAACCGTTTCCTGTATGTACTTGTATCACCCGTTTAGGGTTAGATGACATAACGTGGTAGAATTCGGTACCGTATTCTGTTCAAGTGCACCCGTGGCCGAGTGGTTAGCGTCTCACATTATCATGCCGGGTGTTCGGGTTCGATTCCCGTTCTGGCCGGAGGATTTTTCGTCAAAGAAATTTCCTTCGACTTGCACTGTGGTCACGCGTATTCTAGAGCTTGCCCCTCGGAATACATTCAAGGCGTGTTATTTGGCTTAAGAAATCTCAACTAAGTATTAATGAATGACGCTAGTTAATGCATATGTTGAGACGGCAAAAGTTCCACAGGGAACGTTAACGCCATTCAAGAAGAAGATTCTGTCCAAAAATGTACACAAAAATACCATTAAAGCCATTACTACCCTTTTCTTCTGTTTATTCAATCATGCAGAAGAAGACAAAGAGTCATCATGTATCATTTTTAAACACATGTCTAAATAGTTAAGACCTACATAAATATAAGCCTGAGTCGAATCAATCTATGACTACAAAAATATATCATAGATAAAAATAGCATTATCTCCTTCGTTACCACGTTGTCCGGAACATTGTTTGTAATAACTTTATAGCCCTGTAAGATCGCGACTACTCAAGCTATCATAATCTGATTTACGTGGGTATACCCTTTCGATCTACTAAATCAGCAGCCATTTAAATTTATTTATGGCATTTTCATATAAGCAAACACCATACTCGATATTATGACATCCTGGACCACAATTACACAAATTGTTAGTAGTGAGACCTACACGATAAAAACATGAATTGAGCACAAATTGATTGGACAACATACAATATAATATAAAATTAATGCCTATTATCAGTAAATGGAGAATAATTCATTTTACGCTTCAAGCTAACGCCCGAATTTAGGCAAAAATATTGCTCGTTGCGTCGGGGAGGAAGCGAATGGATAATGCAAACGAAAAAAAAACATACCCAATGAAAACTCCTAATAAATCGTTACATTTTTCATAGAGTGACCCCCCTATATAGAAATCAAAGACATAGTCCTATGTCAAAATGGTAAAAATGGTCTTATTTCTCTCGTGTGGAAATTCCAACGTTGAGAGGGCTTTTTCATGAATACCTATTTTTTTTAATGAAAATATGGGTGAGGAAACAATTGCGCTACGTCACAAGTTTATGATACTATATTTCACTTCGGAGAGATAGTGTCAATAAAAATATTGAAGTAGTTGATTCAGTGATCTCGAAATTACCATTCTTTATGTCTAGAAGAGAAAGAAAGCCTTCAACGAGTCATTTATTGGAAGATATCGACAGACGGTTCATAAATTTCATTGTTTTAGCTAATGAAATGTTTCAAGAGCTACAACTACAGTACTAGTAGAAAATCTGGAATTTCACTGGAAAATAAGGAATATCAGGATTTTTTTTTGGGGTTTGAGTCGCAACCCTGGAATCAGAATTTCATCAAAGAAAATCACTGCGATTAAAATCAATGTATATCGATGTGCATAACTCAAACTCCATTTGATTTTGAAATTAGCCGCTATACTGTTGTGCTACAGAAGTTAAACCACATGATTATCCTTCTGCAGAAATATTTTATTACTTTGTGACGTTAGATTCCTGAAAATTCAGGAAACTTTTATTCAAAACAATAAAAATACATTAAAAACAGGAAGGCGGTTATATATGTGGTATAACCGCAAGGTTGATGTAGGACTATCGTTGATTTAGTAATCATTTGTCTGAAGTTGAATCTGAATCCATTCTGAATGAATGAATAAATGAATATTTGGGGGACTTCGAAAACGAGAGCGTTACGTTGGAGGCACAAGGTTTTATGTTTCTAATATTGAATACGAAAATATTCCACTGATGGGGAAGAATAATATTCAGAAGCTTTCCTGTTAATTGCACTTGATGGAAAAATCATAAAACGAAATGTATTTGATCGCAGTATTATATGAAAACATTAAAATGAATTTCTTTTGTAATTTGCAATTCCAAGGGGAACGATACTGGATAACAACCAAACGAAACCGTTTTTCGATGCTGGTACCTTCTTGGTCGCTTTTTCAGTGGCATCACTCTCCTCCTGATGAATTCCCTTCTGGCCGAAAGTGCACAAACAGGCTCTTGGTGACACCGTTCATCAGCGCTTTCATGATGAACGAAGTTAGCTTCACCACAACAGCGGCAACATGCTCCAATCGCTGTTCGATTATAGTTGAGTGGATTTCCGAGCGGCGCTTGTTTATATACCGATTGGTTATTTCAATAGCCTGTTTTGAAAGCAATTTTAAGGTTATTGAAACAAGTTTTTGGATCAAAAAGTAACAAGTATTTAACGCGTAGACATTTTATCTTTCGAATGAAGTGTTTATCATACCATTTCGTTCAGTTTTTTTTTTTTTTTTTGATTTTATACCCCGGTATAGAAATGAAAGACGTCAAAACATGCAAATAACATAACTCTAGGGTTCAGAATCTTGTTGAAGTAAATTGAATTGTAATACAGTTTAGAACATCTCAATTATACTGGAATTTCAGTTCCTGCCGAGATATCAGTTAGACCTTTACGATTTTTAATGCTAGCATTAATTGACGAAAAAATGTAGTTTGCTCATTTTTATTCGTTTGCTTAATTTTGCCATTGATACCTATACTTTCTCTATGTAGTGGATTATTATAAGAAAAGTAACACTTTTTGTTTCTTCTGATAGTTGGGTCTGATATTTCTCATTGGATTTTTTTCAACAATCTATTTGAATCTATCCGCATGACCTTCATTATGACATCACGAATCCATTAAAATGTGGTAACAGTATGAGGTGTTTGGATAAACGAATGGATTTAGTTTAGTCTGCGTAATGTATAGACACAAACTCAAAGAACTATATATAGATGAAAGGATTTCAAGGAACTGAATTCAATCATTACTCGTCAAAATAAACTCACTCACTCACTGATTCATGGTAGTGACGCTAAACTGATGAACTAGACTTCCTTGCGGGATATGATTCTGTTAAATATTTCATACACTCACTTTAGAGAGTTCTGAATTGATCAATAGACCTTCCGGAATGAAGCATTACAACTGCTTGGTATTGGTAGACGTCTCGCAGTACTCTTCAATCATTCGAATTGACTACAAGAAAAACTGCTCGGATACCATGCATTTGTAGTATTGATACAAGGTACGTAAAGTTTTGAAATCCATTAGAATAAATAACGGAAAATATAAATACTGAGTTTTCCTGTATGTCAGCTCTTTGCAGTAGTTCACTGCGAAACAGTTCTCTGAAGCAGACCTGGTTCTCTGTAAGTTTTACCATCATATGCTGAAAATTTCGGATTTAATCAAACTTTGTTTCATTTATTATAAATTAATTTATAATTGTTATTACACTACATCATTACATTGAAATGTAGATTTGGGGTACAGTCAATTATAATTGAATTGTACAAGCAGGATCCGACTATGACCTTTCTCGTAAACGGTAAGTCGATGCTACTATGTGTAATGGGAAAAATTATTGAACAAAAGGAGCGGCGCGTCAAAAGCTTGGTTATTCTCAAATAAAAACGATTTGTAAAATATAGCAACATTTTGTTCTATGAGAGTTGCACAAATGAAGGGAAATTTCAATATCAGTTAGCGAATAGTATTGCCAAATTTTATTGTCGGCTTATTTTACAGTTCTGTTGTGTTGTGAATGAGATATGTCATACACCGCGGAACGATTTTATCGAGATCCACTGATGTTTGTGATATCAGCTTAATTTTAATGCCAGCTCGCACATTTAGTGTACGTATATATTGTAGGTAACTTTTATTGTAAAAGTGTTTCCCGGCGACCTTCTCAAGTTAACCATGATCAATCTTTATCGTTGGGTAAAAAAATATTCCCAAAATTAGAATTTATGCGACGAGAGTCCAGTGCACCCGTGACCGAGTGGTTAGCGTCTCACATTATCATGCCGTGTGTTCGGGTTCGATTCCCGTTCTGGTCGGGGGATTTTTCGTCAAAGAAATTTCCTTCGACTTGCACTGTGGTCACGCGTATTCTAGAGCTTGCCCCTCGGAATACATTGAAGGTGTGTTATTTGGCTTAAGAAATCTCAATTATGTATTAATAAATGACGCCAGTTAATACATACGTTGAGATGGCAAAAGTTCCACAGGGAACGTTAACGCCATTCAAGAAGAAGAACAAGTGACGAGAGAAATTCATGGCTTTGAAATACAATGTTGATCTGTTTTATTGTAGAGATGTTTCCCAATGACCTTCTCAGGTTTCCAACGGATAACCTCCGTCGGGTGATAGAATATTACTAGTATATAATATAATAATTACTCGGATTGCACGTTATAGATAAATCCTTTAAGATCGCAAGTTCCGTGAGGGGTTTTCGAAAGAGTACCGTGCGAAATCGTTTACTCTCGAAATGCAAGTGTCCATCGGGAAAACGCGAATACAAGTGATTTTATAATTCCAGTTTCGACTTATATACGCTCCCTCGTAGATTTCTTATCTCTAGTTCCGAAGGTGTCTATCACATACAAATAAGCTTGGCGATAACTATCAAATGCTTTTTTTCGAGGTCATAACCCTCCGCTGAACACAGCACGAGGGGCAAATTCTGTTTACATACTAACTGACCCAGCGAACTATGTCCCACCCACAACTGATATTTAGATTCAAATAATTTCCAACAGAAATTGATTTATGTACGTGAACTATACTCGCGGTATATAATTTCTTTTGACGTAGAACTACGTCTTTGATAGGGGGGTCACTCTACGAAAAATGTAACGTTTATTAAGAGTTTTTAAATGCATATTACGCAGAATCATTCTTACGATATATATTATAATATATACCATTAGACGGAAAATTTATCCAGCATTTTTTTCGCCTGAGACATTAACAGTGGAAATAATAAAACAAGTAAGCAATTTAACAAATAAAAGAGGTATGTTTTGCGAGCGGATGCGAAGGTAAATCATGTATTATGCATTCTTTCTTTCAACTTCCTTCCCATGATGTTGTATGAAACACAAAATTGTGTGCAAGAATTCGTTCTATGTTGAAGTAATCTGATGCAAGATTTCATGCACCACTCAAATTTCATGCAAGATTTAATTAAAACAACGAGGAAAGTGTCACTCATACAGCTACTGCTCCCGATGCCTTAGAATAAGACTATTAATACGAATAAGACAATGGAAAGAACTCACAATACCATAGCTATGCATTAAAATTAAAACAATTCAATTCAATTTCATATTCAATATTCAATGTAATCAATGACGATTTTTTGACGTAAACCTACGTCTTTCTTTAAGGGTGCCAAATCAGAAAAACAGGTCACGTTTTTATGAAATAAAGTTAACGTTAATAACTATTTTTGCCGTGAATGGATTTTGACGATTTACATACTAAACGAAAAGGAAATACCTTAAGATTTGTTTGATATGTTATACATTAGAATCCCCTGGTTTGTAAATGGTTAAAATTCATGAAAACTTTAAGCGTTTCTATTTTCCCCTGCATTTGTTCGGTCCATTTGTGTGCTTTCCCGAACAGAGCTGTTAATAACGAGCAACTTATCGACGACCAACGGAGGGGAAATCGTAGGATTTAAAGTCTCCGTGAACAAAGGAAAAGTAGAAGAATGAAGGGGAATAATTGCCTAGAGTATAAACAGTGGATCTCGCTGAGGCAAACTTCCATTCGGCATCGGACTGTTGAGCAATCCAGTTCACTTTGCTTTCGCTGCGCTTCGATCTAAGATTGGACCCCACCAGTGGTAATCCAACTTGGATACCGTCGTGTGATTTTTTTCTGTTCGTTTTTCACGTTATTCGTATCGTGTGTTTTTCTTTCCGCGTCATAAATTGGACGCTTCGCGTAGTGTGTGATGAGCAAGAAGAAGAGGAAGGCAGGCTCGAGCCCTGCAAAAAACGAACGCATTGCCAGTGGCAATAAAATTTCGAGACAAGCGTCATCTAATGATGCACGCGATGGCGATTTCGGCGCGTCGGTCGAAAATGTAAACGCAGTTACCCAGCCAGCAACCAAAATCAAGCTCCCCCCGCTGGTGGCGAAGGCGGTCGCTCTTGACAAACTCATCAGCGAATTCTCATCGATGGGTGTTACATCAGAGTACAAGCTGTGTGGCATTATTCCGTCTTTTTCCAAGCAGTTAACATTGTTTGTTTTCCGTCATCATAAGGACTTCGTTGGTGCCTTTGAGAATGCATCAATCCATTAAACTGACATTATGGCGAAGCAGGAGTTAAGGTTGTGTGCCAAAAAAATTATATGGGGAATACCAAGCATCTTGAATGTCTTACTGGAATGTTATAAGTTATTTGGATTCGCGAGCCAGTCGCAAAACTGCCTTCAACTAGGATTGCATTTGCGCTAATATTGATCATAATGAAGCATTGCTACTATTTTCGAAGTTGTTATTAACAAAAAGAGTTTATTTCGCTTGTTTAGTCACCAAGAAAGTAAATGTCGTTCTGGAATTTTGTATGTTTCGCTTGCCAGTAACAAAACTTCCTCCACTAAGGGTGACAGCTGCGCTTCTCTCAAGCATGAGAAAGTAATGCAACTTTTCTCAAGGCCAGAAATATTAACAGAAGTGTTTCTTTTGAGAATAGCGCAAAATGATGAGAAGTGTTTATATTTCTGGTAGTTTCAAGCCACCAATGTATGGCTCTGTAAGCATGCTATGGCGAACGCTTGTTTGGCGCTTGGTTTACGTCGTACGAACGATGCCTAGAGGTGCGATTTCTTTGAGGCAATACTAAATAACATGTAGCATGATATTTGATACTTGCAACGGTTATCATTGTTGAAAAGTTGTTGTTGTTTCCATGCGGTGCCAAAGATATGTTGATGCAGTTATAAGATGTGGAATAATGGTGCTGGTGCAACATGTATATAATCGAGCCGAGTCTATGTAAATTGCGAAAAAGGCCACCGGAATAGCGTTCGAGGTAAATTTCCAATGCATTGACATGAAATAAATTGCGACATACGATCAGCTAGTGTATTGTTTTGCGAGGGCAAGAATGAATCATCAATCAATTATCGTCAACTGATTCTACAATGAAAAAACCGTTCCAGAGACTATTCTACTAAGCAGTTGTTTCTAAAATTTCACAGCATTATAGAATAATATCCGAAGGTAAAAACAAGCGACTTATAAAAAATAACAGCGTAGTTCTACGTCACAATGCAGTCGCATCTTGGACACAACCTCCTATAATTTTTTTTTTGTTCACCGATCCTCATATACTTTATCTGGTAGATGAAACAGGGTGTCACACTGATATTCATGAATCATTTTCAGTTAGACAGTTGAACTTTCTGCCAAAAGCTTATTTTCTTTTTTTTTGTTGGTTGACGGTTATGAGTACATATAACAAACGGCCCTTTTCCGGGCTACTGTTTGGAGTTTCGAAAGAGTTAAACTAACAGATTTCTGAACAATGAAAAAAATTACATTCGAAAAAACAACTGTTCTGAACAATCACAGTTCTACGTCAAACTTTCGTTCGTGCCCTATGCTCAGACCCTTCTACTTTTTTGACATATAAACATAACGCAGACTAAGACGCATCAAACCTGATACTGGCTATTTTTATATCCGTTGCTCCGTTCTTGAGTTAAATCGTGAGGAACGGACACCAAATAATTTTTATTTATATAGATGTTCCTATTCCGAGGTCATGAACCTCAGGGTTTCCATGAATATCCTCCGTTGTCGGGTGCGAAAATTATAAAATTCACGATATTTATTGCAGGTCCGTTTTATTGTGGAGATATTTCCCGATTGCTTAGAATATTCTCCACCGTTGGATATTAAAATATGTGAAGAATTTAAAAGTTTCATGCACAATAAATTTCAATATCGTCAATATCGTCAGTCCTCTGCCCTCCGTGTATTGAAATGCGTTCGATTTTCGGAATCTCCCTTCGTCCAGTGGCTGAGTTAAAATAATATCACAAAAAACTCGTAGACAACGGCTAAAGGCAGCTAAAGACAGTGCTAATGAACAAGGGTTACCATACTAAAGATGGATTCGCCTTCGAAATCGAGTTGAAATTTCAACCACTGTACCGATAAGAGTTTGAGTCAATTTTTATACATTCGCGCATACATTCCACATTATTAGAAAAATTGAAACTGTTCAGTCCGGGAACAAAGACTAGGTTGCGATGTACTGTGTATTCGGGAACTTCTGAGCTCGGGACCGATTGGCTGAACGGGTGGAGTCCTCTTCGGTGATCGTTGTCGGGGCGGGTTGATTCGCTGGATCGGAAGCCTTGAGAAAGGCTTTTACTCTTTTGGAATGGTTAAAATGTAGAAGAAAAAGATGGCGGAAAATAATAACTATAAAGTATATTTCTTTTCTCTTCTATCTTCTTTTCTGTTCATTTGCTTCTTCTTGTTCTGCTACGGCTGCTGCTTTCCTCTGATGTTGTCGTCGCAATGGTCGGTGGAAAAGTGGTGATTTTCGGGCAGCGCGCATCGCTTTTATAGCGAGCGCGATTGATGCTGCTTTTTCTTCACTGGTGACATTCGATAGGCGTGGCATACGACGAGAGTTTTTCTCTTCCATTGGAACGGAATAGAAATCGTTATTCTGAAAACAGAAAGCAAACCTTTTAACTCTCATATGACACGACACTATGACTACCTAAATGGAACGTTTCGAAAGCTTGTTTCGATTTCAAAACGAAGGAAAAAAAGATCTGTGTACGATTTCTAGTTTGTAACACTGTAGATAATTCTATGACAGTATGACACTACAAACCAGAACATCTTGACCGAAATGATTGCACATAAGCGGCATTTATAACGTTATCTAAACCACAACACAATCTCAACCAGGCAAATCGAGCCATCGTTAGCGTTTGTCGTCACTCGTTTCACAGCAGCAAAATCGAATATTTTTAGTTTTATTTCTTCGCGCTCCGCGCTTTTATCCTCATTCGCCCATTACCCCACTTGCCCACCGTCCGGTTCGGTCCTGTTGTTGCCTTGAAATTTCAACGCTTCTCGATGCAGCAATGACTCTCTAATGGAGAACGTGACGATCGCGAATGGTTTACTCTTCGCAATTAAACTTCTTATCATGTACCTTTCGCTGGTGTGTTGGCAACAGCTAGTCTCGGAACAACACTGAATACGGGTAGCTGGTTATCTTATCACCCACGAGGGCAAACACATTTACCTAGCACAATGTTGCATTCTTTGGTCTGATATTCGCGGGATACTGCATCTGCACTGGGGAAAGAACCATCGGCCCTCCAATCATTTGACGTTGATTTCTGTTTTCATTTTTTTCTTATCATACATGTCTGGCTGACTAACCTTGGCGCAAGTGGATACGCATGATTAGATAAGACCCAATTAGTCACCTCTTGTGCGTATCGCAGAATTCATTGACTGCGTTCAATAGTGGATTTTCAGAAAGTGCGGCTAGCGATGTCCGGTAATCGTTCGATTAATCGATTAATCGAAAAGTAAACAGTAAAAACAATTGAGGGGCTTAGAATGCAAGGGGTGTAAGTGACTTGATCGATTTCTCTTCATCAACTTTTTCTTTAGTTAATAGCTCAACTGCAAATACGTTCCAATTTAAGTTTGCTATAGAGTCCGATAGATGAGGTTCTGACCTATCTTCCACATTGCCAAATACAGTACAGAATGTATTTGCAGCTAAGTTATGACCAAAAGAGAGAGTCGATGTAGAGAAATCGATCAAATCACTTACACCCCTTTCATTCTATGCCCCTCAATTATTAACACTCCTATACTCGCACATAGGTCTGACGGACCGAGAATCAATGAGGTGATTGAATTAAATGACTATTTAAACTAAATGAAGGTAATGAAAAAATATTCTCTGGAGTTTTTTCATTCATTTATATTTTTTTTTTAAATACACAATAGCAATATTACAGATACACGCACAGTCTGTGAGTATACGAGTTACGATTTTGCACGCGAGTATAGGAAGGTTATTCGAATGATTACTGTGCAGTCGATAATCGAAACGAACAAATAATTTTAGTCGATTAATCGACGGGGACCTCCGTAATGGTTTCATTCGGTTTTAGCAGCTCATAGGTCACCACATCCAGCTGGTTCCATCAAATAGATAGCATAATCATCTGGGCGTGAATATTCCGCGCGGCCGTCGATGTTGATGCATGGCCGGGGTATCCATACGTTGCCCGACGTTTAGGATTGTCGTAATAGACCCACTTTTCATCGCCAGTAACGATACAATGCATAAAACCCTATCTTTTATGCCGTTGGAGCAGTTGTTCGCACGTGAAAAAACGGCGTTCGACGTCTCGTGGCTTCAATTCATACGGCGCCCAATGCTGAGCTACTTCAAGTGTATCTGCAAGTTTTTGTTGCGTTTGTAACGGATCTTGATCGAGTAAAGCCTCAAATTCTTCATCTTCAAACTTTTTTGGTAGTCCGGAACGTTCTTCGTCTTCCAAGTCAAAATTACCACTTTTAAACCGTGCAAACCACGTCTGACACGTTCGCTCAGTTGGAGCATGGTCACCATAAACTTCCACAAAAATGCGATGGCTTTCCGCAGTTTTTTTTCTTTATATTGAATTAATGAAGTAACACTCCCCGCAAAAACACTCTCGTTGGTACGAAATTCGACATATTCGAAGTGGCAAAAAACAATGCAGTTTACGCTTCATCTTTTCGACATATACTGAATAAGACGCGCAATGCCAGTAGATTTCCAACGAATGTCTAGAAATTTGATTCACTAGAAAAATAATCAAGTTACGCCATCTGTTGTAAAACCGAAAAAACTTACCGGTACACCTAATAATAACTATAATTGCTTCATACTTGGAAGACCGTACGGAACGCGTTACCTTTTAAATTCGTCACTTGGGAGACGAAAGTTTGATGGTTTGGGAATGTTATTTACTTCACTATTATTCATTGCTGTTTTGCATTAAAACCGCTGCAATAATTGGAAAATATAACGCATGGATTCATAACAGCCAAAGTATTTCGAAAAGGTATGGAGAGTGATCGTTCCCAGAATAGATGTAGCTATCAAACAGTATGAATGCCTTGAAGAGCTTAAACGAGCAGTATCCTCTACGTGGAACGAGATTCAATTTACAACATGCCGCAGGATAGTCTCAACCACGCCAAATAGGTTATTTGAACTGATCAGGAACTAAATATGACCCACGAATTAGAAACTGGTTGTAATTCAATTGATTTTAATTTTGTGAAAAAAAATTAAAAAGCCCGAATAGTTTACGCAAATGACCACTTGGTACGCATTAGGTAGGTAAGAGATAGTAGAAAAGTACTGGACAAAATAAAGTACGCAACTGTGATATTTCCAAGCATTCTTGAATTTGATAGAATCTAAGGCAGATTGATATTCAAAGTATTCTTACAAAAAGCCTGTAAGTGTTCTTTCGAAATATGTTGGATATAGCGACATGAGAACGATATATAAACTTGTAAAGAGCATTTATTGGGGAATTGTTATTTTTCTGGTGGCCAAAATAAAGTACGCCAACGGTAATTCAACTTTTAAACCGATTCTTCTTTACATTAGTATTTGGTTTAGTTGCCTTTATCTTCAATCACGGATTGCAGGCGTCGTGGCATACTTTCAACGAGTTGTCTGATATGTTGGGAGTTGATCCAGGCCTTTTCCAACGCAGTTTGTCGCGATTGGTGACATCTCTCTTGTCGACTTTTTAATCCAAAATGGACCACAAATTTTCTATTGGATTTAAGTCCGGGCTTTGTGGTGGTCATTCCAATAGCGTAATACGTGAAACACGGAAGTACTCAGTGGTTTTGTGGGCGGTATGCTTAGGATAGTTGTCTTGTTGAACTTCTCTCAACTTTTCACGCCGACTCTTTATGAATCCTTTTCAAAATGCTGATGTCATAGCCGTCATGATGCCATAAGTTTTCTTAAGATTACCGACAACCGGCCAAGCGAAGCACCTCCTCACCATGATACTGCCACCTCCGTGCTTGACCGTCTTATGGATATTTCTGTCGGCAAGTTTCTCGGCAGGTTTCGTCCAAACTCGTGTTTGTTGTTTGCGGTCAACGAGTCCAAATTTACTTTCACCACTTCAAATAACCTTTTTCCAGAACTCTATCGGCTTGTCCATGTAATTTTGGGCGAATTTGTGACGTTTGATCCTGCAGAAAAATGTATGCTGAATACAAAGTGAACAAACCAGTTTACATTTCGAATCAATGGTCGCCGTTGGACAAATCCACTCCTATAACCCAAATCCTGCAGTTATCTGCGCACAGTTTGTTCGGAGATATTTAAGTCAGAATTTTCACGAATCAGTCGGCTGGTAGCAAAAGGATTTTTAGCCACTTCTCGAGAAATTACGATCCGCTCGTGATGCTTGCTGCTGCCACTAGTAGTAGACCGGTTTCAACAACCGTTGCTACTGTTTGCCGCTGCTTATGCTGCCATAAGCTCGATGTGAGACACAGCTCGCATTTCGACCGCTCAACTTCTATGCTCGCCTATATATTAGCCGCTTTCACTGCTGCTGCTCTCCACTTGTTGTTGTCCGTTCCACGTCCGTTGTGAGAATGAATGAGATCCACGAATGATCCTTCCTTTTATATCATTTGGTATGTGTGAAGTAGGCGCCTCCTACTCGATTGCCATGCAGCTTGCCGGTGAGAGAACGAATCGGGCGCGAAAAAGAAATGACGTCAATTTCGACCAATCAGGACTGGGTATCTCTGTTTGAATAGGGGTTGAATTTTTTCAATTGTTCGATAGTTAGTTATATGATATGTACTATTTTATTTAATGTGAAAAATTGTTATGGAGTGCCGTAATCGTTTGATGCAAAAATTTCATCAATCCATCATTAAATGAATGAATAACAAGCGTTTGAAATTGGACATTTTTCACGATGCGATTGATTTTCATTTTTCAATTTGTACCCCAATATGTTCCCGAAAGACGTAATCCTACGTCAAAACAGGAAGTGGGTTATATATATGGTATAATCGCAAGGGTGACGTAGGATTATCGTTGATTTAGAGATCATTTGTTTGAAGTTGAATCTGAATTCATTCTGAATGAATGAATATTTGGGGGACTTCGAAAACGAGAGCGTTACGTTGGAGGCACAAGGTTTTATGCATTCAATATTGGATACGGAAATATCCTACTGATGGGGAAGAATAATCTTCAGAAGCTATCCTGTTAATTGCGATTGATTGAAAAATCACAAAACCAAATGTATTTGGTCACAGTGTTACATGGATAGAAAACATTAAAATAAACTCTTTCACATGAATGTAATTTTAAATTCCCAGAGGAACTGGCAGATTATTTTCCGGATCTTTCTCGATGCTGAATGGCATCCAAATGGAAAGAATTCCGTGCGTGTATGTGTGTGTAGTGGCTGCTTCGATGGTCACTTTCTCTTCTCCTGAAGGATCGGCTTTTCTGTGCTCCCTCACAGGTTCAAACAAACTGCTTGCGTTTCAGGGCAGATCTCGATCCTTCGCCGTCCAGCACCCTCAGCAACGATGTTGTCTTGTCGATGTCCTAACGAAAAATGAAAATGGCAAACTAGAGGGGAATGAACTCTCTGAGCTCGGAACTTTCGGCGACTGAGCAATAATCGATTGCGGGCGCATACAATATTGGATACGGAAATATTCTACTAATGGGGAAGAATAATCTTCAGAAGCTATCCTGTTAATTGCGATTGATTGAAAAATCACAAAACCAAATTTGGTCACAGTGTTACATGGATAGAAAACATTCAAATAAACTCTTTCGCATGAATGTATTTTTAAATTCCCAGAGGAACTGGCAGATTATTTTCCTGATCTTTCTCGATGCTGAATGGCATCCAAACGGAAAGAATTCCGTGCGTGTATGTGTGTGTGTAGCGGCTGCTTCGAGATCTTCCCGGGGAACCGTTTGTGGCATCACTCTCCTCCTGATGGATTCCCTTCTGGCCTAAGGTGCACAAACAGGCTCTTGGTGACACCGTTCATTCGCGCTTTCATGATAAACGAGGAGCTTCACCACAACAGCAACAACATGCTCCAATCGCTGTTCAATTAGAACTGAGTGGAATTTCCGAGCGGCGCTCGCTTATATACCGATTGGTGATTTCAATAGTCTGTTTAGAAAGCAATTTTAAGACTATTGAACCAAGTTTTTGGATCAGAAAGTAACAAGTATAGAACGCGTAAACATTTTATCTTTCAAATGAAGTGTTTATCATACCATTTCATTCAGTTGTTTAGGAGCTATTAACGCTCAAAATCTCGGTCTCCGGCGTAACGCTTTCGTTTTCGAAACTTTGATTTTACACCCCGGTATAGAAATGAAAGACGTAGTCCTACGTCAAAAATGGATAAACTCATACTATCAAAGCTGAGATCTTGTGGTGCCTGAAAACAGTTATGTGTCACAAATAACTCCGTACTGCTGAATAAGACAGGGTTGTATTGAGAAGAATGTTTCATAACAGCCAGAAAGCTGAGAAGGTCTAACTAGGGCATGATAAAATTATCTTTATGATGATGTTTGGCTCGATGGAATTTTGTAAGTCATAGATTGTGGGATGAAGAAGAGAAGGATTTGGTAAATTGTTACATGACTTCAATGTTTTTCAGAAATCAGAATTTTTTTTGCGATGATTTTTTGCGCATGTGGGGGAAAATGGACAGATTTGTAATATTTACGTATGTATATCTTCGAAACTTTATGAATGTATGGGAACAGGGTTGAGAACTTATGAGAACTAACGATGAAATTAGTAACACTTAACAATTTATATGTTCCCGATAATGTCAAGAAGGGCCAGCGACAAGCCAAGTAATCCGAATTAGAGCTGCCGGCGCCAAGCGAATAATTTTGTACGAATCGTGCGAACGGCAAAGTGTCAGTAGCGAATGTTTTTTTATGAAAAAAATTATAGGAGGTTGTGTCCAAGATACGACCGCATTGTTGACGTAGAACTACGCTGTAATATTATAAAAGTCGCTTGTTTAAACCTTAGGATATTATTCTATAATGCTGTGAAATTTTAGAAACAACTACTTAGTAGAATAATCTCTGAAATGTTTTTTTCATTGTAGAATCAGTTAACGATAATTGACTGATGATTCATTATTGCCTTCGCAGATCGCAGACAGTTGATCGTATGTCGCAATTTATTTCATGTCAATGCATTGAAAATTTACCTCGAACGCTTTTCCGGTGGTCTTTTTCGCAATTGACATAGACTTGCCTTGAAACTACTAGGAATATAAACACTTCTCATCATTTTGCGGTATTCTCAAATTAAACATTTCTGTTCATATTACTGGCCTCGAAAAAAGTTGCATTACTTTCTCATACTCGAGATAAGCGCAGCTGTCACCCTTAGTGGAGGAAGTTTTGCTACTGGCAAGCGAAACCTAATCACATACAAAATTCCAGAACGACATTCACTTTCTTGATGGTTAAACAAGCCAAATCAACTCTTTTTTTTTAATATCAACAACCTCGAGAACAGTAACATTGCTTCATTATGATCAAGACTAGTGCGAATGCAATCCTAGTTGAAGGCAGTTTTTCGACTGGCACGCGAACCCAAATAACTTATAACATTCCAGTACGACATTCAAGATGCTTGGTATTCCCCAAATGATTTTTTGGCGCACAACGGAAAACAAACAATGTTAACTGCTTGGAAAAAGACAGAATTATGCCACACAGCTTGTACTCTGCTGTGTGGCATAATTCACACCCATCGATGCGAATTCGCTGATGAGTTTGTCAAGAGCAACCGCTTTCACCACCAACGGGGGAAGCTTGATTTTGGTTGCTGCCTGGGTAACGGCGTTTACATTTTCGACCGACCCGCCGGAGTCGCTTACTTCGCTGTTGTTCGATGCGAAGGCTCGATTCAGTGCGAGCGCTTTTCACTGCACCAACATCGCGTGCATCAATAGATGACGCTTGTCTCGAAATTTTATTGCCCCTGGCAATGCGTTCGTTTTTTGCAGGGCTCGAGCCAGCCTTCCTCTTCTTCTTGCTCATCACACACTATGCGAAGCATCCAATTTATGACGCGGAAATAAAAACACACGATACGAATAACGCGTAAAACGAACTGGAAAAACCACACGACGATATCCAAGTTGAATTACCACTGGTGGGGTCCAATCTTAGATCGAAGCGCAGCGAAAGCAAAGTGAACTGGATTGCTCAACAGTCCGATGCCGAATGAAAGTTTGCCTCAGCGAGATCCACTTTTTATACTCTAGGCAAAAATTCCCCTTCATTCTTCTTCTTTTCCTTTGTTCGCGGAGACTTTAAATCCTACGATTTCTCCTCCGTTGGTCGTCGATAAGTTGCTCGTTATTGACAGCTCTGTTCGCGAAAGCACACAAATGGACAGAACAAATGTATGAGTAAATGGAAATGCTTCCAATTTTCATCAATTTTAAACCATATACAGACTATGAGATTGTAATGTATAGCAAATCAAACAAATCTTATGGAATTTCCGATTCGTTTGGTATATGAATCGCCAAAATCCGTTTGCGGCAAAAATAGTTATTAACGTTAACATTATTTCATAAAAACGTGACCTGTTTTCTAATTTGGCACCCGTATTGAAAGACGTAGTTCTATGTCAAAACGGTTGTGCTATGCGACAAGTTTATGATGCTATACTTCATTTTGGAAGGATAATATCAATCAAAATGTTAAGCTAGTCAATACAATTTCGAAATTTTCATTCTCTTTGTCGTCATATGAATGAAACGACTACGAGAAGCAGAAGCGAAATCTCTGGAAGTAAAACGAAAAAAAATTTGGAAAATGCACTGAAGGGAGCCGAAATATTGCAAGAGAAAGCATTTCGTTAAAGTCGTGGCAGTTTCATGATCAAAACGAAAATGTCTTATTCTGTACTAGTAAACTAGACTTGTTCACGATAACTATGAACTGTATTAGTAAATCCATTTTTTTAAATATTCTACGACACTTCTCAGCCGTCGATTAACTCACAAACATTTCATTTATTGGAAATTATGAATAGACTTCGTTGAATTTCATTGTTGAAGCTAACTTAATATGTTAGGCACTCCAGCTAAAGTACTATTAGACAATTTGATTACTAGTCTACATTTGGAATTTTTATGAAATGGAATGGAAAAAACCACAATTACTGGAAAATCAGAAAATATCAGGGATTTTTTTTTTGTAGAAGTACTAAGAGTTTTATAGTAAAAGGTAATTTTAAAGAGTCGATTAGAAGATCAATCAATGAACAGATTGGACCCATGAACGTGCGCTTAGTAAGAAAACGTGAATGTTTAAAGGTATTGATAACAAAAAATAAATTTTGGGCGGGACGAAATTTGCCGGGTCAGCTAGTATTTAATAAAAATCAGTGCTTTCGAACCGATACAGTAGGTGCGCAGAAACTTCTATTTTGATTTCACGAATGACGAAGAGTAAACAAAGGCACGGATTGCGTAAAGGCATTACAATATTCTGGTTATGACTATCAGAAGGTGGGTTAAAAGGTACTGTTTACTGAAAACATATATCGCGTCAATCAATCATTCCTATTGAAAGTTATAGCTTCCGTTTCAACCTACCCCGTGTATCAACTTGCCCCAATGTACCTTATTTATAACGACAAAAACTTTCCAGTAATATTAGTCTAACTAATTATTACTCTCAGTGTGGCGATCAATCGATTAACGGATTATTTTGAGCTTGAGCTTGAGTTTGGGTAGACTGTACATTTCGTAGTTGCTCTCCGTGATTGACCTGAACCTGCAATATTGCACAAAGAACACACTGGATGACGCTTGGGATCGATTAACCAATCATTTTGAGTCGATTAATCGTTTCGAATAACGAACAGCTGAAAAATATTCGATTAGTTGCTGAACGATTAATTTCTAAAATCGGACATCACTAAGTGTGGCATGACGTGAACTGAGAGCGCATTACGAGAGAAAGAAGAAACAAACATCCGTTGAGTGTTGGGGGCATGCAGCGATTTAAAGAGTCTCTAGTACCTGACTTTGTAGGATTTCAATGACTAGTGGTCGGTACGAGTCGTTGAACACTTGAAGAGAGATGTAAACACACACGCACGAGAAAGTTTGTATTTTTTTTCTTTCTTTCGCTCTCATTCTGCTCACATTGGTATCTCTTTTTCACCGCACGCTGAACTTGGCTAACAACCGCGCGCATGTGGGTATTTAGACCCGCATATTAATTGAAGCAACTAATATGAACCGAATATGAAAGTGTATTTTTGGACATCAAACTGATTTTTGTTTCTTCTTTCTCTCCTTCTCTCTTTTCCGCTCTCTCACTTCCTCTCGGGACAGTCTGTCGACCTCGGATCACCACCGGCGTCAGCAGCAGCAGCAGCGCAACAACAGTACGGATCACAGAGAGCCGCTAGTTGCGAGTTGCGCATACATCAATCGACGCTTCAGTCGAACGCCGCGATCGCATCCGGACGGACGCGTACTGTGTGGTACAGAGTGGTTCTCGCTAGTGCCCTAGGGTAACCTTCACGATGGCAGCTAGCAATAGCGGAACGGTTTCGATGTCGGCATCGTCGGCCAGTCTGGCACCACAGGCAGCGCCAACGAACACCCCGTGGCCCAATAGCAAAGACGATTACGAACTGCGCGAAGTGATAGGCGTCGGGGCGACTGCTGTCGTTCACGGTGCATTCTGCATACCACGCAACGAGAAATGTGCCATCAAACGGATCAACCTGGAGAAGTGGAACACTTCGATGGACGAACTGTTGAAGGAGATCCAAGCGATGAGCAGTTGTAACCACGAGAATGTCGTAACGTACCATACGAGTTTTGTTGTGAAAGAAGAACTGTGGCTAGTGTTAAGACTGCTCGAGGGCGGAAGTTTGCTGGACATTATTAAACATCGAATGAAGTCTGTGAACTGTAAACATGGTGTGTTTGATGAGGCCACGATCGCTACCGTCCTGAAGGAGGTACTGAAAGGGCTGGAATACTTCCACAGTAATGGACAGATTCATCGAGATATCAAGGCTGGTAACATCCTGTTGGGGGATGACGGAACTGTGCAAATCGCCGATTTTGGTGTGAGCGCTTGGTTGGCGACGGGTCGCGATTTGTCGCGCCAGAAGGTGCGACATACCTTCGTGGGTACACCGTGCTGGATGGCACCCGAGGTGATGGAACAGGATCATGGGTACGACTTCAAGGCCGATATCTGGTCGTTCGGTATCACGGCGATCGAGATGGCTACCGGAACTGCACCATATCACAAATATCCTCCAATGAAGGTATTGATGCTGACTCTACAAAACGATCCCCCAAGCATCGATACCGGGGCGGATGAAAAGGATCAGTACAAAGCGTATGGGAAAACCTTCCGCAAGATGATAGTCGAATGTCTGCAGAAGGAACCATCGAAACGCCCCACGGCCAGTGAACTATTGAAACACCCTTTCTTCAAGAAGGCCAAGGATCGTAAGTATCTCACCCAAACCCTGCTGGCCACCGGACCATCGATGGCAACGCGGGTTCACAAAGCTGCCAAGCGACAACCGGGCGCTTCCGGTCGTCTGCATCGAACCGTCACCGGTGAGTGGGTTTGGTCCTCCGAGGAGGAGGACAACGGTAAACATTCGTCCGACTCGGAATCCGAGGAGCGACCCATGAATCGTCTCGAGCAAATGGACTCGTCCGCGTCGGAAACGGAAGACGCATCCGAACAGTCGGAAGTGACCATAACTGCCCCAACCGGGTCGGAAGCGACCAACACGGACGTTACCAACGCTCTCGGTGGGCTCTGTATGCAGGATGATCTTCCGCCGATCAACCTTGTCCTGCGGATGCGAAACGCCAACCGCGAGCTGAATGACATCCGGTTCGAGTTTGCGGTTGGCAAGGACTCCGCCGAAGGCATCGCATCGGAACTCGTCGGTGCCGGACTTGTCGACGGACGGGACATCGTTGTGATGGCGGCTAATTTGCAGAAACTGATCGACAGCCGAAGCTCGGTGAAAACGGTTACGTTCCAGCTGAATTCCGGCTTTGGAACCGGCGAGCAACCGGACGAAAAATCACTGATTGGATTCGCGCAGATCTCCATCACGGACTAACTTAAGCGACTAACGGCAGTGTGTGAATGATCGTTTGTTTGTGTGTAGGTGTGTGTGTGTCTGTATCAACGTCCCACATGCGTGCCTGTTACTGTATGTGTGTATGCTAAAATAGTGCGATCGGGAGTAACCAAAACATTCTATTAGCAGTTTTCCCCCTGTGTTTCGATTTCTTACATAGTTTTATACGAAGAAAACAATAAATAGCACGTTATTTAGACTTAGTTACATATATGAATATATATTTGATGGATGAGATAGATATGCATCAGTCTGGATTGCTTTCTAATATATACAGTGACTCAAATTCGTGAAAGCATGAAACATGTTTTCGAAAAATTCTATTTAGATGATATATACTTCATTTAAAAGTTTTTGGAATATTTTACGAACATATTGTTATCTTGGTATGTGTAGATGTAGTGGACAAAAATATCGGGAACAAATGATAAATCGATTTTTTAATGTTTTTTTTGTCAAAAAATCTACGAACATTTTTTGCCAACTAAGTCAGTAGTGAATTTTGTCAACAATGCGAGAAAAGTGAGTGTACCTGTTCGCGACTAACTGAACATCCACACTTGCGAAGCGAGGGGGAATAATTTACCTGGTCAGCTGTTTGCGAACAACATTAACCTCCTCTTCTTGCCGCCAAAAGTGGTCAGGATTGATGCTTCTCCAAAGTAAGTGATGTCCCATTCGACAGAAAATGCAATGATATGGTCCACCAATTGTCCAAAAGTAGCGATCAGGCTTCCAGTGCACGTACCGTTGGCTAAGTGACGCACGAGCAACAATCTCACATACATGGAAGAGCTGTACACATGAGATGCATTTCTCTCTGTATCACGATCTTCCTACATGTCACATCTCACCTACTCATAAAATCTATGCGACATGCGACTATATGGCACAATACAATTTTCAACGAAAAGAGTTTCATGCTATTGGATCGCATGCGACATCTCATGAGACGAAGTACATGAGACTATCTCACGAGATCATCTCATGTACATATTCGTGCATCTGAGCTTGACAGACTTGGTTAATTCAAATCACTATTCTTGTCCGCGGTTTTATGTTTATTAAGTATCGTATATCATATCTTGCTACAAAAACTGCTATTAAACAAAAAATGTGGCATTTCTCAACCTGATACTGCTAGGGATACTGCTCAAAGTCTAAAACATTTAGTGCCAACAAAAGTATAACATTCATGTGTTTGCTGTGATTTCCTATGTTAATGAGACTGACATACGTTTATGTGCAGTATACCTCGTAAAAGATCTTATGATTTTCTAATGTCAGCAAAAAAAACTCCTCAACTTATACAATCTGTAGATATCCACATTCTGTACTAGAAAATGTGTCGGTGTCATTGTTGGAACTTAATCTGGTTCGAACGTAGTAGGCCACACATGTTATGTTGTGAAATTACAATTGTACCCCCCCATAGTTAAGAAAAACAATGCACATTTTATGTTTTAAAACCTTGACCCTGGAAATCAAGAGTAAGAAGTATACTAATATGTACTAGCTAATACTGACAAAATCAAGTTAGCTTCGTTTGATAAATTTTTCAATGCACCGTAAGGTCGCCAACCACCGCTCACGTATTCCCATTCACCGCTCACTCCTCTAAATATTTTTATAAAATTTCTATTAACTTTCTTATCAAAAGCAAATGTTGCTTGAAGATACTGCCGATACTTGTTGTAATATTGCTTTTGAGGTTTCTTATCAGAGTACGTAAACCATCGTATAATCTACCTTCTTCAACAGGTCGGAGGACAGGACAGGACGAATGAACAGAATATTGTTCAGTGTCTCTTCCTTCAGTTGTACTCTGTACTTTGTGGGAATGATAGGCAAAGAACTGAAAGTACGTTCCACGCTGACTTGATTGCACGGCATTGCCAGGATAGTCGAAACTAAGGCAAACAAATTTGGCTTAGAGGCTTTAGTTTTGAACCACCATTCCAAAATTGTCTCTTCATTTCCATCCTTAGTTTGCAGCTTTAGCCTTGGTAGTCGAGACAAGCTATTGAGCTCGTCAATAATTTCAGATTCCTCTGTATTATTGGTAGCATCGTCTAAGGATTGCAAATATGCCTCAAAAGCATCATTTACAACACCACCACGGTGTTGGGATGTTGATGCTACCGGAGTGATTCCGGATAGTTCTCGCAATTTGGACCAAGTTTGTTTCAAGAAATCCTGTTGGAATACATTAAAAGATTAGGAGTCATGTAAGGTGAGCAGAGGTCGAACAGAGTAAAGTGACAGCCGATTTGTCTATTTTGGAAGTATGTAGGGTACGGTGGGGTAATGTGACCACGAGCCTTTTTGCGTATGGTTTTAATAGTCGAATGAACACAAACAACATGCATAACTGAAGTACAGCAAGGCTTCTTCCGATTTTGAGTGAAAATACTCTGGAAGAGCTAGGAAGACCACAAAATTGAACGCTGACGGTCATACTACCCCGTGGCGCGTATTACCCCATGCTACCCTACTTTCGAAAAATAATCAAACGCTGGACTCGACTTCTGGTATTGGGCCTAATTTTATACTTACCAAAGCTATATCTCTCTGTTGGTTAGTTATGAAAGGACTATTCCTGAAGTTGATCCTTTGGTCAACGAAAATTGCTGCAAGGAAAGCTTTGTTGGTCGTTAACATGGGAAGTCTCTTGTCCATGTTTGATAAAAGCGTAGCAGCTAATTCACTTTTCATCGATTTCAACGCAAATGAACATTTTTCCCATATCAAAAAAAGATCTCCAAAGGTCACCTGCGAATGCTGTAGCTTTATTGTAGCCTCAGCTACTGGTTTGAAAACGAGAAGAAACAATTCAACAAAATCCCATTCGTGGGCGCTGATGATGGGATTGTCTTCATGATCGTTCAGCGAAACTATAAACTCTTTCTCCTTTGAAAGTGATTGCACCATAATGTAAGTGCTGTTCCATCTCGTTGGGCAATCGAGTTTCGGTTTGCAATGCTTACTCATAGTAAACATGTTCTTGTATGGTTGCTTGCGTAACTGTTTCACAGAACTACGAATGTCCGATAACGAACCCTGTACAGTTTTCAAGGTATCCGAAACAGCCAACTGAAGGGTGTGCTCTGCACATCTAACGCCTTGCAGAATCCCTTCCACTAACTTAACCCGTGCAGATACGGGAGAACCGTTTTCATCTTCATCAACCGCATCGCTGTCTTCTTCGTCATCATCTTCATTCTCGATGTCACCATCACGTTCTCCTTGCAACGATCTATCGTTACTGTCGTAGTTCAGAATGGCTTCGATATCGTTCATAGCAAGTTCTTGGTGCATTTTCAATCGCTTTACGGTGGCACAAACGTTGCTCGCATTGTCAGTCGTAACGCACAACAAACGTCGAATGTCAATCCAGAATGGATCCAACACTCCTAAGATTTCAGCAGTGAGATTTTCAGCTGTGTGCCTGTCTTTCAGCTCTAAAACATTCAATGTTCGAATCTGTATTACTTTATTCTCCGGGTACTGCACGTTGACGTTGACTCCTAAGAAATCACGATCCATTCGTGTTGCTGTGTCAATTTTTAGGCACACCATTTTGCCATCCATGGATTTCGTTATGAAATCTTTCAGCTGATTTGCAACATTCGATAAGACGTTGTGCATGGACTCTGGATCTAAATGGTTGATTTTCAAACCTGCAGAAAAGGGAATGTAATGTGAGACAAAAAATGGACACACATTCACGATCCAATTGGTAAACTTCAAATGACCAATTTGCAGATTAGAGTGATCTAAAAAATTACTCCCCCCCCTCCACCCTCTTGGGGCGACTTGTTCCACATGCCGCCCTTAAAGTTATCCTTCCCTCCGTCGTATTGAAGTTTGCATGGAAAACCTTATGGGAACACAGAGGAAAGGGGAGGTCATTTTTTAGGTCACCCTAAATAATGCGGATGACTTATACTTACCTTCTTCGAGTGGCCGGGCGATTCTTTGGAATGCCGGATACCGAAATAAGTTTAATGGTAAACCGTTCGCAGTTACTAGTTCTGTCATGGACCACATATACGTGTGCTGAGTCATACGGATCGGAATCTTCGGCACCTTAGTGGGTGGAGGTTGAAAATCGGGAATATCATCCTCTTGACGAAGCTGCAATTCGACCGCGAGTTGTTTGTGCACAAGCCTGTAGTGACGCTGGTAGCTGAATTTTCTCAGGTCCGTTATTTTCTTCCCGCATGTTCTACAGGTCGCTTCCTTCCCCGCATGATTTATTTCGAATAAATCCTCGTCTCTTACGTTATTATTCAAAGACATCCTTTGAAAACTTTGCAAATATGCACGAGATGATAAAATTTCACTGCACAGTAACAACAACAAACAAAGTCTGTCAAAGTGAATTTTGAAAAAGGCATATTTCGTGTGACTGTTGTACCATGATTCAACTACCAATATTGATCGTTCAGTTGGAGGCTGGGATCATATGGGAGAAAATTGCAATGTTGTATGTCGATTTTTCCGATTTTCAATTGAACGAATAATAACAAACAGTGTCTGGTTTATAAAGCGCACATTCTCATTGTTGATAGAAGTAAGATTTAGCTAACTATACGGAATAAGTTTGTGACGCACGAATTGGTATTCATTTGCAGCGCGTTGTGTTCATTTAGAGTCCAGTCAAAAATACAAAGAAGTGTGTGTACATTCTTACGGTGTAAAAAATATGGAATGACTTACGCTCTTTTCAAAAAATTTCATCTTCAGTCAGTCATATCGAAGCTACACAGAGGCGTTGCACTGCTTTGTATTTATCTGTGAGATATCGCATTGAGATGTCGCATTGAGACGTCTCACATGTTTATCTCACCGAAATCTACATGTATTCATTTTGACAGATATGAGACGAGACGGCAAGCTGTGAGACTCATAACAAAAATATGAGCATGCGACATATCGCTCTCACAAAAACAGTGTCTCGTCAATCTAGCTTGTGATGCGCTTGGCGGTCTGAGAGAAATGTGACAACCAGTCTCATAGTTCACTGTCGCATAGGTGTAGGCATGAGATTTCCGGAAGCCTGGTAGCGATATGATCCACCAATTGTCCGAAGTATGTCCAGCAAACCCAAAGTCCTCGGTTGGCCGTACGTTCCACCGGGATAAATTTTCAGACCGCTCCAGTTAGAAAGCAAATGCGTCGAAATAGGCCGTTAGTATTTGATCGATCAAGCTTCGGCTGAACATACGCTTTCAGCGCGGAGCAATTTTTCTCGAGGTGGAACCAAACTGGACACATAGGATGCCCGTGCGAAAGGTAAAACTCTCAGCAATATGTCATGATCTGCCATGTCAGCAGTATTAATGAGCACCTTATTTTCTTCAATCAGGTAGAGAATCAGAGCCCTCATCAACTTCACTCCCAATTCCCCCGTTGGGAAAACAGAGGCTGCTATAACCGTCCTGAGTGACCTTTGAAAATTCTCCCCAAAATCAGCAAAATTAATATCTTCAGTGGCCATTTTCCTCTGTATCAGCTATCTTTACTCTCACTTTAACTGAAATTAAAACTCAACTATGGTATTTTTGAACCTCCAACCACGATGTGCTGATCCAATCAACTGACCTAACAAAGTTAAACTAAAACTGCTCACAAATAACAATGCGAACAATTACAATAATTCTTCGAAGTGAATCTTTGATTTAATCTAAGGCCGACACTGTGTAGGCCGAAAAGCGATTACGCATGCAATTAATGCAGTGTTGGACGTGAGATTAGGCGTTCGGAGGTGTTCCTGTCCAACATTTTGGTCCTTCGAACCGGATCAGGATTGGCAAATATCAGCGAATTCGAATTTGACGTTTCTTGAGCTGCCTGCTGTTGTTGTATTTCTTCAGCAAGCAGTACCACTCAATTTGGTAATTGCCTGCGGTTATCTGGAGCGGATCGATCAGACTCTTATGGCGGGTTTACATTAGGGAGATCTATAGCTATAGATGGATTTATTCACGTGAAAATAGGTGTAAACGGGTGAGAATAAATATGATATACTTATTCGAGGTATATATAACTTGAATAAATTCAGCATATGTAAACGCTTGTGAATTTCTCACTGGTGAGAAATCATTAAAGTTGGATGCAGTTCTACTTCAGGTGAATAAATTCACCGAAAATATGAATATATTCATTATAGAAGTTCACGCTAGTGTAAACGGTTGATGCGATTTCTATAAATCTCATCATATTTCTTCACATGAATATATCACTAGTCTAAACCCACCCTTAGGCTCGCCCTGCAAACAACTCTTTAGATAGTGGAGCTTCTCCACATCAGGCAGGTCCGTTTTGTTATGGATGAGTGACTTAAACAAGTATAAACTGTAACAAGTAAACTGGGCCAGGTATCCAACAGTACCTCTATCAGTTATCGCCTGACCAGTAAAAAACATTTTATCTTTGAGCTAAACGAGCAGCAGCCAGCAGATCCGGAAGCTGCATTAGAGCCTATTAAAGCCAAAGTTATAGTGAAAAGAAACATTATAATAACTCAAACATTGTGTCGCGGGACGCGAAATCAAATAAAAAAAGGAGAGTGGGATCCAAGACACGAAGACAGGAATTGTTAAAGTACTACTCTAATCAGCATTAACATGTACTGTTGATTGCTCGCTGTCTAGATCGGCATTGAAACACTGAACTTATTGAAAATCCAAGTAGTTTCTTAGTGCATTGGAGGTTATATTATGATTTGAAAGCACAACCTCCTCAGTTGAATGTTCGATTGTAATTAATTTTATTTAGCTTACTCTTTCAGCGTGACGGGTGGCGATCAACCCGTAGCATACGCTAAGTCAGCATAAACGAACATCGTACGATCGAGGTACAGTTTCTTGTTGCTTGCGATAGCACAAAAGGCTGAACCTTCGCGTAGCGTCCGATTAGCTGCAGGGCTGTAGCTAGCGGGTGGCATCCACCACATTAGTATCTCTTAGCAAGAATCTCCCAAAAATAAAGCCCCAAAGAACACACAGAACCGTAACAGAAAATCCGAACAGAGTCTCTTGTTTTCTGGTCTGAGCCTTACAACTTCACTTCAATTGACATATCGTCACTCAATATTGAGCCAATCGTCTTTCAATTTCATGCAAACTCATGCAGGCTGAAGATAGACCACCCAGGCTTTACAAATGGCCTTTCACATAGACGGGTTTTTAGTTCAGTTTTCTTCTTCTTCTTCTTCAATGCCAATTCTATGCCAAATAACACGCCTTGAATGCATTCTGAATGGCAAGCTCTAGAATACGCGTGATCACAGTGCAAGTCGGAGGGAATTTCTTTGACGAAAAATACCCCCGACCAGAACGGGAAGACGAACCCGAACACCCGGCATGTTAGTTATGACGCTAACCACTCGGCCACGGGAGCACGTTCAGTTTTCTAAATAAGCCTTTTTTATTGCTAGAGGCAAATGTACTGAAAATTTTTAAAGACTCTACAATTCAAAACATAATGATCATCAAAAATTATTTTGAGAAAGCGTGCAAGTTGAAGAACCAAAATCCAGACGTGTCAAGCAGGTTAAGGAAGGGGAAGAATCCTCGGACGTGCCGTCGCCAGAAAGTGAGACAGGAATCTGAAGAAGAGTGCGAGATTGGGAAAGTATATGAGAATTCTAACACTGGCGGAAGTGTCTTAACGGAGCAGAATTCAAAATTTGGATCAAAATGGGGATCAGTTCGACACAGGAGCCAATTCTAGTCTGATTGGCCCTAGATGCCTGGTGAAGCTTTCTGGTGTGCAAAAGCCACAGCTGCAACCAAGGTCCGAAATCTTCGAAGATGAAAAATGGATATCGACTATCCTCCCGGTCGCTTCGCTTCGACTAGCACTACTTCGGCATTTGCCGTCTACGTAATTTGTATTGACTAGAAAATAAATTGAGAATGACTGATGAACTAGTCCAGTCAGTGATTATTATCACTGACGGGACTAATGAATACAAGTCTGCCTCTTAATTCAACTGACTTCAATCCACATTTATACCCCCCTAGGAACGAAATTGTTACCCGCGTACGAAATCTTAATTTTACGTCCATATGAAGAGGAACGAAAACTTGATTTCTGATGCAAAAAAGTAGTTACACCATTAATGGACGGTTTATTGTCTACCCATCGTGAACTCTCTCGACGAGATTCAACCGAAGCTGGAAAAAACAAAAGTGTTCACCACCGTTGATGCGAAGAAGGGTTTTCGACAACACCAATTTTTGGACGGCTTTCGGTCGCTATTGATGGTCTTCCTTTTGATTTAGTTCCAGCACCAGAAAATTTCCAACTTTTTTTCAGAAGGTAATTTAGAACCTTAAGGGTTTGGACTGTATTGCGGACAACATTCTTGTGTACGTTGTGGGTACCATGGAAGAAGCGCTCCAGTACCACAACGACTGTTTGGAGAAACATAATGACTTAATCGATCGAAACGAAAACTGTGTGAAAGATCGATGAAATTTGAACGATTCATACGAAACACACAAATGCCGCAAGTTTTACAAGTTGATTTGTGAGTTTCCGTGTTCCAAAACAACGGAGTTATCGTATGTACACGCATCAAGGACACCGACAACCACAGAGAAAATTGTACATAAACAGAAAAGAAACTATTATCCGAACAGATCACAAACCTCTCCTGAACGTGTTCCAACAGCCACTTTTGTCGGTCCATCGGCGTCTACAGCATATGATACCTAATCTGCAACGGTACAGTTTATCCCTTGAATTTGTAACCGGCAAGGAAAATATGATCACTGATGCATTCTCACGTGCACCTCTATGAGTTCTCCAGTCCATCTATGAATATGAAAAGCAGAGTGTGTTCAGAAGGTGTTCAACGAAGTCCAAATTGTAAACATAAGTAACTTCCTCAATGTATCAAGTGCGAGACTTGATTGGTGGATCATTATTTGGACTACTTTGAAGTATACCAAATGAAGGATTTCAGTCCAGTATCAATATGAAACATTCACAGGTAATTTGGGGATACTCTAGGCTAAAAATTTTCCTGTCAACATTAGAACTTACTGCAATATTTGTAAAATCACAAAATTAAATTGAACTTGTACAGAATTTTTCGGTTTGTGTTGCAATAATTGTTTATTGAACTCTCGCGTAATTTTTGAAAAGGACCTATCTACATTAATCGATTCTCTTCATCGACATTCTCTTTCGTTAATGACTCGGCGAGAAAAGCATTTCGTGATGTGTTCGTAAATCAAAAGTGTAGAAGGAAACCTCGTTTATCAAACTATGTGGCACAACTGGCGCCAAATCTATCTGCAAGGCCGCGGTTATCGAAAGAGAAAGTCAATTAATAGAATCGATAAATGTAGATAGGTCGTTTCAAAGGTTACGCGAGAATTATTCATCATCAATGACGAAGGGGCAATTTTTCATTCAAATGTATAAAAGATCAATTGGGTTAGCTATTAGGTTGGTTAACAAAAAATTGTGTTTGTCGACTCACACAATTTTCATTGGAAAGAACAAAAAGAAATTAATTGTTCATTTATTCCCTATATTTATGTCCAATAAAATATTCCAAAAGCTGAGGGTTTCAGCCTCAAAATGATGTATATACCTTTATCTAAATGGAATGTTTCGAAGGTTGTTTTTGGCTTTCAAAAGTGTAGTGCAAAGAGATCTGTGGTGTACGAATTCGAGTTTGAGTCGCTGTATGGAACCGCTCGCGAAAAAAAAAATAGTTCGACAACTAGGCAGAAAGCTTTAGCCTTTTCCAACGAACGTGATAACATTCAGACACACGCACACACACTTTTGCACTGTTATGCAAGGTGTTTGGTTGCGCACCGCCAAAAATTGTGTGAAAACATACAAAATTTAGAAAAAAAAACCCAAAAGGTTGAAAATGTTCCGAAAAAGTGAAGGCGTAGCCAAACATTTCTCCGCGTATATCACCTCTTGCGTGCAAACAAAAAGCGAAGCCAAAATTTTAGTGATTCAGCAACGACAGCCGGAAGAAATTTTCGAATGTGCGGTTTAAAAAAAAGTGATCGAATCAGCCGAAAAAAAAGAATGGATAACGGTGGATAATAAATAGATTGAATTTTAGTTGCGTTGTCGAATCCGTCGGTGACCCTAATTAACGAATTAACAAGTGCGCTTAATCGGCATCACAATTTGTATTTTTTTTCATGTTTTCGAACTACGCTCTGCTATTCACCTTACACGGGAAAGCAAAGTCACCGATGGAATTAACAACTAAATGTGTTTTACCTAGAGACGATGAAAAGATCAAAAGTTGAATTGTATTTTAAAGCGTTTAACAAAACCACAGAAAAAGAAGAGTATAATAAAACAAGTAAAAACAACTTTGACTAGAAGCCATTAGTGGTAGACATCAAATCACCCCTCTGTAGAAACAGAAGCTGTATGCGCAGAGAGAGAGAGAAACATAAACAACAAAATAATAAATTGAATCTAGTGGATGAGAGAATTGGCCCTCATTGTGTCTCTATTTTGATCAGTTTCATCAGCCGAAAACTTCCTTTTGACGCCAATGAATTAACATTGCGTTAACCAATATCAGCCAGTGAATAGGTGGCGTGGGGAGGGGTGGATTGCGTGAGACGAGAGTATGATGCTTCTGAACGAGAAAACGAAATGATGCTCTCTGTGTAAACATCGATCGCGGGCGGTCAGGCGCTGGTCTTCACACTCGAGAATAAATTATCTTCAGGTGTGAGTTTTTTGTCCCGGGCATATTGACGTATTTCGGGAAGTTTACGAATATTTACGCTAATCACATATAAGCTACCCAGAACGTGGCGTGGCGGACGTTACGTAGATTGATGACGGGAATTTGAAACGACCGTGGCGCGTGATATGTGCTGATGGATTTCCTCTACGCGAAATTCATGCTAATTTTTCGTGACATTTGACGCGTCGAGAACTTTTACGCATAAATAATGAGGGGTTTCCTGAGTATTGAATAGTTTTCATTACAACTCGTTTCAAAAGATGCTATTTTGTTGGGATTTACGCGGGATTCTTAGGGTCTGGACTATTCCATGCAGGTTTCTTTTGAAAAATCGGAACATTTTTTTCTCGAATGGTGGTGAAGTACAGTAAACATTCACTAACTGGGCGAAAAAAGAAGACCAGTTATCGACATTTGCGTTTTAACTGGTCCGACATGTTCAACATCAAATAAAATCGAGGGGAACTTCAATGAATTGTTTGATTCGCGTTGATCATGAAATTGGATAAACAAAAGGATTCCAATGAAAGTTTCGCATTGAGTGTGACAACAGATATGAAATGCAATTTCAGGAAATTATTTTCCTGTAATTTAATCAATGTTTTTGTCATGCGAAAATAATGTCAATTTTCATAACATTTCGAATTACATTCGAATACCCCTCACAGCAAATCTTCCATTTGAATATGGCGTCGATTGTTTTATGAAATTCTTCTTTTTAACTGGTCCAAGGACCTGTTAACGTTTGCCCAGCCAAAACGCCGACCAATTAAACCAGGACCAGTTAGCGAACGATTACTGTACTAACTCCAGAATAGTGATCAAATCATGAGCCAAATGTACATCGTCATTGGCTTTGCACTCCAAAAATATTTGGGAAATAAATAGGGCTACACCGCAGGAGATGCAGTTAGGGTAATCTTGTTTGGTGATTAGGAACTGCGAGTGAGGTTTGTGTATCCAATACGATGACGGAAGAGGATCCGATGATATTGTTGAATGAGATTGTCAGACTATAGTCAATTGCCTTCCCCCCATGGCAGAGTTATGCCTGCTGAACCACTCCGTATTCCAGGATTCCCCTATGTTAAATTTAATCCAACGAACACCATTCGTTTGGATCTGGGTCATGCGGATAGAATCAAATTGATTGTCCAAAAGAATCCAATCGGAATGTCAAAAGAGATCCAATAGTCAGGAGGGGGAAAATAACTGAATTAAATAAAATGAATGAGCTACGTTTTTTCTTCAAATAATGCTAGCGTTTGATATCATAAAAGCACAACTGACATTTTGGTAGATTCTGAAAGGGCCTGGCCGGGTAGGGTAGTCAAAAGTGCCCCCAAACCAAATCACTCGCTCTATGGAAAATATTGTATAGGGTACTAAATAAAAAGTTTTGACTATGAGGTTCAATAAAGGATATGTGGTAAAAACGTACTTTTCAATTTTCTACACGCCATTCTCGATAGCTTCGAGATAAAAAAAAAATAAAAAGGCATCTTACTATGGTGTATCAAGAAAAATTATTAAAAAAAAGTTCATCAAAAATTTTAGTACCAAAAAAAAATTGAAATATAAAAAAAAATTGGAAGTTTTAGAGATACACTACTACTCTAATTCGTATTTAAATGTGCTTCTACGTCTTTTCTAGATATGTGATTTTTTTTCCAAAATTTCAACAGTGTTGTGTGATACTAAAAATGCATATTTATGAAATTTTGATATTTTTCAGAATTTTGGGACTTAGTATGTTCATATATGATTTCCGATATTGATGTTATTTTTTCAGAAAATTTCGAGAACTGCGCGGCACGAAAATATACAATAATTAAAAAAATTGGAAATGAAAATTCGAGGAAACACTCAAATTACGTCTATTATGGTGTACAACGACAAATGCTAAAAAAAATTATAGAAAATAAAAATTTTAAAATTGAAGTAATTTTTGGTATTTCAAAATTCTGTATTTTTTTTAATTCTTAGATCCATTAAAACATAGTTTTTATTTAAGTGTACCCGTTTTTGATGTGTTTTTTTAGAATATTAGAGGGTTTTGCGGTACAATTTTCAATAATTTGAAATTATGGTGTTATTAAATTAAGTTTTGAGACACAGTACTGCTGTGTTCGTACTTGTTTTTTTATATTCATGATTTTTTCATAATGTATCAAGTATTGAACGTACTACTTTATTGCAATTCTATATTCCACAGCTATAAAAAAAAGTTGGAAAAAGTACAGAAAAACCTGTTTTTGTGCGGTTTTTTTGTGCGATTTTCTGTTCTTGTGCGGTTTTTTTTCTGCGATTTTTTTTGTGCGGTGTATCAAAAGAAGCATATTTGACGAAATTATCGTCCATTTAGTTTTTTTTTCTATGGTTTATATGCATTTCAGTGCGGAAAAAGCATATTTGCGTCGCAATTATCCACATCTGAAATCATTCCCCTCCTCTCATCAAATGCTCTAAGTTTTTCTAAGTTTTTGCATGACATGATATCTAACAGCAACACGTTTCGACATGCAACTAAAAGCACAAAACAGCCACGCGCAACCGAAAAGGCAAAGTGTCCCATCGCAAAGCAGGGAAACAAAAGGAAATTGAACTGTGAATAGGGTGGATTTGAGTTATTTTCTTGAGGGAATCTTTTTTTATGCGGTCCCTATCTACGACACAAAAGTTTTCTTTCAAAATGTGTACCGAACACGATTTTGTAAAGCTGCTGGTGAAGTTTTGCACGATTTTTTATGCGGCTTTTGTATTACATATTTAGTGAACATAGAGTTGTGAAACCAAAACTCGAAACATAGAATATTCCCAATTGTGATAGTAGAGCGGTGAAAATTGTGTGACAATAAACATTTAAAAATATCAAATGTCATATAACACCTAAACACGGATTTTTGTAAAAAAAATTGTAAAAAAAATAATACTTAATTATTTTCCACAATCTGACCAACAAAATCACTGAGAGGGAGTTTCCACTTGAAGTCAGGCCCGGACTGCATGAGCATCTCCCAACCAAGCTTCCGCATCTTTGCCAAAAGAATGAGGAGAAGTAACAGCAGCTTTTTCAATTTTATTTTAAATAATTAAATCAATTATTTTAAAATGTTTTCCTAGTTTTCACCGTCAGCATTTTTTTTATTTCTATGAAATCGAAAAAAAAATGTTCTGAATGAAGATCATCAATATCAATACATATAATAAATACACAAACAAATCAAAATACATATTTAAATATAAACTAAACCTGTAATGGGTCTCAAAATTCTAAAAAAAAACAAAATTTAAAAATATACGTTTGACGTGGGACTACGTCTAACCGCAGTATATGGGGGGTAAAATGAAAACCTAAACACAGATCATGCTGGAAAAAATGAAAGATTCCGAATGCTTATCATCGATAGGGAATATTTCTACGCTTCTATCGCAATTAATGAAATGTTATTTTTCATTAGATAAACAATTGAATAACTGTAAAATATTAAGTGTTATCTAAACGCCCTAACTGCCTCGTTTTGATTGGCCCGATTTACGGTTTCACAGCCATCAAAACTAAACTAAACTAAACTAAAGCCACTAACACAGCCATCAAAACCAAGCAGCCTTGGGGATATCAGCATTACAAACACATGAACGTTGGGGGCATTTTTGTTCCGACTGAGTGTGTTTCCCTAACACAGACTTCTAATCCATGGAGCGTAGGGAAATTGGCATTGCAAATACATGCAGGGCGGGGGTAATTTTGTTCCGACTGAAATATGTTTCCCCAACACAGACTTCAGAACCAAGATCGGCCTTGCAGCAAATTACGAGTACTCTTGTACTCGCTTGCCTTTGTGCAAAGTAGAAAAAGTTTACTTAAGACGGTCTCCTAAACTTAGGAACCTAGGAAAATCGTGCAGACACTAGAGGCGAATGAACTTTCAAGTATAAATCCTCTATAATATAAAAGGTAGAAGTTGAAGTTGTTGATTCATGCAAGCCGGGGGTACTTTTTTGCACTCCGTAAAGTGTTTTCTTAACACGGATTACAAAAGCGGGTACGAACACAACGCTTTGGCTCGGTTATTCAAGATTGCATTGAAGGATATGCCTTCATATCTTCTACTCACTGAATTTCGACGCATACCATTTGATGATTAGGCAAATGTTGATAACCATTTGCTGCGATAACGCCTATTGATTAAACAATATGCGTTCGACGCACATGTCAAAATTGAAACTGAGTGTCTGAAGTTTATCAAATGAAGCAAATTCGCTGTTCGAGAAGTACATAAACTTGCGAGATGCAAACTTCAGAAGGAAACGTTAAATAAAATAATCATTTGATAATTCTTCCGTACACATATTTTGTCCTAGGCATCATACCGAACGTAAAAGAACTGTCATTAAATTTACTTGTAACGAAGAACATAATATATCACAATGCATGAATTGACCTTACATGGCATTATACAATCATTTTATTCACAAAGCAAATATATTGAAGTCAATTGAATTCGGAAATTCGGAATCATTCAATCAAAAATTCAATCAATACAAACAAATGATTGCCACGTCAACATTGCGGTTATGTAATATATATAACCCACCCATTTTTTTGTACCGCGCAACACTGTTGAAATTCTCAAAAAAATCGCACATATCTAGAAAAGGTGCAGAATCAGATTTAAATACGAATTAGAGTAGTAGTGAATCTCTAAGTCCCCCAAATTTTTTTTTTGAATGTTCCAAGTTTTTTTTAGTGCTCAAATTTTTGATGAAATATTTGTTTGATAATATTTCTCGATACACCATTATTAGATGCACTTCCAGTATTTTTTAATTATTATCTCGAAGCTATCGAGAATGGCGTGCAAAATATTGAAAAGTACGTTTTTTACCTAATATCCTTTGATGAACCTCATTTTTATTATTCTGAACACTAGAGTAATATTATTTGAACTTTTTTCTTTCATTAAAACAACTAAAAAATACGAATTACTCAAATTACAACACTTATTCCAATTCTAGCTCGGTCACAAAAGCTAAATAAACAAAGCTCGGGTCACGAAAACGTTCGCCCTATTTATAGAAGAAGCGTTTGACAGCAAGAGAAAAACAGATAGCATGGGGAAAAAATCCAAATTTCGAGCAAAATGCACTTGAAAAATAGACTCGATTGAGTCCGCATGACCCAGGTTTGGATTGAGCAAAAAAAAAACACACGTTGAGTGCCACGGTTTTATAGCGACTCTATGGAAAATTTTAAACGTATTAGGGCCGACGTTTCTTATCGTAGTGGAAGGTATTTTTGTTCGGAAGGGAATGCTTATAAGCTTATATGCTTATATTAGTTACCTTTATTATCATATGTGGCAGTCAACGTGTTAATCGACCTCTATCTTTTCAGCCGATCAAAGTTTTAATTTATTATATCGTTTATAAAAATTCAGTTCAATAGTGATGTATTTCCTTACCATTACCATTTTAATCGTTAATTCCTCTTCCCTCTTTCTATCTTTCTTTCTCTGTAGGTGCGAACCAAAATTTGTGTTATACGTTCTCTCCAAATATTTTTTTCCCGTTTGAATGAGAAATATATGTTTGTTGAACCTGCGCTACAGATATAATTTTAAAGCTTGAAAATTTGATAAAAATTTATGCTTACAAGATTTTTGTGCGTAATTTCCTAAATTTGGATTTGGAGTCCATTTCATCCGATTCCTGTGATACGTATGTGAGTGGACGTGAATTTAAAATGTCTTCAGCTCCCATCAGGGCTCGGCATAGTCATATTCAACTGAGTATAGTAAACGGAAGAAATTCCCATTCGTATTCAATTAGAAATGAGTTTTGGCTTCTTCCAGCAGTTTGTCCGTCAACACGACTCAAAAGTCATTCGGGCGTTTAGTTGCTATCTCACTCTACGACTCGACTATCGCATTTCATTCTTCCCCGTCAAATGGACTTCAATGCATATTGAAGTAACTCCCCCAAAATGAATTCGTTTCTCTCTCATGTATCGCGTATGCATGTATCGATGTTTCAGTTCAACGTGGTTTGACATATACTACAGGTGAGCTTGTTTTTTTTGTATCGTACACGAAAATTACTCACACATATAAAATAGTGTACAGTTTTGTGTTCAGAAACACTGACAAATTTACGAATTTTGTTAATATAAACCCGTTTTTCTGTATGTTTTTTTTTATAAAAGTGAACTCGGAGGCAAACTGAACTAAAATTTTCTTTAGAATTCCTCCCAAACTGCACGCTATTTACTTATACTAACAGGAGGACTTTTATAGCATACCTGACAACTGTCTAAATTCGTTGGTTTGAGTTCACGGTGGATAGACAATAATTCGTCCATTAATGGTGTAACTACTTTTTTGCATCAGAAATCAAGTTTTCGTTTTACTTTTATTTATTTATTTAATGTCAAACGTCTTCGACCTAATGGTTGTACAGACTGCTTATAGGGACTTAATTCTATTCTTATAGATTAACCTACTAATATTAAAATCGAACAGTTCAGATACCTCGTTAAAGACGCGGCAGCAAGCGTCTAATGGATTATTTTGCCCATATATGGTACGGTGATTAGGCATCGCCAGGACTCGATGGTGGCGTAGCTGTCGGGATGGTGCGTGTAGGCTAACGTTTCGAAGTAGATAGCTGCAGTCAATTTTGTCTGTCAATACATCGAAAATAAAAATTCTCTGTAGCATCAATCGTCGGCTTTCCAGGGTTTGCATTCCAATAAGTGCACAGCGCTGTTCATAGGGTGGTAGGTTGGTTGGATCATTCCAGGGCAGGCCACGTAGAGCATACCTTACGAAGCGTTTCTGAACACGTTCGATGCGCTGGATATGTACAGCGTGATATGGGGCCCATACTTGTACTGCGTATTCCAAGACGCTGCGAACAAAAGCACAGTACAACGACTTCAGAGCGTAGACGTCATCGAAATGAGCTGTGTTGCGTCTCAAAAATCCAACCATCGCATTTGCTCTTGAAATTGTGACCGAGACGTGCTCATGGAAACGCAGCTTGCTGTCAAGAAGAACTCCCAGATCTTTGATTCTATTGACTCTCTGCAGTGGCGAGAGATTCAACATGTATCCGTGTACAATAGGGGAGCGAGAGCGCGTAAATGTGATGGCCTTGCATTTTTCAGCGTTTACATGCATTCCATTTTCCTGGCACCAAACCGTTAATCGCTCAATGTCAGCTTGCAGTATGCAGCAGTCTAAATTTGAATGTATTACTCGGTAAATTTTCAAATCATCCGCATATAAAATTTTCTCCGAACATAACCTTTCGCACAGATCGTTAACGAATAATACAAAAATCAGAGGACCAAGAATGCTTCCTTGTGGCACACCAGATGGAATCGTAAATTCGTTGGATCTAGTACCGTGGACCTTGACAAAAGCTTTGCGGGATGATAAGTATGAGGTTAGCAGGTTTATGATCCAGGATGGTAAACCAAGTCGATCCATTTTCAGAATAGCAAGGTCGTGGGGTACTTTGTCAAAAGCTTTGGAGAAATCGACGTAAACAGCATCAACTTGTTGCCGCTTCTCGATTTTGTTGATTAGCATGTGAGTGTATGCCATAAGGTTCGTGGTGGTTGCGCGTTTTTTAACGAAGCCGTGTTGGGACTCTGAAATCACAGGCTGTACAATCGGACATAGTGCACCATGAACTAGACTCTCGAGCACTTTTGCTAGGCAGTTTAAAATCGATATCGGGCGATAGTTTTCGACATCGTGAAAGCTGCCTTTCTTTTGGACTGGAGTTATCGATGCAAGCTTCCAAGTCTCGGGAAAAATACCCTCGCGCAGAGATTGATTGTAAACCATAGAAACTGGTCTGGCGAGCATCGCTGCACAGTTCTTGATGAAGACCGGGGGAATAAGATCCGGACCGGGTCCTTTTGTTGCATCTACTGAACTGAGTGCTTTATGCACCACATCTTCATCAAACACAAGTACTGGGAAACGAAGATTGTAAGATGGCAGACTGTCAATATACTGGCGGGTTGGTTGAGATGAATTGCTTTCATACATGTTTTGGAAAAATTCGGCAAAGAGATTGGCAGAAGAAAGTGGTGAGTCGGAGTTGCTGGATTGATAAACGATTTTGTCCGGTATCCGCGTCAAGTTCTTCCGGTTCCGTACGAAACTCCAGAAAGAAGTTGGATTTTGTTTGAATGTGCTTTGAAGAGCATTTATGTACTTGCGGAAGCTTTCAAGCTGCAAGTTCTTGTATTTTTCTTCGGCCTCGTGTAGTTCTCTTCTGCGTATTGGAGTTTTGTCGTGAAGAAATCGTTTTCTCGCTTTTCGCAGCCTATTGCGGAGATTTCGAAGCTGTGGAGTCCACCAGGGTTGATTAAAATTCCTAGAACGCTGGGCCTTCAACGGAACTGTTTCTCTAATAATTTCGTTCAATTGTTCATAGAATGTGGATACGGCATTGTCAACTGATGTATGGTCAAGTATGCGGTC
Organism: Toxorhynchites rutilus septentrionalis; assembly: GCF_029784135.1. Lineage (NCBI taxonomy): Eukaryota > Metazoa > Arthropoda > Insecta > Diptera > Culicidae > Toxorhynchites > Toxorhynchites rutilus. The sequence continues at coordinate 124,132,428 of NC_073744.1, forward strand.
CCAATCCAGAGAAGCAATTTTGTTATTTACAGTATGATAGTCACAGCGAGATAAATCAAGCTCAGAGCGAGAAGAAGAGTCATCTTCCATTCGGGAACAAAAGTTAACAATTAAAGCCAGCGGCTTATGGTGATCGTCCACTTTGAGGAGCGCCGATGGGTAGTCGACAAGACTTACACGGTCAGGGTTGTTAACAAATGTCAAGTCAAGAAGCTTACCGTTGGCGTTCAGTAGGTCGTTAATTTGATATAACCCAGACGACAGTGTTGGTTCTACTAATGCTAGTTCCTGCTCCGTAGATGCGTTAAGAGGTAAAAATGAATTGAAATCATCGTCGAAGGTCCACACTAGATTCGGGAGATTATAGTCACCGAGGATTACGATCACATCATCAGGGTTGGCCATTTGTTGAATTTGATGGATGGATTCAACGTGACGGGCGTAGGTATCCACATGACTGTTCGGGCGGATGTAGATGCTACAGATGAACAATGAGAACCGGGGTAGAATGATGCGCACGGCTGTTTGCTCCAAACTCTCACAGTCTACTAGATGCACCGAACTACAGTTAAGCTCAAATTTCACTGCAATCAAGACACCACCGCCACGGGACAAGTGACTGCTGAGTGAATTACGATCACAGCGATACAATACGTAGTTACTTGATAATTCAGCACTTGATATTCCAGAATGAAGCCACGTTTCTGTAAGTACCACTGCATCAAAGTCACAGGCGAGAAGTGATAGAAGCATGTCATTGGTCTTAGTCCTTAATCCGCGAACATTCTGATAGTAGACAGTCAGCTGTGTATTATTTGCGTTAGATGAAGGTATTGGATGACAACGTTGTTCAAGATCAGGCGTTGAAGAACTTGGTTGGGGGATGTGGTTTACTGACCCCCTCCCTGGATGGGGAGTTGCTGTGATTGGTTCGTTGCTGATGTTCCCGTGTCGATGACTTGCGGGGGCTTCCAAAAATGTTGTACATTTGTACAATACTCTAGGAATTCCCTGAACTCGATTTCTCTGGGCCACGTAGAAGGGTCCATAGCTTTGGCCTTCAGATCTTGACTGACGCCTATCTTGAAAGAGACGAAGGTCAAAGTTGACAATGGCCGACCCTTTGGAACTAGCGGCTTAGCAATAACATCATCCGTCGATAAGCGCTCCTTAACTAGTTGTTGGACATCTGCTTCCTTGACATCTGGAGATATTTTGGAGAGATACACCCAAAATTTGTCATCAGCTCTCGATCCTGATCTCAAAAGCGTATTGTTTACGGACTGACCGGTACCGTGGAAGATTTTCGTTGGTTGTTCTTTATATATCTTTATATGGACGTAAAAATAAGATTGTGTACACAGGTAACAAAATTCATGTCAGGGTGAGTAGAAGTGTGGATTGAAGTCAGTTTGAATGAAGAGGCAGATTTGTATTGATTAGTCACATCAATTAGAAAAACAGGAAGTGGGTTTTATCTATGGTATAACCGCAAGGGTGACGTAGGACTATCGTTGATTTAGAGATCATTTGTTTGAAGTTGAATCTACATCCATTCTGAATGAATGAATAAATGAATATTTGGGAGACTTCGAAAACGAGAGCGTTACGTTGGAGGCACAAGGTTTTATGCATCCAATATAGGATACGAAAAACCTTGTTCTGAAGAATAATCTTCAGAAGCTAACCTGCTAACTGTACTTGATTGACAAATCACAAACCTAAATGTATTATATGGATATTTTATGGATAGAAAACATTAAAATAAACTCTTTCACATGAATGTAATTTTAAATTCCCAGAGGAACTGGCAGATTATTTTCAGTAACGATTAGATATTTCCACATTTTCCTCGATACTGGAAGCCCACCAGTGGTTAATACTAACTCGATAACCACCTGTTAATAGTACTTGATTGAAAAATATTTGGTCACAGTGTTACATGAATAGAAAACATTCAAATAAACTCTTTCACATGAATGTATTTTTAAATTCCCAGAGGAACTGGCTGATTATTTCCCAGCAATGATTAGATGTTTCCGGAACTTTCTCGATGCTGAATGGCATCCAAACGGAAAGAATTCTGCGCGTGTATGTGTCGATCCTTCGCCGTCCACCTCCTCCAGCACGTTAGGCAACGATGTTGTCTTGTCGATGTCCTCACGAAAAATGAATGTGTCTCACCACCAGAATATCGCTTAAGTATGCTTTTTGTGTGTGATTGAATCGAGAGAAGGTGTGGTTTAGGATGGCAATTTGGAAGGCAAACTAGAGGGGAATGAACTCTCTGAGCTCGGAACTTTCGGCGACAGAGCAAGAATCGATTGCGGGCGCATACAATATTGGATACGGAAATATTCTACTGATGGGGAAGAAAAATCTTCAGAAGCCATCCTGTTAATTGCGATTGATTGAAAAACCACAAAACCAAATGTATTTGGTCACAGTGTTACATGGATAGAAAACATTAAAATAAACTCTTTCACATGAATGTATTTTTAAATTCCCAGAGGAACTGGCTGATTATTTCCCAGCAATGATTAGATTTTTCCGGAACTTTCTCGATGCTGAATGGCATCCAAACGGAAAGAATTCTGCGCGTGTATGTGTCGATCCTTCGCCGTCCACCTCCTCCAGCACGTTAGGCAACGATGTTGTCTTGTCGATGTCCTCACGAAAAATGAATGTGTCTCACCACCAGAATATCGCTTAAGTATGCTTTTTGTGTGTGATTGAATCGAGAGAAGGTGTGGTTTAGGATGGCAATTTGGAAGGCAAACTAGAGGGGAATGAACTCTCTGAGCTCGGAACTTTCGGCGACAGAGCAAGAATCGATTGCGGGCGCATACAATATTGGATACGGAAATATCCTACTGATGGGGAAGAAAAATCTTCAGAAGCCATCCTGTTAATTGCGATTGATTGAAAAACCACAAAACCAAATGTATTTGGTCACAGTGTTACATGGATAGAAAACATTAAAATAAACTCTTTCACATGAATGTAATTTTAAATTCCCAGAGGAACTGGCAGATTATTTTCAGTAACGATTAGATATTTCCACCTTTTCCTCGATACTGGAAGCCCACCAGTGGTTAATACTAACTCGATAACCACCTGTTAATAGTACTTGATTGAAAAATATTTGGTCACAGTGTTACATGAATAGAAAAACATTCAAATAAACTCTTTCACATGAATGTATTTTTAAATTCCCAGAGGAACTGGCTGATTATTTCCCAGCAATGATTAGATCTTTCCGGAACTTTCTCGATGCTGAATGGCATCCAAACGGAAAGAATTCTGCGCGTGTATGTGTCGATCCTTCGCCGTCCACCTCCTCCAGCACGTTAGGCAACGATGTTGTCTTGTCGATGTCCTCACGAAAAATGAATGTGTCTCACCACCAGAATATCGCTCAAGTATGCTTTTTGTGTGTGATTGAATCGAGAGAAGGTGTGGTTTAGGATGGCAATTTGGAAGGCAAACTAGAGGGGAATGAACTCTCTGAGCTCGGAACTTTCGGCGACAGAGCAAGAATCGATTGCAGGCGCATACAATATTGGATACGGAAATATCCTACTGATGGGGAAGAAAAATCTTCAAAAGCCATCCTGTTAATTGCGATTGATTGAAAAACCACAAAACCAAATGTATTTGGTCACAGTGTTACATGGATAGAAAACATTCAAATAAACTCTTTCACATGAATGTATTTTTAAATTCCCAGAGGAACTGGCAGATTATTTTCAGTAACGATTAGATATTTCCACATTTTCCTCGATACTGGAAGCCCACCAGTGGTTTATGCTAACTCGATAACCATCTGTTAATAGTACTTGATTGAAACATATTTGATCACAGTGTTACATGGATAGAAAACATTCAAATAAACTCTTTCACATGAATGTATTTTTAAATTCCCAGAGGAACTGGCAGATTATTTTCCGGATCTTTCTCGATGCTGAATGGCATCCAAACGGAAAGAATTTCGCGCGTGTATGTGTGTGTGTGTAGCGGCTGCTTCGAGATCTTCCCGGGGAACCGTTTGTGGCATCACTCTCCTCCTGATGGATTCATGTCTAGGTGCACAAACAGGCTCTTGGTGACACCGTTCATCAGCGCTTTCATGATAAACGAAGAGCTTCACCACAACACCACAACATGCTCCAATCGCTGTTCAATTATATACCGATTGGTGATTTCAATAGCCTGTTTTGAAAGCAATTTTAAGACTATTGAAACAAGTTTTTGGATCAAAAAGTAACAAGTATAGAACGCGTAGACATTTTATCTTTCGAATGAAGTGTTTATCATACCATTTCGTTCAGTTTTTTAGGAGCTATTAACGCTCAAAATCTCGGTCTCCGGCGTAACGCTTTCGTTTTCGAAACTTTGATTTTACACCCCGGTATAGAAATGAAAGACGTAGTCCTACGTCAAAACCATTGACTAGAATAGTTATCCTCGCTCTCAACGTTCGTCAATTCATTTTCTAGTCAGTTCAAATTAGGTTTACGGCGAATGCCGAAATAGTCCTAGTCGAAGCGAAGCTACTGGGAGGAAAATTGATTTTCATTTTTCATATTCGAAGATTCCGGGCCCTGACAGTGCGTCCTCTAAAAATTCTTCAAACGATGGCGGATGTATTGTGATGACAATAACGCTCAAACATAGATAATGAAGCTGGACAGGGACGCAATTGAGAAAGGTGAATAAAAAAATCGGAAGAAAGATGCACTTACCTTCCCTCCGAGCGATCGTATTCATTGGCAAGTTATTGATGGCATTCCTGACCCAGTTTCACAAATGATTCTTCAAAATCTATGGGTGGGTTATATATTTATTATATAGCCGTAAGGTTGACATAGGACTGCCGTTGGCTTAGTAATCATTTGTTTGTTTTGATTAAATTATGGATTGAACTAGTGATTCACTAAAACCAATTTCCGAATACAACTGAGTTAAGGGGGCATTCTAGCGTAGATGCTCGTATTTCGGACGTTTTTACGAGCTCTAAACAAATACAACAAAACATATGTTTGCTATTTATTATTTCATTATTTCTATACGTATCCTTAAACAATAGAAGAACTATACGGGAAAGAAATCAAATTAAAATAGTTACAAGCCGGTGAAGTGAGGGGGCTAAAAAATGTTGTGTCATAGCGCACACGATTCCAGCCCTTCTTGTTATCTGAAACTAAACAAAAAACGAACAGATTATGAATCAGTATGAATGCCGCTATAGTATGAATCTCGGACAACCAAAAATATTTTTTTTTTGATGAAATGGCGGCCATTTGAAAAAAGAAATAGCTCTTTTGCACGTTTTTATGACAATGTTATTTTTTTAAATAGTGAAATTAAAAAATATAAAATTTGTTATTTGTTCATGTGATAGAGATATATATGAAGATTTATTCACATCAAATTTGGAATATTCGGCTCACTAGAACTTGAGTTTCGAGAAAAATGCATTTGAAATTTTGTGTCAAGGCCGTGCTGAATACCGCATTTTTTCAATTTTTTAGACTAGAATACCCCCTTAAATGAAATTCCATATATTAACAGTTTTGCCAACAAATGCGTCTCATGGTTGCTTGGATACGGTCTGTGCTTGGACACCTATTGGTGCATTACGTGAGCAATGTCCGATTGGCGATTTTGACATAATATTTCACTTCAATAGAACGCGTTGCCAGAAAACATGATGACATCCAAGTTCAACAGCTTTCAGAATACAAGTTTCAGCTTTCCGAACCACCGAAATGTATAAGCCTTTGTTGTACGCATCAAAAAGATTAAATTGAGAGCAGAACAGAACGCAGCTATTTTCTCTGACGAAGCAGACAACTCCTCCTAAAACGCATTCGTGCATAATTATCTGAGGGCTCCACACTGGACGCCTGATTCGAAGCATAGTACCAAGCTGGTTACTCCGTAAATTACAAAACCAAACCTGAAAATAAATTAGTTTTTGATTTTTGCCGCCTCCGCGATACGTAAGTACTAACGCTTATTCGGTAGATAACGGAGCAAAATATTTGCTTTTCTGAAATTCACACCATAGAAGTTCGTTTCGTTTTCAGTTTCGCTTGCTGCCCGACGGAATCCGCTTGCGCCGCTCGTGTGTAAATTCTCGCGGTCGTAAGCGATGGGGTGTAGGATTGCAATGTTTATACATACTAAATAGTACACACGATGGCTGGTTTGTGGAGATTTCTCTTACACCCACTCGTAACTGCATACAAGCTGCCGGGATCAATTATTTCCCCATTGGGAGCACTTTACGAGCAATTAATTGCTAGGAGCTAGGAGTGAACTACTGTACCCTCTTTCCGCGAAGGTGGGCACCTCTCTCTATACACTATTGCCAATCAGGTAAATTCGGGGGTTAATTTTATGGACGATCAAATCCGGATCAGCGCCGCGGCATTGCCCTATTGTGCAGACACAAGCGGATGACTTCATCTACGAGTGTCATCCCGAATAAACACACCGAAACACGAACGATTGCAACGAGATTACAACCGCTCGCGGCCGGACAGATTTAGCGTGCACTCGCCTTACGAGAAGGACCACCGCCCCCGTTTGTCTGGGACGAAAATAGACCCGAAATATAATGTGCGGTGCACAGAAGAAATGGCGCTTAAATTTATTTCTCTTACAGGACCAGCGTCATCGCTCTTCGCAGCGGATGAGTGCAAATTTGATTTGATCCGGTGATTTGTTTTCCCTTTAATGCTGCAGTCCAAATTTAAAAATGTGACCAAAGGAGCGTGTTTGTTTTTTTTCTGCGTTTTTTTTTCAAGTCTTTTCGAATCTTTTTCGTTAAGTCTTTCGAATATCGAATATTGTTGTTAGTTAGCCATTAGCAACATTCACCACTTTTACGGTGTAGCGAATACAATTTATGTCTGCACCGAAATGTCCATGATAGAACACAGTTTGCCAGGTGAAACAGCACCTGTGCCGCCACGCAACATAGCTTTTCACCACAACAGGCACTTCAAATATTCCCGGGAGTGCACAGGGTTTCAATATGGGTTTTACAATGTTTAGGAAAGCGAGCCAATTCTAAGCTTCACGTATGATACCGATATCATCCCATCAGACTGCACGAAGGAGACGGAAACACATTCACTTTCGATTGCAAGAGAGGTTCAACATTATTCGCCTCGATCGAAATGACTCGTTTGGTGGCGTACTATTGGGGATTAAAAAATGTCACTCCTTCTATAGAGTCACTCTCCCATCGATGACAGGCATTGAAGTTGTTGCTTGCCAGACACAAATCAATGGCAAAGACCTCTGCATTGCTTCGATATATATCCCTCCCAGAACTACGGTAGGCCGCCATCAGTTCTTTGATACTATCGAGGCAATGCCGGAGCCGCGGTTAATCTTAGGTGATTTCAACTCCCATGGAACAGCATGGGGATCACTCTACGATGACAACCGTGCCACTTTGATTTATGATCTGTGCGACAACTTCAAATTGACAGTTTTGAATACTGGGGAAGCAACCAGAATAGCCAACCCTCCTGCACGGGCAAGCATGCTAGACATATCTCTATGCTCTTCTTCGTTATCCCTGGATTGCATGTGGAAGGTAATCCACGATCCCCACGGTAGTGATCACCTACCAATAATTTTATCGATCGCTAATGAATCAAGCTTTCGTGAGTCAGTCAATATTTCGTATGACCTCACGAAGAATATTGACTGGAGAACATTTGCGGAAATAATATCTGAAGCAATTGTTTCAATGCATGAACTTCCTCCACTCGAAGAGTATAATTTTATATCAAGTTTGATTTACGATAGCGCACTTCAAGCTCAAAAGAAACGTGTACCGGCTACCACTTTCCGACGTCGTCCTCCATCACTTTGGCGGGACAAGAAGTGTTCAAAGGTCTACCTTGAAAAATCATCCGCTTTCAAAAAATTCAGGAAAACTGGATTTTTGGAATGGTTTCTAAAGTACCAAGCTCTAGAAGCCAAACTAAAAGGTTTGATTAAAGCAAAAAAGCGTGGATATTGGCGGAAGTTCGTCAATGGTTTGTCAAGGGAGACCACTATGAGCACTCTTTGGAATACGGCTAGGAAAATGCGTGGCTGGAACCATACAAACGAAAGTGAGGAATACTCTGACCGTTGGATTGTTAACTTTGCAAGGAAGGTTTGCCCCGACACCGCTCCTGCACAATACGTCGTACGCGACATTCTACTTCAAAGCGATTATGAGAATTTTTCGATGGTGGAATTCTCAATTGCCCTTCTCTCATGTAACAATTCAGCTCCGGGGTCGGACAAGATTAAATTCAACTTGTTGAAGAATCTTCCCGACTTGGCAAAACAGCGTTTGCTGAACTTGTTCAACAAGTTTCTGGAGCTGAATATTGTCCCGCATGACTGGAGACAAGTGAGAGTGATAGCCATACGGAAACCCAACAAGCCGGCTTGCGATCACAACTCGTATAGGCCGATTGCAATGTTATCCTGTATTCGTAAATTGTTAGAGAAAATGATTCTACTTCGTTTGGACAAGTGGGTCGAAGCGAACAATTTGCTGTCAAATACGCAGTTTGGCTTCCGCCGAGGTAAAGGGACAAATGATTGTCTCGCGCTGCTATCTTCTGAAATCCAAATCGCATTTGCTCGCAAAGAACAAATGGCTTCCGTTTTTCTCGATATCAAAGGGGCATTTGATTCAGTTTCCATGGAAATTCTCTCAGAGAAGCTTCATAATCGTGGACTTTCATCAATTCTCAATAATTTCCTGTACAATTTACTGTCAGAAAAGCACATGATTTTCTCTCATGGCAGCTCGAAATCTTCTCGTTACAGTTTTATGGGCCTACCACAAGGCTCCTGCCTAAGCCCCCTCTTGTACAGTTTTTACGTCAATGATATGGATGATTGTCTAACTAGAGACTGCACGTTGAGACAACTTGCAGACGATGGAGTTATTTCCATCACGGGTACTAATACCGTCGTTCTGCAAAAGTCGTTGCAAGATACCCTGAACAATCTGTTCACGTGGGCCCTCAAGCTGGGTATCGAATTCTCTACGGAGAAAACTGAAATGGTCGTTTTTTCTAGGAAGCACGAACCCGCCCAATTCCAGCTTCACCTATCCGGCAAAACGATCCAACACTCTATGTTTTTCAAATACCTAGGTGTATATTTTGATTCTAAGTGTACCTGGGGGAGACACATTGCGTATTTGAAATAGAAATGCCAGCAAAGAATAAATTTTCTCCAAACAATTACCGGAACATGGTGGGGTTCCCATCCAGGAGACCTCATTCAGTTGTACAAAACAACGATATTATCAGTGTTAGAATATGGCAGTTTTTGCTTCCGATCAGCTGTCAGGATTCATATTCTCAAGCTGGAGAGAATACAATATCGTTGCTTGTGTATAGCCATGGGGTGTTTGCATTCGACACATACGATGAGTCTCGAATTTTTGGCAGGAGTACCCCCGCTTACTCTTCGGTTCACCGAATTATCCTACAGATTTCTCATCCGTTGCAAGATCATGAATCCATTGGTGATTGATAACTTCGAAAATCTACTCCAACTGACTCCTCAGTCAAGTTTTATGTCTTTATACCATGAGTACCTTACCCTTGAAGTGCACCCTTCACCGGGCATCTCTAACCAAGTTTGCTTCCCATACTTTTGCAATTCCTCTGTCAATTTTGATCTGTCCATGCGACAAAAGATCCATGGAATCCCAGATCATCTACGCTCCGATTATATTCCGGAGATATTTTCGGCAGAATATGGGGGCATAGTTAGATCTGATAAAATGTTCTTTACTGACGGTTCATTCATAAAAGGGTCCACTGGCTTTGGCATCTTCAATGAAAATTCCAGTGCCTCTTTCAAACTCAAAGATCCTTGTTCCGTGTATGTCGCTGAACTGGGTGCGATATACTACGCTTTAGGGATCATTGAAACATTGCCCATCGACCATTATTTTATTTTTTCAGACAGTCTCAGCTCAATAGAGGCAATCCGCTCAATGAAAGTTGATAAATGCTCATCTTATTTCCTAATAAGAATAAGACAACTATTGAGTGTTTTGGTCGAAAAATTATTCAAGATTACCTTAGCATGGGTTCCCTCTCATTGCTCGATTCCGGGGAATGAGAAAGCGGACTCGCTAGCTAAGGTGGGCGCTTTAGAAGGCACACTTTTTGAAAGGCAAATTGCTTATAATGAATTTTTCCACATTCCTCGTCAGGACACACTCGTTAGTTGGCAGCGCATGTGGAGTGAAGATGAGTTCGGTCGCTGGTTACACACGATTATCCCTAAGGTTTCGACGAAAGCTTGGTTTAAGGGATTGAATGTAGGTCGTGATTTCATTTGCGTGATATCTCGGCTTATGTCCAATCACTACAACCTAAACGCGCATCTCTATCGCATTGGGCTCGCAGCAAACAATCTTTGTGATTGTGGCGATGGCTACCACGACATCGAGCATGTTGTCTGGTCGTGTATCCGGCTCCATGTTGCTCGCTCTCAGCTCTCTAGAGCACTGAGAGCACAAGGCAGACAATCGGATATCCCCGTCCGGGATATCTTAGGTAGCCGTGATCCTGATCTTCTGCTTCATCTATACCTGTTCCTCAGAAACGCCGATGTCAACGTTTAATGATGTTTCCTTCGTTGTGTCCCCGTTTCATATCCCTCCTATCCAAACGATAAACTTTTACTTAGTCGCGGCAATACATACACACACTCTTTACAGATACACGGGCCAAAGGTTGTGCAGTCCACTGATCATTCAACAAGAGCCAAAGGTTGTACCGCTTATGACAACTCTACACGAGCTGATGATTGCGTCGGCTAGTGACCATTCTATCCTGGATTCCTCGAGTCGAGAAAGACGCACCACGCTAGATATGGGGTACAGACTAGGGGGACGTTGCTGATTAATGGTCAGCTGCATCCCAATAGGAGGTATCCCGTGTCGGGCACACGTACAGAGCATCGAAGACTGCAACATACCAATTATGAGAACACTTGTAATACTAACCTCGAGCCAACCGCGAGTAATCGGTTACACATTACTAACATAGTTGTAAGCAAACATTGTCGAAATATTGAACTCCCGGCCCCGTTAGGCTGACGCCATATGAGCCTTAATAGAAATATATATTTTGGATAAAAAAAAGAGGTCAAACGGATCGTTCAGCACATCAAAACCAAAGAAATGGATGTTTTATAAAAGTACTAGGCCATATAAATTATTCCTGGTGGATATTTTGGGCATTAAAAACATAACTAGTGTTTTGTGAGTGTGAATGAATTTTAATGTTTTAACGAACTATAATATTAGTCGAATTTGATCGATAAGCAAAGAACGAATGAATTGATTTGAAGAAAGTTTAAATTATGTATAATGATTATACATTGAATCATTGTACATAATTTAAACTTTCTTCAAATTATCCTAACTGACATGTTTGATCTTTTAAAAGATAAATGTGAAGAGAAAAAAGTTCAACTGCTGTGAGACTAGCAGACCCGAAAAAAAATATATTGTTAAAATTTGTATGCAAATAATTCCTCGATGTCGTTTGAATACTTGGAAGACACAGTCCTAACTCTAATTTAATTTTTTTTTCTGTAAGTTTTTCTGCATTTCCACCAAAATTTTATCCATGATAAAAACAGGAAGTGGGTTATATCTGTGGTATAACCGCAAGGTTGACGTAGGACTATTGTTGCTTTAGTGATCATTTGTTAGAAGTTGAATCTAAATCCATTCTGACTGAATGAATAAATGAATATTTGGGGGACTTCGAAAACGAGAGCGTTACGTTGGAGGTTTTGAGCATCCAATATAGGATACGAAAATATTCTACTGATGGAGAATAATCTTCAAAAGGATTCCAGTTAATTGCACTTGATTGAAAATTCACGAAACGAAATGCATTTGATCGCAGTTTTATGTGACTAGAAACATTAAAATAAACTCTTTTGCTCGAATGTAATTTTCAATTCCCAGAGGAACTGGCAAATTATTTTGCAGCAACGATGACATCTTCCCGGATTCTTCTTGATTGCTCGATAACCACAAAACGAAAAGAGAACCAATTTTCGATGCTGGTACTCTCATAGTCGCCTTCTCTTCTCCCCCTGATGGACCGACTCTTCTGTTCTCCCTCACAGTTCGAAACATACTGAATGCGTTTCACCATCAGAATATTGCTTAAGTATGCTTTTTGTCCGTGATTGAATCGAGAGAAGGTGTGGTTTACTATGGCAATTTGGAAGGCAGACTAGAGGCGAATGAACTCTCTAAGTTAAAAATTTGCAGTGACTGAGCATTAATCGATGGAAAATTATATGATTTTTGCGATGCGAAACATTTTCCGTTTTTAAATTCTATGCACCCAACATTGGATACGAAAATATTGTACTGATGGGGAAGAATAATCTTCAGAAGGTTTCCTGCTAATTGCACTTGATTGAAAAATGACAAAACCAAATGGCAGATTATTTTGCAGCAACGATGACATCCTTCCGGATTCTTCTCGATTGTTCGATAACCACCAAACGATAAGAGTTGCGCGCGTGTATGTGTGTGTGTGTGGCGGCTGCTCCGATGCCTCAAGCGGAACCAAATTTCGATGCTGTTACGTTCTTGGTCGCGTTAAAACTGGCCTAAGGTGCACAAACAGGCTCTTTGTGACACCGTTCATCAGCGCTTTCATGATGAACGAAGTTAGCTTCACCACAACAGCGACAACATGCTCCAATCGCTGTTCAATTATAACTGAGTGGATTTCCGAGAGGCGCTCGCTTATATACCGATTGGTGATTTCAATAGTCTGTTTTGAAAACAATTTTAAGACTATTGAAACAAGTTTTTGGATCAAAAAGTAACAAGTATATAACGCGTAGACATTTTATCTTTCGAATGAAGTGTTTATCATACCATTTCGTTCAGTTGCTTAGGAACTTTTAACGCTCAAAATCTCGATCTTCGGTGTAACGCTTTCGTTTTCGAAATTTTGAATTTACACCCCGGTATAGAAATGAAAAAAGTAGTCCTGCGTCAAAAACATCATCAGACATTATTTTCGTTCAAGATTTTTTCCCACTTGCAGAGAATGTGTTACATAGAACACATATTTCATACGGTAGAGCTTATTTTCAAAAAAAACCCGGAAACCCATTACTACTTTCGCTTCACAGAAATGGAACACGGAGCTCAATGTCGTCTATGTCGAATTGTGTGGCAAGGTCGCCACATTTGCACAATTCGGACTTGAGTCAAACGGATTACAGAATGCAAAATTTTGATCCTTGACTCGATCGGATTTCAGAATACGGGTGAGTAGACAGTGAGACCATTGGAAAGAGGAAATTATACTATTGATTTTCTCAGGGCGTATTTTGTCGACTAACCAAACTAAAAATGAGTGTATGAGGTAATCCACGCTTCTTCCATTCAACCGATCACATCTAGCAATATGTAGGACCGGGCACGTGCTGTGGTGTCATGACAATAGATTGCGATTTGGTCTGGCAATAGCACAGGCAGTTTCGGCGTTGCTCATGATTGCGTCTCGCAAAAGAATGTATTCTTTCTCCCGTCGTTTTTGTTGATTGCGTCGTAAGAATCGCAGTCGCTCGCTGAATGACGTTGTCCTGACCATGTCGAACCAGCATATGATACACATAAAAATACATCGAGCGCACTCTCTTGTGGGTAACATCTGTGACATAGCCGCAAAGTGGACGTAGGATTACCTTTGGCTTAGCAATCAATAAGTAACAATCATACAGCTCTTATTAGTTCTACATTAGCATCCTTCGAATAAAAAGTGGTTATCATACCACTTCGTTTAGCCGGAAAAGAATTATTAACGCTCAAAGGAGGAATCGATTCCTCCTGGGAAACACCCAGCGCAATTGGAATCATCGGTCGATAGCGGCATTCGCGAGCATTCTGCTGCTTTTACCAAACATATGCAGTTCCGTTCGGTCCGGCTGCAGAAAAGAAAAGGGATTAGGAGAGAAGATCATAGTGCTTGGCTAGCTAGCGAGACCATTCTTGACAAAGATACTTCATTGTTGTTCGACGCTCCTCAGTAAACCGTGTCCGTTTCAGAAAACATCAAACGACGTTCCTGAAATAGATTTCCGAACGGGCACCAGTTTATCTACAGATTTGTGATTTCATGAGCCTGTTTTCAAAGCAATTTTTAAGCTATTGAAACAAGTTTTCGAGTCAATAATTGATAAGTATATATGTCTTAGATATATATATATATATATATATATATATATATATATATATATATATATATATATATATATATATATATATATATATATATATATATATATATATATATATATATATTTTATCTGTATTTTAGTGACTTTCAACACATTTGGCTGGTTCGTCACTTTGCTTCCATTTTTGGAAGAATGTCGGGAGTGAGAATTGAACTCGTGACCTTTAGCGTGAGAGGTATGAATGTTACCACTACGCCAGATCGCCTCCACTCTTAGATATTTTATCTTTTGAATAAAATGATTACAATCCATTTCGTTCAGCTGGAAAAGAAATATTTACGCTCTCAGAAGAACCAATTTCTCCTCCTCGTTCGCCTGCCTTGAAAAAGACACTTCATTGTCGTTCGACGCGCGGTAACAAACCGTGTCCGCTTCCACCAACATCAAACGAAAATCTATTGAAATGGGTTTCCGAGCGAGCACCAACTTATATGTGGATTAGTATGATTTCAATATCGTGTTTTCAAAGCAATTGTTAAGCTATTGAAACAATTTTTCGAGTCATTAAGCATCAAGCGTATCACTCTTGGACACGTTATCTTTTGTTCAACATGATTGTCATACCATTTCGTTGATCCGGAGTAGAATTATTAACGCTTAAAGAACGAATGGATTCCTCCACGGAATTACTTAGCACAAATAATAACCCGCTTCCCAACAATTGAAAACGACGATCAATTGCGACATTGATATGGTGAAATATCCACTACACCATATCAAACATTTCGTATTTTTCACTATCAAACCCATAGTCAATGGGCACCCATTTATATCGAATTATCATTTATACTTCGAATTTCGTTAAATGTTCCGCTGCAGAAAAGAAATTGTATTGGGAAAAGGAAGCATAACGCATACACCCAAAGTTAATTTTTAGCACATGTTATGGCATCCCGATTTATTACATTGAATAAGCTGAAAAATAACAGAAAATGTTCTACTCCCCAATACATGTATATCATTTGTATAGTATATATGCTAGAGCAAATATGAGCGAGCGAAACAGGAGACACATTTAAATGAAAGCATATGAAAGGTTTTCGTTTAGTTTGCCAAATACACGGCCCTGACAGAGAAAGATATATTCTCGTTCATGTTCTGCTTTATCCTTTTAGAAAACACTTTCCAATTTCATTTTATGATGAGGTGCAATATTATCACGCTTCTATATATCAGCACTGGCGATTATATGGATAGCGTGGTCGTGTGAATATCTTTGCTTTCCAGCCGGCCTTATTTCGATCCCCATTGACGTCGTGTGCACTTTTTTTTTGCAAAAAAGAAAACAGAAAGAGATGTCTGCTCGAATACATAAAACCATTTTTAACCTTTCAAAACAGCTCATTATTTGCGCATTTGACCCTCCAGCACACGAAATGGTATCATTTCTGCCAATGATGAAATGTTTTCAACCAACGCTAGTTTGGGTGTAGGCGTGTGAGCGTGACCTTCGTTTTCTCCCATTGTATAACTGAATGGATTTCCGAACGGGCGCCAGCTTTCATTATATTAGCTTCAAACATAATATGCCGGGGGTTCAGGTTCGATTCCCGTTCTGGTCGGGGAAATTTTTCATCAAAGAAATTTCCTCCGTCTTGCACTGTGGTGACGCGTATTCTAGAGCTTGCCACTCAAAACGCATTCAGTTGATGTTTTATCAGGATTGAAGACAAAAGCGTGATTGTCAGTCTCCTTTTAGCTCGATACACTTGACCCAGCGATGCTCCAACTTCTTTAATCCATCTGAGAAATACGTTTTCTCGAGGTCTGCAAAGTAAGCCTCCGTGGCGGCGATGACCTCCTCATTCGACTCAAATTTCTGACCGGCGAGTGACCAGTTTGGAAACAAAAAAATGTCACACGGGGCCAAATCTGGTGAATACGATGGATAGGGCTGCTGCCCTATCGTAGTGTAATTCGACCAATTTGGCCGTGGCGATGGCGGAATTTCCAGAATGTTACGAGAATGATAAGTAATCTCTCTCGCGATACTGACACCATCGGGCGATGAGGCTAAGTACTTATCGGACCGCCGAACTCTGCATATTGGAATTGTTATTAAATATATGGTAATCGGCACTCTAGCGGTATCATATATAGCTTACGATCTATTCTCATGCGTACCAATTTTTTTTAGTTCGATCACAAATACCGTTACACGAGATTTCTGTTTATTTATTCATTTATTTTTTATTAATTTTCGTCAAAACTACATACGAGTACTTATATATTAATGTTACAATGTTTCTTAGTGTGAATATTATTCCTACGGTACATGTTTATTTTTAACTGTTTTTTATTCATTGTTGTGTCAATTATTTTGCAGTGCTGATTGAAGCCAATTAACTAGTCTTTTTTTTAAATAGCATACTTGAAGTAAACCGAATTTCGTTTTTGTAATTATTGATCATTTTGAAAAACTCCTAAAATTCGCATGTAAGCGAATATCTATGATCACATTCCGTTACTTTAAATTCCCCTTCATTCGCTGTGTATAGCAACGCTCAGTTGGAAGTTCCGACCGTGAAACAATAAAAGGAAAACGCAATACAAGTTCAGCTTTGCTACACTCAGGTATCGGAGCCTTTAAAATAAAGATAATGAATATATCGCAAAAATGGTGTTCGAGAACCAATTAGTTGCAGCGAGAAAAAGGCAAAACGTAGCACATTAGATTGATTGGTCAGATAGGAATAGATGTAATGAACCAAGGTCACACCGCACCGTGGATAGCACGAGATTGGATGGCTATGAAATATTGCCGCTTAGAAAATGATATATGAGGGGCTTAGAATGCAAGGGGTGTATGTGACTTGATCGATTTCTCTTCATCAACTTTTTCTTTAGTTAATAACTCAACTGCAAAAACGTTCCAATTTGAGTTTGCTATAGAATCCGATAGATGAGGTTCTGACCTATCTTTCACATTGTCAAATACAGCTGCGAAAGAGTTTGCAGCTAAGTTATGACCAAAAGAGAGAGTCGATGTAGAGAAATCGATCAAATCACTTACACCCCTTTCATTCTAAGTCCCTCATATGTAATTCAAAAAAGAAGTTTGTTTCATCATTGAAACCTCAAAGAGTGAACTTCGTTTGTTCTAGAGGTGATGTTCTTTCGTGTAATGATTTAAATTATATCATAAACTATATTCAGAGGCTCATTAATGAATTAGTTTCACGTGACGTGTGTGATAAGTACCTCTTCTAGGTCAGATACATCATGTCTAATATGATATCGTATAAAGCTCGAACGAAAATGTGTAGTTGCACTGTATCAGAGAACGCGTCGTAGCGAAACATACTATCGTAAGGTATTGAGTGGAGTCAGCACTAACCAAGGACCCTTAGATTTTGTTAGCACCATGAAATACAAAATATCATACCAGTCAAAATACCATCCGTTGAAATCATCTAAGATTCTCATTTTAGAACGATGAATTTTAAGGGAAGAAGGATTTTGGACCACTTCCAAGCAAGAAGTTTTGTAAAATCCAGTTTGAGTTCAAGATCTTATCATATAACTCTCCTGTCCCAAGTGTTCAGTTAAGTTGAACTCGCATTTTAATTTCAGTGATTCGCCTATGCGCTCCATCTATGTTTACATTTCAACCCATCGAGTCGAGCAAAAAAAAAAGTGAACCACGATGACAAGTGCACGAGCGTTGCAGCGTTTTTTACCCGCTTTCTATTTACGTTGCCTAAGTTTTGTCACGGTTGGCCAACTGCGTTCCTTAATTAGATGACAAACAAACTCCGGTTCAGCAGCGCCTACTACGGGATGGTCATGATGGACAGTGGCAGCGCTGGCCGGCGTGTAAAATTGAGGTGAAAATCGTCCTGCAAACGGAACATTTATCATTTTATTTGCACACTCGATCTGAAAGCGATTCGTGGAATTGGGTGGTCACCATCACCCTCAGCTGTAAGAACAGGTGTGAGGAAATGTGCGAAACGGCGGGACACACAGATTTTCGTTCATTTTACTCGATTTGGCCCGTGACACGGCACTATTTTTAATTTGTGCCGGCGTCGATGAACATTTTTACGGACACGGGGCCGTTCCACATGCACTTTTGATGAACCATCGAACGGAAGCTGGGAGAATCTTGACAGGAGAGCGCGAGAGCAATGCGCCACTAAATATCAAACGCGGGTTGGAACAGGAGACAAAAAAATGCTTTAATTAGTTATCTGAGAGAAAACCTCGGCAGCAGCTGACATTTTCCGTCGAGCCAAACAAGCCCATGTTGCAGTGAATTAAAAAGTGTATTTTTGCGCGACTGTTGTTTACAGTTTTTTTTGTTGTTACCTTCTATTGGCAGACCCGCCGTTTGAGTTGTTTGTGTCTAACGCTTCGCATCCTTTTCCCATGCGCGTGTTGACACATGTGTAAAGGGGGCGCCGCATTCGACCATTTGGTTAGAGATCACTGGCGAATGAAATCCTAATAATGCGGGACTAATACGTTGTACAGATATTACCGTTCTGGCGCCCTACTTTGTAATAGACCATGAGTAAGTTGTATACATCGATAAGAGGATTACTTACGACCAGAGTCCGAAATCTTTGAAGAAGAAAAATGAAAATCGACTCTCCTCTCTGTGGATTCGCTTCGACAAGAACTACTACGGCATACGTCATCAACATAATTTGAATTGACTAGAAAATAAATTGACGAACGTTGAGAATGCGGATGACTGATGAACTATTCTAGTCAATGATTATTCTAATTGACATGACTAATGAATACAATTCTGCCTCTTCATTCAACTTCAATCCACATTCCTACTCCACATGAATCTTATTACCCGCGTACACAATCACGTAGGGTAACACGGGGTGATTTGGACCACCCTTTTATCTCAAAAATTACGGCTCAACTTGGAATTTTTAAAATGTCATTTCCTTCTATTGTTGAACCGTATGTACCTAATGTGAAAAAACTTTGGTAAAACTTCACAAGTAGAGGGAAACGGTAGCATAAATACAGCAAGCACTTTGATCGTCAAAAAATGTGAGTTTTCCGATAGTGGTTTTAAGCTTTTTCCCGCTTATTAAACGAACTTTTCGTGTATTGTGCAGTAAAGTTCTGTTCGCCTACAGAAGAGGAACAATTTGATGCAGCGAAACCGTAAGTTTGATAGCAATAAATGAAATTAATTGCATTTTAATTTTTGCGTGTTGTGTGAGGTGACATGGAAACGTTTCTGTGGGGTGAATTGGTCCTACAGGTGTGAGACTTTTCTGTGGTCTAATTGATTCCAGATGCCGCTGAATCACAAAAAGAGGATGGACAGACAACGTTGGAAGAAGGAGGAGCTTGAAAGAGCAACGCAGGCCATCGAGAATGGATTTTCTTTGACCAAGCATCAAAAGTGTTTGAAAATGCTCGACCAACAGTGAAAAGATTCATGCAGAATTCGAGATGGTGTCAATACAACTTTTCTGGTCTGGAATCTGGCCAAGACACCTGGTATCGATCCCAAAACATTGTTACTGATTGTAACATTATCCCAAAATACTGTACATAAACATAAGTATGTTGACGTAGGACTACGTCTAACCGGAAGATATAGGGGGTGAAATGGAAATCTAGGCACTGAACAAGTAGGAAAAAAATGCAAGATTTGGAACGCTTATAATTCGAGCATTTCTCAATAGATCGCAAAGGTTTTTGCATCAATTGATAGGAAATATATCTACGCATCTATCATAACGAATAACATTTCATTTTTCTTGGGATAAATAATTGAATAATTGTGAAATATCAAGCATTGTCAAAATGCACTATGTGCCCATTTTTGATTGGTCCATTTTGTGCTCCTCAAATCGTACCGACCAAAACGGGCAACCAGAGCAGCAGCGAAATAGAATGAAGCACGATTGGAAAGGAAAAAGAAAAAAATGAACGAAACATTGGTCGCAGTCTCACACATCCGTAATTCTCGAGCCAGCCCGTCAGCTTAAAAATCCCCGCTCCGCTGCCGTAACGATCATTCTCATTCAAACCGTACACCACAGCGGTTCGCATCACAACACATCAACAAACCAACCCAAGCAGCCATGTCTGGACATGGTAAAGGAGGAAAAGTGAAGGGAAAGGCAAAATCCCGCTCGAACCGTGTTGATCTGGAGTTCCCCGCAAGGGTAGCTAGGCCGAGCGCGTTAGTACCAGTGCACCAGTCCACCTAGCCGGCGTTATATAGTTTCGGCCGCCGAAGTGATCGAGTTAGCTGGCAAAGCTGCTCGCGACGATAAGAAAACCCGCATTCGGAACAGAACACATTCGGTTCGGTGGACATCAAGACAACAACAGGCAGTTGCAGTGAGTGGCGAGTGGCAAACGCAATCGCAAAACGGCATCAGGTAGCAGAAGAAAAATGATTGTTCTTTATACAAACTGCTTTGGTGGCAAATCCAGAACAAGGCGGCATCGAGGGCGTCCGAAATGGTTTTTTTCAAAACCACGAGTACTAAGTTTTCTAAATTGGAACCATTCCATAAAACAAGGCGCTTTTCAGGGCCATTAAACCTTCCAAAAAAGAGTTTAGGAAATACAGTTCAATGCTTTCTAAAACATTATCCAAAATAATAATAAAACATAAATTGATTTTTTCATAATTTGTTTGCCAGGATCTGATGAGTATGTGAATTTGGCAGTTGTTCTGAGCTTATTAACTATCAATAAGCTCAGGGACTTTCCTGATTATTCAATTTTCACCAATTCTTAAATTGTTTCCAGATTGAAAGTACAGTAATTTACAATTAGTTCAACATTTAGCTAATTGGACGGACATGTAATGCGACTTATTTAGTTGGACATTTTTGTAAACATAGAGATCCAAATTATGACCCCACATTGAAAGTCGACACTGTACCACTGTCATCGCAAATGTTCAATTACAGGTTAAAATCGCCTCCAATGCGACACTGAGTGGCGCTTCGGCACGTCGCATTGAATGTAATTCACTGTACAACATGTCACAAAGCTGGATGGGAAGAAATTTTCCAACTGTGAAAGCTGTGGCGAGTGGCAACAAATCTCTAAACAGGAAGGTTTAGCCGAACAAGATGAGGATATCGAGTGATAACAAAACAATAAACTCTTTACATTGAAGATAATTTTGTGATCCTGAAAAGGACCCTTTTTAACCTGCATGTGAATCCAACGAGCGAACGAATCGTAATGAATGTATTTTTTTGCCATCGCTCCCTTTTAACGCTCATTCGTTCGTCTCGTTGGACTCGCCCCTCTGGCTGAGTCTGCCGATTTGTCTCTATCCTGTTAGTGTGTATAAAAAACGCGGACCCCAAAAAAATATCTTATTTTCTTTCAAACCGTAAATCCGTGTGATTGTACGGCATCGGCATCGTGGACGTAACAAAGGAGGACAAGTTAATGGAAAGGCAAAGTCTCACTCGAACCGTGCAGGTCTCCAGTTACCTGTTGGTCGCATTCACTGATTGCTCCGCAAGGGTAACTAGGCCGAACGGATTGGTGCCGGAGCACCAGTATACCTAACAGCGATTATAGAGTTTCGGCCGTCGGAGTGCTCGAGTTGGCTTGAAAAGCTGCTCACGACAATCAGAAAACCCGCATCAAGAACAGAGCAGCTTCGGTTCGGCGCTCATCAAGGCAACAATTAGTTTCAGTGAGTGGCAAAGTGTTTCTCCGGCACGTCGCATTAAATGTAATTTACTGAACAACATGTCACAAGCTGGATGGGAAGAAATTTTCCAACTGTGAAAGCTGTGGCGAGTGGCAAACGCAATAGCTAAACAGGAAGGTTTAACCGAACAAGATGGGAATATCGAGTGATAACAAAAACACAACACCAAAGGTTCTTTTCAGAACCATCAACATATTCATACAGAAGAGTAAACAGTGAACTAATCCATTTTCCAGGTAGATAGGTAGATATTCACGTAGGAGATGAAAATGAAACAATATATTTAAAATATATATTTAACAAAAGCTGTCCCCTTTGTATAGTCCTACGTCACTCCGGTTATGTCCCCGACATTACCCACCCTTCTTTTTTTTCGATGAAACACACACTGGACCAAATCACCCCACAGACGGTCTAAATCACACTGCATCAAATTTTAATGTCCAAAAATCATCTCTTTTATTGTATGATGTATTTGGTATATTGAAGCTTTATATAATGATTAAACATTATTTATTGAGAGAAAACAAGTGTAGCTCAGTATACAATGTGACATTTTTTTTTAGACCGTATTGGTTTGCAAATTCTTCTTCTTCTTCTTATATGGCACTAACGTTCCTAGAGGAACTACGCCGTCTCAACGTAGTATTACTTGCGTCATTTTCATAAGTACTTAGTTGAGATTTCTATGCCAAATAACACGCCTTGAATGCATTCTTAGGTGGTCCAAATTCCCCCCTTTTCCCCTACACAGAAAAACGGGTTTATATCAACAAAATTCACAAATTTATTAGTTTATGTGTGTGAGTAATTTTCGTGTGCGATACAAAAACAAATCTAGATCACCTGTAGTATATGTCAAACCCTCTGTATATGAACCCTCCAAACTGCCCGGAATTCCGCCCAATAGAAAAGCATCGGGATATCATCAAAACTAAACAGAATAATTAGTAAAGAAAGGGGCTGTCCACATACCACGTGGATAACTTTAGGTGGGGTAGGGGGTAAGACAATGTCCACGGAGAGGGGGGAGGGGGTATAGATCGAGTCCACGTGGACAGGATGATTTTTTTTTAAACACAACAAGAATATCAACACTCTTCGTATTTATCAAAAACGGATTGAGCCGCCTGAGAGTGCTGCCCAGTCAAACATTCATATATATATTTCTCATATCATTGATCTTCTTAAGTGAAATCTGTATTATAAAAATATCTCACATAAACTGTGAATTACCAAGCTATTTCCTATGATCAAACTTTTATAGTTACGGGGTATGCATAGGATTATGTCACATTTACCTGATACCCACTCACCCGAAAGACATTCACCCGAATTCCACTCACCCGAATGTAACAAATACCCGAAAGCGACAGCTACCCGAATGTAACATCTATCCGAATTGACACTTACCCGAATGCGACATTTACCCGAATGCAACAATTATCAGAATGTAACATTTACCGGAATGTAACATTTACCCGAATGCGACAGTTACCCTAATGTAATAATTACCCGAATGTAACATACCCAAAAGAAGGATATATTCAAATAATACACAAATTTGACTATATATGTATTTGTATATTTAATTCTGATCAGTGTTATATAAAGATCATATTTGTCTCATACTTTCATTTCCATTCAAAAAGTATTTTTCGTGGGTAGTACAATTCGAGAAATACTGGCATTGAATAAAATCCTTTTCAAAATAATGAAAAGTGAAAGTATGCAGTTTTATAACGTATTATTAAGTCCATCCATTCTTATGGATAACGCAGCCCGTTTACGAGCGTCGGATGCCATACGTTTATCTGGTGCATCACGTTTGCAACCAGGCAATCAAAATGCATGACATGCATAATTAACCGGGCAAACGTAATGCAGCAGGTAAACGTATGCAGTCCGACGCTCGCTAACGCTCGGTCGGACCTGACCAAAGGATCGTCTCCTATGTTTCAAACAAACCGGGCAATCGGTGGAACACAGGTTTGCTTGCGAGAGACCGCCGCTTCCGACGGCGGGCCCCATTACATTGATCTCAAAATAAATTTCATCACGAAGTAATAAACTCATGATAAAAATTGTGCTGCGGCGGCAAATACGTAAGTAGCATTTTTTCTTATCTATTCTTTTCACATTTTCATTAAAAAAACACAGCGAAGTCTTCAACATCTTTTTCGAATTTCCTCATTACAATTCCTCAGTTTACTTCGTAACTTCCTAACAGCAGATTCGACAAAACTCATAAACTGATTTGTCGGAATTTTTCCTTCTTCATTCGGGTAAACATCTCATTCGGGTAAATGTCGCATTCGGGTAAACGTTGCATTCGGGTAAATGTTCATTCGGGTAAATGTCCATGCGGGTATATATTGCATTCGGGTATTTGTTACATTCGGGCGAGTGTCATTCGGGTATGCGTTAAATTCGGGTAAATGTGCTTCGGGTAAACGTGTTTCGGGTGAATGGAACACAACCATGCATAGACCCTCATAGATCAAATCTATAAAAATTAAACGATTCCATAATGGTTGAGATTTCATGATATGCGGTAAATGATTTTTCATCAAATATAATTTTCTATACATTTTGTTATATCACAAGAGCAGTTAGTCTTATGATAATAATGTCTGTATAGTTTTTCATACATAATTGCGTGTAAAATTATTTTCCCAAGGTATTTTAATTTCATCAATTTCCACTAGTCGTCAAAGAATTGAGCCAGTATTCTGATAAAAATATACGTGGAATTAGGTAGCTGATTCGTTGTTGAACTTTTCTTGAGTCGAATTATATTTTTAAATTAATGAAACGAAGTAACTTTTAGAGGTAAAAATGAAACCAGAATTTTTGTGTACTTTTTTTTTAAATGGGCAGCGGCTGATTAATTTGGCGTTGAATTGTTCTTTAGTAAACTTTTCGAATTTTATAAGTGATGTATTGATAAGGATTTAAGCGGAGGAAAACTAAAAAGCAATGCAAATAGCTTTTCGGGCAAGGTTAGTAAAAAATCAACGAGTCGTGAGTAGTTCTGAATTCGAAACACATCCATATTGCTTCCTTTTTTCACGGACTTGCAAATATATTCATTGCTCTTCACCGAACTACAGAGCTTGACATTAATATGAACATTGAATGTTTGCTTGGCTGATGCGAATATGGTAAAAGCGTTTCCATTTCATTACCATTTTCGCTTCACAAAAATAGCTCAATGTCGCATGGTAAGGCTGCCACATTTGCACACACCGATTGAACTTTAGTTGCGATCCATTCAGGTAGTTCTGATTCCATATGATTTCAAAATACAGTAGAATATTTGATCGGTGGATGGATCGGGAATTTCATTTATTTCATTTGATTAATTTGTCAACAGATAAAATAACTACCACAATGACATAAAAATTACAACTTACACTACACATATTAATTCAAAACACTACGAGAACAACTCATATTTTTCTAACGCGAAACATTAAAGTCAAATACATCGTAGCATCTGTTGAAGCTCGTTGAATCCATCATTTGTTCGTGAGGGACGGTTGTATAAAAAAACATGCGAGCGTAAATTACGGCGGCGGCTGTTTATGTTGAGACAGCTTAACAGCGAAGTGCAGTTGATGTTGCCTTGAAGCAGGACATTATATTATTCTTTTGTTCAGAGCGTATTTCGTCGACTAACCAAACCAAAAATGTGCTTTTGTCATTCAACCGAATACATCCAGCAACATGTTGGACGGAATACGTGTAATTTTGTAATGGAGCACATTAAAGACTTCTTTTCTTTTGTTTAAACACACGAGCTGTCGTTTGAACAAAGGCTGTGTCGGTGTTGCTCATGATAGCGTCTAGCAAGTAAATGTATTCTGTTGATTGTATCATAGGAATCGCGCTCTCTACCTTTGCGTGACCATGAATTATTGGCACAGGTCAAGAAATCGTAGAATCAATTCATCAATTCATCAAACGACACACATAAGAATCCATCAGACGCACTTTCTTGTTTGTTTCGTCTCTTCCAACCACATGTTTCAAAATATTAATTCAAAATGAGTAATGATGTTTTTAATGATTGAAGTAATGGCTATGGAGACCCCCCTGAATCATTTATTTGATATTTTTTATATAAAAATACAGATGTCGCGATAAAAAATAAGAGATAGCGGTGAAAATTGATTATATATGTATTTTATCAAACCAAATTTATACAAAAACAAAATTATTCAGAAAAAAAATTCTTGCATAGGACCACCCAAATAGATATTAAATATACAGTAATCGGTATCCTAGCGGTATCATATATAGTTTACGACCTATTCTCATGCCTACCAAGTTATTTGAGTATAATTTCATTAAAATTGGTCGAGCCGTTTCGGAGGAGTTCGACCACGAACATCGTGACACGAGATTTTCATATATATAGATTGAAAACAAACCAAAAACGTTTTATCTTTTCATGCAATGTCATTTGTCTACAACTCATATACACAATAAACTAAAATATAAACGTATGATATCCGTGAACCAGAAATTTGTAGTTTGAAAATGCTGTATTTTTTGTCTTCGTTTTATCATTTATATCGAAACTACAGGCGTTTCGAAATCGCTTAGAAATTTCGACCCTTTAGTCCTCAATACTTTGTCAAATGAAGATCTATAAATATTAGTGCGTGCTCTCTACTCCATCTTTTCTTTTCTTGAAATTATTTTTAATTGAGAAAAAAATCTATGCATATAAAATTGTTTTATATATTTTTGTGCGCTTCATTAACTCGAAAAGTTCGCCACTGATGGAGCTCATATTATGACATAATATAAAATCCACTTCAAGGATTGTTGTTGCTGATGCCAACCCCTCAAGAAGTTTTAAGATTTTTAGATGGAATAAGCACACTTCTGGAGTAGAGCTGTGAACGTAAATCAACTTTCTAGTACTGAATACTTATTCTTGGTAGTAGCAACACATTTCTCTGCAAGTGTTGAAAAAATCGTGAACTAAAATTGTATCTGATAATGATTTCAAATCCCTTTTTGTATTTGATTAGCGTTGCTCAAGTTCAATCTTTGGAATTGTGTGATGTAGATTCGGATGCGGATTGTTCAACTGTATATTGCGCGTGTCCGTGTTGGCATACTAGGTAGATAATTTACAGATTCATAGAAAATTCACTGATAATAGAAAAACTAAGTATTACAAGTATTTCAAAATTAAACTCATATGAAACATATGCTTTGCTTTGCTACTCATTTCGTTGCCATAAAACTTCAATGTGCCACAGCGAGGCGTGGCAGAGTACAGCTAGTAGAATTTGAAATAAACTTAAATGGAATTAAAATGTTTCCGCTATTCAGTTATTTCCTCAATTATTCTGATAAAATAAGGAAAAATGTCCACGTGGACAACAGGGGGAGGGGTATGAAAATGTCCACGCTTGTCCACGGAGGGGGAGGGGGGAGTGTAAAATCGTGCTTTTTCTGTCCACGCGGTATGTGGACAGCCCCAAAATTAATTTTTCGAACTGCCGTACTTTTTTCAAGCCAATCGCGAACAAGTTATTTAGATTAAAATCAATATCTATAGAAATGGATTTCTGTCTGTCTGTCTGATTCTTATGGACCCGGAAACTACTGAACCGGTTGACATGGAAGTTCGTATGTAGGAGTTTTTGGGGCCGAGAAAAGTTCTTATGATAGTTCGAGACATGAATTTCTGCATTACTCGAGAATTAATCAAGCGAATGAAACCAAATTAGGCATATGGAAGTTTTAGGTTGCAATAAATGTTTCTATGGTGGTTAGACACTCCACCCGTCTCTCTAAGGGGGGGAGGGGTTTGCCATAGAAATGACACACTAAGGTCTGCATCACTTGAGAACTAATCACGCAAATTGAACCAAATTTGGCATATGGAGGTTTTAGGGAGCAATAAATGTTTTTATGGTGGTTTGACACTCTTCTCCCCTCTCTAAAAAGGGGGTGGGGGAGGGGGAGGTTGCTGAACAACTCGAGAACTAATCAAACAAATGGAATCAAACTTAGCATATAGAGGTTTTAGGAATTGATAAACGTTTCTATGGTAGTTCGACACTCCTTCCCCTCTCTAAACGGGGGCTCCCATGCAAATGAAACACAAATTTCTGCATAACTCAAGAACTAATCAAGCAAATTGAGCCATATTTAGCATGTTGAGGTTTTAGGGGACATGGAACGTTTCTGTGGTGGTTCGACACACCTACTCCCTCTCTAAGGGTCATAAAAATGAAACACAAACTTCTGCATAACTCGAGAACTAATGAAGCAAATGGATTAGTCAAACAATTATTCCATGTAACGGAGAAACATGTTATTTGCAAGTGGATGAAAAATCTTACACGAGAATTGTGTCTGAAAATAATCTGATATTATAATGTCGAGTTTTGGTAGAACTACTGAAATTTTATAGTAAAGGGTGTGTCACATCAAATTTCTGTGTGTCACATCAAATTCGCTCAGTAGACATATCCTTTTGAAAATTTAGGCAGTAAAATAAAAACTATTAAACAACTTTTGGCATTTTCTTTTTATTCATACTTCGAGCCCAAGCCCGTATGCTCGCACCTTCCTCTTTACCCCGTCCATAAGATTCTGTACAACGTCAGGTTGTAGTTTTTTTTTGAACAGAAATCCATTTTCTCTTGTAGTCCGCCTCCGATTTGACAACTTTTGGGTTCTTCCGGAGGGCCTGCTTCATAATCGCCCAATATTTCTCTATTGGGCGAAGCTCCGGCGCGTTGGGCAGGTTCATTTCCTTTGGCACGAAGGTGACCCCGTTGGCTTCGTACCACTCCAACAGGTCCTTTGAATAGTGGCACGAAGCGAGATCCGGCCAGAAGATCGGGCCCTCGTGCTGCTTCAATAGTGGTAGTAAGCGCTTCTGTAGGCACTCCTTAAGGTAAACCTGCCCGTTTACCGTGCCTGTCATCACGAAGGGGGCGCTCCGCTTTCCGCAAGAGCAGATCGCTTGCCACACCATGTACTTTTTGGCAAACTTGGATAGTTTCTGCTTGCGAATCTTCTCCGGAACGCTGAATTTGTCCTCTGCGAAGAAGAACAACAGGCCCGGCAGCTGACGAAAGTCCGCATTGACGTGGGTTTCGTCGTCCATTACCAGGCAATGCGGCTTCGTCAGCATTTCGGTGTACAGCTTCCGGGCTCGCGTCTTCCCCACCATGTTTTGCCTTTCGTCGCGGTTAGGAGCCTTCTGAACCTTGTATGTACGCAGGCCCTCCCGCTGCTTGGTCCGCTGGACGAATGAACTTGACAAATTCAGCTTATTGGCGACATCCCGGACCGAACTTCTCGGATCACGTCTAAACTGCTTAACTACGCGCTTGTGATATTTTCCACTGACGGAGCATCCATTTTTGCCGTTCTTCACCTTCCGGTCGATGGTTAGGTTCTCGAAGTATCGTTTTAGTACTCTGCTGACCGTGGATTGGACGATTCCCAGCATCTTACCGATGTCCCGATGTGACAACTCCGGAAATGAGTGTACAGGCTTAATTCACGACGCTCTTTTTCGTTCGACGACATTTTTCCAAATTTACGAAAAATTTACAGTGAAGCATGGCCAACGTGATCTATACACTCTTATCTGATTATAAGCGAAAGCTGAAGATATAATTCCTAAAAATTAAATTTCTACAGCGTTTTTTCCGTGATGCAATTTGATGTGACACACCCTTTAAAAAATAATTTTAAAGGGTAGATTAGAAGATCAAGCAATGAACAGTTCTGCGATTGGACCCATGAACGTGCGCTTAGTAAAAAAACGTGGATGTGGTAACGAAAAATAATTTTTTTGCGGGATGAAGTTTGCCTGGTCAGCATATAAATTCACACCACAGGAAGAATCATACTCCACTCTAATGGACCTATAATAACAGGAAAATAATTTTACAGCATAAAATCGTTTCTGAATTCCCATTGATCATTTTAATATCTTTTTCGTTGTTTTTCACACCATAAAAGCCTGCCAGCAACAAAACCGAAATCATACCTTTTCAGGGTGTAGCAATTTTTCCAAATTAAAATCATGCAACCTTTTAACTGTACTCATATTTTTGTGTCCATTCCATTTTTTTTTCTCTACTGCTTGGTTCCATTAAACAATAGTCCACGAGAAAAAGGGACTGTTTTTTTCTGGTTTTTCCACATTATGCGCACTGCGCATTGTTTCGGTTGGCGGACGGAATTAGTCTATATTTTATTTAGTGACCGCGCTTTATCTGCTCTCCCCTTCATTTGCCCCTAATTAGAGGTGAAACGAACGGAGAACAAAAAATCTCCGTGTTTATAGCAATGCGTTTTTCGAAATCACGGACGCGTGCATTTTTTTGGTGTATCTCACGAATTAAATCTCGCCAACGCCAGAGATGATTTTATTTGCGATTTCTGCTTTTTCTCTGGCGTAGATCCCGTAGTCCCCAGTGTCACACTGTCCGCTCTGCCCAGTGCCGAGTATTCTGAATCTGTGCGCGGTGGAAAATATTTTACAGCATGCACAATTTATATTTATTTAATTTTAATTAATACCATCGTGCAATGATTTATAGCAAGAAATGTGTGGAGGGAAAGAAACTCGGATTTGCTGTTGGTGCCCACACATACACACAGTTGGTAAGATCGCCATGTACGATTTTCCCAGAGCCTTAGCTCGTCACACTCGAGGACATGTAAGGCTGTTCGCGGCTGAAAAGCGTCATGGATTGTCGAACTAATATTGAATTGCGTTGTGGAAAGATAATTTTCGTCTCACAAACTCATCGGGTTTTGAACGAAACCAGAATGAGTGTTTCGTGACCTACAGCTGGGGTTAGCTCCATGCAATATAGACAGACAGGAGGTCTAAAGAATGAGACTAGCAAAATTTTGTGAATGTTTGAACAATCTCTAGGAAAAATAGTTTCAAGTTTCAAGTTTCAAGAACTTCGAAAACCCCGTTTCAACTTGCCCCGGTATACCTTACTTGATTAGATGCAATGAGGATGTTGGTCAGTGTTGAAAAAAATCATCTTCGCTAAGCTCAAATGCTTAGATTTTCGGGCTAGGTTGCATCGAAAACCTATATTCCAAACGAAAATCAAAATGACAGATCCAGACAACCAGTGAATATGAGCAGATGAACTTTTATTCTTCAATATTTTTTGAAGTTTTATTTTTCCACCCAGTGTCATTTTAATCTTGATTATTCAAGATGCCAGAATTAAATTTCATTTTAGCCAAATGAATATCAGCTGTTGTTTACTTTCAACCTGAGGCAGCTGTGTGCGATTGGTTTTTATTTATGCCGTTGTTACCTTCTCGTCAAACAAAATCCTGCGCGATTTCTTGCAATGTTCGTTTCATCAAACTCTGGCGTTTTTGTTCTCTAAATGGTCCAGCCTGAGTAATTTTTTTATTTTTAAATTTTGACTCATAATCAATGCCAAAACGAATATCGTTTCGAATGTGATGAATATCAATTTGTTGCTTTTTATATTCAAATTATAAACAACAGCAAAGTTATGAACCCCACTCAATACCGCATTCATTCTTTATAGCAAATTTGTTCATGCATCAGCGATATGAACAAACTCATTTGTTATTGTCTTCAATATAATGAGGGCAGTGTGTTTCAAGCTGAAAAAAAGTCATTTATACTGAAATAGAATCATATTCGTTAAGGCTGATTTAGACGATGCTAGTTAGCGCTCTAGTTGAAGTATCCAGAGAATAGAGAACAGACACTCTGTTCAAGTTAGAGGCCAATTACCTGTTCGATACTGGTACAAGTAACTTGAACAGAGTGTCTGTTCTCTGTTCACTGGATACTTCAACTAGAGCGCTGACTGGCTTCGTCTAAATCAGCCTTTACTCGTGACTATTTGTTGATATTCTAAGACACTGATGTTGGTATTAAACTCTTATTAACACGATGCAATGGATAAGCAGTAGGCGAGGTGCGGGAAAGAGGGACAGTGGAGTAAGATGGACAGATGGTTTATTTGTATAGTTAAACTAGCTGACCCGGCAAACTTCTTCGAATAAACCTCTCCATTCCAGAAGAGGGAGGAGTGTCATACCATCATAGAAACATTTTTCGTACCCAAATACGCTCACATCCCAAATTTCGCTCGATTTGCTTGAATAGCTCTTGAATTTTGCAGAAATTTGTGTTTCATTTCTATAATAGCCTCTCCTTAGGGAGAGGGGAGGAGTGTCGAGCCACCATAGAAACGTTTATCGATCCCTAAAACCTCTATGTGTCTAGTTTGATTCCATTTGCTGGATTAGCTCTTGAGTTATTCAACCCCCCCCCCTTTTTTTTTGAGAGGGGGAGGAGTGTCAAACCACCATAGAAATATTCATAAACCTAAACCTCCACCTGCCAAAATTGGCTCGATTTGTTTGATTAATTCTCGAACTACGCAGAAATTTGTGTTTCATTTGTATGGCAGCCCCCCTTAGAGAGTGGCGTGGAGAGTCTAACCACCCTAGAAACATTTATTGTACCCTAAAACCTCAATATGCCCAATTCAGTTTCATTTGCTTGATTAATTCTCGAGCTACGCAGAAATTTGTGTTTCATTTATATGGCAGCCTTCCCTTAGAGGGAGGGGTAGGGAGTCTTACCGTCATAGAAACATTTATTGCCCCCTAAAACCTCCACATGCTAAATTAGGTTCCATTTGCCTTATTAATTATTTCCCCCTCCCCCTTAGAGAGGGTGGTCGAGAGTCTAACCATCATAAAAATATTTATTGCACCCTAAAACCTCAATGTGCCTAATTTGGTTTCATTTGCTCGATTACTTCTCTAGTAATGCATAAATTTGGTTTTCATTTGTACCGCAGCACACCACACCGCCCCCCCCCCCTCCTCTAAGAGAGGAGGGAGGAGTATCTAACCACCATAGAAACATTTACTGCACCCTAAAACCTCTGCATGCTAACTTTGGTTTCATTTGCTTGATTAATTCCCGAGTAATGCAGAAAGTTGAATTATATTTGTACGGCAGCCTCAAACAAAAATGTTTTCTTTTATTGTCTGTTCAAGTTTTTATGTATGGAAAATTATCCTTGAAAAGAGTACAACATCGCATGACTTAGTTCATTATATTGAACAATGATATGGCCGCAACAAGTATAATATTCGCGACTGTTGATTTGATTGTGAAGTTGTAGACGCTCTTGGTGATCTTGACATTAAGATTTATGACATGAGGCACGTTATACTTCATTCGCGGACAATAACACCTCTTATCACACTTGATCCATAGTACAATGGCTTTGATCTGTAGTACAATTTTGCCGGAAACAACAATCCTCTATGCGGCTTGAATCATGTGGCCTTCATACCGCTAGTGGTGGCCAATCTTACCCCGCATGATTTTAATATCACAATTTTTATACCTTTTTTGATTTGATTTATCATATAACATTATGAAATAAAAGTAAACCTTCTGATAATCAACGTGATTGTGGAAAACATCCTAAAGATCGATGCTGACACAATGGAATGCTTCAGTGTTGTATACATTGTGTCTCATGCTTAGGGTGGCCGTCATACCCCGTCCTCCCCTAATCGTTTTGTATTGTCTTTTATGTTGCACATCGATTAACTCTCCTATACTCGCGCGGAAAATCGTAACTCGTATACTGCATCTGTCTCTGTGGTATCGCTATTGTGTACTTTTAAGCGTTATTGGTATTTATTTAAAGAAAATGATATAGTTAAATGGAAAAAACTTCAGAAGATATTTTTGACGTAGGACTACGTCTTTCATTTCTATACCGGGGTGTGAAATCAATGTTTCGAAAACGAAAGCGTTACGCCGGAGACCGAGATTTTAAGCGTTAATAGCTCCTAAACAATCGAACGAAATGGTATGATAAACACATCATTCGAAAGATAAAATGTCTACACGTCATATACTTATTACTTTTTCATCCAAAAACTTGTTTCAATAGTCTTAAAATTGCTTTCAAAACAGGCTATCGAAATCACCAATCGGTATGTAAGCGAGCACCGCTCGGAAATCAACTCAGTTATAATTGAACAGCGATTGAAGAATGTTGTCGCTGTTATGGTGAATTTAACTTCGTTTATCATGAAAGCGTTGATGAACGGTGTCACCAAGACCCTGTTTGTGCACCTTAGGCTAGAAGGGAATCCATCAGGAGGAGAGTGATGCCCCAAACGGTTCCGCTTGATACATCGGAGCAGCCGCCAAACACACATACACGCGCGGAACTATTTTCGTTTGGTTGCCATCCAGCGTCGACATAATTCCGGAAAGATGTTCTCGTTGCTGGAAAATAATCTGCCAGTTCCCCTGGGAATTGAAAAAAACATTCAAGCGAATGAGTTTATTTTTATGTTTTCTATCCATATAACACTGCGACCAAATATATTTGGTTTTGTGATTTTTCAATCAAGTACAATTAACAAGTGGTTATCGAGTTAGCATTAACCACTGGTGAGCTTCGAGTATCGAGGAGAATCTGGAAAGATGTTATCGTTGCTGAAAAACAATCTGCCAGTTCCCTTGGAATTGAAAATTACATTCAGGCGAAATAATTTATTATGTTTTCTATCCATATAATACTGCGACCAAATACATTTGATTTTGTGATTTTTCAATCAAGTGCGATCAACGTAAGATCACGTCTTTCGGTAATTTATTAGAGGTGCAATGAACACTGGCAAACGATGTTTATTCAACAGTTTCTCAAACGAGAAATGGGTGTTGTGAGAAAGGATGAGCGAACGCAAAAATAATGTAGACTGATTTGATGCAATTTTGTCTATTGGAAATGGAATAAAAATCATATCACAATACAAGCAATGTATTATGTATCATACAACTTTCGTGTGATTGCTTCTTTTGCTGAATATTGTGCCTTCAACATAACGTTCTCGTTTTCGAAGTCCCCCAATTATTCATTTATCCATTCTTTCAGAATTGATTCAGATGCAACTAAAAACAAATGATAACTAAATTAACGATAGTCCTACGTCACCCTTGCGATTATAACACAGATATAACCCACTTCCTATTTTTTCTTTAACTTCATTCAGTCATTTAATTTAGCCACCTCAATAACTCTCGGTCTAAGGGGGTCTCCGTAGCCACATTGGTTGCGCGTTCGCTTGGTAAGCGATCGATCGTGAGTTCAAAACTCAGGGCCCTCATTGACCATCTTTGTGTTGTTACAGAATAACTACGTCCACGCAACAATCATCAGCGATGGAGATCGATCCACGGTCGAAATAAGATCCATACAACTGCTCTGCTCTGCAAGACACATCGGGCTGCTGTTCTATAAATAACTCAACAATGATCAATCAACTGTCTCCGCTGTCCGGTCTAACTGGATAATGGAAGAACAGAAGGAAAACTCGCCTAAATGGCTACTGCGTAAATGTGTACCATATGCAATGGTTATAGAAGGGAATACTCTAAACGCCGAAAAATGTGTAATGTGCTAATTATAGATATGATAAACATGTGACATGTACACGATTAAAATTCGGCTCTGTTTCAGCTAAAATGCTAATGCGCCCAAAATAAATAAAAGGGATAAAAAAATAACTCTCGGTCTGTCAGACCTATGCGCGAGTATAGGAAGGTTAAAAACGTGTGCCTCGAGTGGATATTTCATGTTTTAGAAAGAGAATTAAATGAGTCCAAACCATATCAAGAGAATGTTGTGGCTATCCGGCGACTCATTTTTTGAGTTTTTGGCCAAAAATCCGTTCACAATGATAACCTTGTGGATATGCCTATCTTTAAATCTGTTGTATACTATTATATATGGGGTATGTTTTTATTGTATTTTGTTGTTATAAATGTATGCTTTAGTACTTAGTAGCATCACCTTTCGGTTTGAATTACTTTTATATATGTAGAATTTGCATGAATTAATCTTTGGGCATCGAATTAGAACGCACCCCTAGCGTACAAAATCCCAATAAAAGTAAGTAACTTTGTGGTTGAAATCTTTCAATCTCTTTTCGAAACCCGATATGCGTCTGCTTCAGTACAACTTTTTATGTTCTGTCTCGTTTTTGGTTATAATCAAATGAAAAGCATTGCTTGCGTTACCTCCCATCACATCTCATTTTGTGTAGCTAGTAGGGCTAGCGATGTGTTTGAATATTTTGAAGGGAGCATATCGCCCACTAGATTCGCACACTTCCAATCTCATTCTAGTTGTTCCATCAACCACTATTTCTGTATCACAGAATGCATCATTATCTTTTTCAGATTTTGCATCCGATAGGATACGCATCCTTTTTCTGTGAAGAGCTTATTTCTGATAATTTTATTTTCAACGCCTCCTGCTTGCATACTTTCATTAGATTCCAAAATCTCGATTTCATCCTCGTTTTGAATCACTTCATTTCAATCCTCATCCGAGTCAGAACAGTTCACACAAACACTGATTATGTTTTGCCAAATTTTATTTTCTCTTCTAGACATACTTCTAGAGGTACATTCCTATATATTTATTATTGATGTTATGTTTGCACGTTTACTCAAAATTTTGTTATTGTCGCATATCCGTAGAGATAGGTATACCACATAGAATATTTTAATATGCAACACATTTCGAAAATATAGAGCACAATATATATTTACCTCGATCAATGAATAAAAGTCATTACAAGAAGTGTGTCCCTGAGCGTCCGTTGGATAATCCGAGACTGCCCGAAGCCGAACGGTGATTGTCTGTTGATAAGATGGCGAACAATGTCCCAGCCCACTCGATGGCTATACTGACGATGCCCGTGTTGCCAGAACAGGGCAGGCCACACGTCTTCTCTCCTTTCAAACAAAAAATAATAATAAATAAAAAAAGACGTAAAAACAAATGCATGAGAATTTCGTTCCAGTGTTATTTCCTCCACAGAAAACACCTCCTATGGGATGTATGAGCTAATTGCTGACGTTCCACTAACAAAATATCGAGTCAAGTACTGTTCTCCATACGGTCGTTCCGAACCCGTATTTGTTCTGCGCGGTCGCCCCGTGCGGTGTAAAAATGGAAGTGAAAATATTTGCGCATCGGGACGATCGTATGAAAAAATGATAATGATAAGAGTGTAGATCGAGACGATCGTGCTGTCTAAAAATAGAAGTAAAATTATTTGCGGATCGGGACGACCGTATGAAAAAATGATAATGATAAGAGTGTAGATCGAGACAATCGTGCTGTGTAAAAATGGAAGTAAAAAATTGGTGGGTTATATCTATAATATAACCGCAAGGTTGACGTGGGACTACCTTAGCTTGGCAATCATTTGTTTCTATTGATTAATTTTTTGATTGAATGAAACAATTTCCGAATTCAATATATTTGCTTTGTGAGCAAAAAGGTTTTTTAATGCCATGTAAGATCAATTCATGCATTGTGAGATTATGTTCTTCGTTACAAGTAAATTTTTTGGCAATTCTTTTGCGTTTGGTATGATGGTTTTGAAGTATGTGTTAGGTAAACACATTTCAGTCGGAACAAGTCGGCCCGACTTGCATGTATTTGCAATGCCACTTTCCCCACGCTCCATGGATTTGAAGT
The DNA here is from genome assembly GCF_029784135.1 of Toxorhynchites rutilus septentrionalis. Lineage (NCBI taxonomy): Eukaryota > Metazoa > Arthropoda > Insecta > Diptera > Culicidae > Toxorhynchites > Toxorhynchites rutilus. Next base: position 124,170,039 of record NC_073744.1, read on the forward strand.
CTGCGTTAGGGAAATACATTTCAGTCGGAACAAAAATGCCCGCGACTTGTATGAATTGTCAATGCCAATTTCCCCACGCCCTTTGGATTTAAAGTCTGTGTTACGGAAACATTAGTGCTCCCGTGGCCGAGTGGTTAGCGTCATAACTAACATGCCGGGTGTTCGGGTTCGACTCCCGTTCTGGTCGGGGGAATTTTTCGTCAAAGAAATTTCCTCCGACTTGCACTGTGATCACGCGTATTCTAGAGCTTGCCACTCAGAATGCATTCAAGGCGTGTTATTTGGCATAGAAATCTCGGCTAAGTTCTAATAAAAATGACGCAAGTAATACTACGTTGAGACGGCGAAGTTCCTCTAGAAACGTTAGTGCCATTGAAGAAGAAGAAGAAAGAAGAAGTTAGGGAAACATATTTCAGTCTGAACAAAAATACCCCCGACCTTCATGTATTTGTAATGCCGATTTCTCCAACGCTGTTTGGTTTTGAAGCCTGTGTTAGGGAACATATTTCGACGAGAACAAAAGTCCTCATACTTTCTTGCATTTGCAGTGCCGATTTACCCAAGGCTGCTTGGTTTTGATGGCTGTGTTAGGGAAACCGTAAATCGGGCCAATCAAAACGAGGCAGTTAAGGCGTTTAGATAACGCCTCACATTTCACAGTTATTCAATTGTTTAGCTAATAAAAAATAACATTTTATTAATTGCGATAGGAGCGTAGAAATATTCCCTATCAATTGATACAAATATCTTTCCGATCCAGTAAGAAATATTCGAGTTATAAGCATTTGGAATCTTTAATTTTTTCTTGCATGTTCTGTGTTTAGGTTTTCATTTTACCCTCCATATACTCCGGTTAGACGTAGTCCCACGTCAAAATATTTGCGAATCGAGACGATCGTATGAAAAAAATTATAATGATAAGAATGCGGATCGGGAAGACCGTGTTGTGTAAAAATGGAAGTAAAATTATTTGCGGATCGAGACGACCGTATGAAAAAATGATAATGATAAGAGTGTAGATCGAAACGATCGTGCCGTGTAAAAATGGAAGTGAAAATATTTGCGGATCGGGACGACCGTATGAAAAAAAGTTACAGATGGGTTGTGTCCGAGACACGACCGCATAGTTGACGTAGGGTTCCGTTAGGCTATCTGTTGATTTTGGATATGTTTGAAGAATTACATCGTTAAACTCTTTGATAATGATTTGGTGTCCCTGAAAAGGGCCGTTTTGTTTGGTTGCTGGGTATTGTTTGTTCACTCCACCAGTGTTCACCGAGTGATGATGACAGAAGGATGGTAAACAGTCGTTGTATGGTGCGTATCAGATAACAGACACCGAAGTGGAACGAAATATGATGAAAACCGCCCTCTGTGATCCTAGACGAGACGCCTCCTGTGATATGTGTGGATGGAATAAAGAAAAAAATACTCACCAATGTAATATAAGATAATTACCAATACCGAACACAATTATCAATTTTTCTCATCAGAAAAAAAATATGACTTTAATATAGAGAAAACATATTTGAAATGGAAAAGGTAATTTTCTTTTATAATTTTTATTTTCTGAGTGTTTATTCAACCCAATGCGAATTTCAATTGGACTAACAACACCTAATACTATATGTTGAGCATATGGGAAATCACTGTTTCTTCACTATTCCCATTTTTCTCGCCGTATAAATTTTCTTTGGGTGAAAATGAACACAACAAAACAGACAACTTAAACCAAACGACCCATTCTCGAGCGAGAAAAAACCTTGGTTTCTATTTACGAAAATTGAAATAAATCGTTTCATATATCAAGTCATTTTTAACACAACTGCTACCACATACAATTACACTTACACTTGTGAGAATTTTTTCATAACACACGATCGGTCATTGATATGAAATTTCACGAAGCAACCAACATTAAAGTTCCAAATTTAAATTTTATTTGCTAGAATTAATCGTATCACGTACCTTACTTGCAATACAAAAATGCCCCCGACTTGCATATATTTGCAATGCCTATTTAGTGATCCCCGATAATCGTTCGATTAATCGATTAATCGAATACTTCCTAAAGAAAAAAAAATCTGCACAACATATAATCAAAGCGAACGAATAATTTACGTCGATTAATCGATCCAAAACCAGAGCAAAAACCCGTACGGCCGCTGCAGTTTTATCCCGAAAATAAATCATTATCTTTGACGCTTCCCTCAGCTCCTAAACGAAGCTCAATACCGTCGATGCGAATTGAGCTTCGTTTACGAGTTACATACCACGTGGACAACTTTAGGGGGGGTAGGGGGTAAGAAAATGTCCACGTTTGTCCACGGTGAGTTCAGATAATGTCCACGTGGATACGTTAAACAAAAGTTCTTTAAAAGCACATTCAGATCTGTTTTCAAAAATAAATGAAATCTGTTCTGCAGTTTTGAGAATGTTTAAAATTTCGCCCATTTTGAGTACTCCATATTTATACATAAAATGGTTATTACGAATATTTTTCCATATCAGCGAACTTCTCCGCTCAAATATGTATTCTGAATGAAACTCACATAAACGGTGAGCGATCAAGTTTCCATTGAAAGTAGAGGATCATTGTTTTCAACTTCTAAGCTACGTCATTTGAGCATAAACTGAACTTTGTGTTCTAGGTTCAAGTCTACGGAGAGTAAATTTGACATGGCGAACTGCTGATACATTTTTATCTGCAGAGTACATGTGAGGTGTTGATAACATGACGAAATGACCGGAATATTTGAAGGATTATCTAAATAATTTGGGAAGGGTTTAGGGAAACGAGTGCTATCCAAATCTCTATACCTGCACTTGTGTAATAGAAGAACCAGATTCAGTCCACCTTTTCTAAGTACCCTCGTTCCCGAATTCTGAGACGATATCTTTAATACGGCTGAGTTAGGCGTCCTCAGCACCGGAGAGCGGTTTTTTGCGGATCACTTTGTCCTACCGAACGAAAGATTGGGATGTTACAAGTGAATTTTCCGTTAATTAGTACATGTTATTACAACATTCGTGTTTTTTTTAAGAGGCTTTGAATCCGGGATTAGATTACATATTGTGCACCACAGCCAAGAGGAAACTGCTATCAATTAGATCAATGGCATAGTGGAAATCACAAGCGATAAGTCTTCCTATATTTGAAATTGAACTTGACAACTCCACGTTTTATGGAATTAACCGCATCGAAAATATTTTTCTTTCCAATTGGAGCATTTTAGGCATCCAAAATATTGTTTTATTTGTTCTAATTTTCGCTTCATTATCCGAACTTGTATCTCGCTGTCAAAGTTCAGTAAAGAAGTATGCCGAAATCCATTGGTTGTTTCTCCATTGGAATGTTTTCGGCACATTTTTCTTAATAGTATCTTGATTAGCTTCATTCAATACAACATTCAATTGTGCTAAATCATTTCAGAAGTCTTCAGAAAAACTATGTTCGATAGACACTTGTTTCTCGGAGATTTTCTGCAGGCGATTGATTCTATTGCCAAATAAGTTTCTCTAGACTTTATTTCATGCGTCACTTGATTATAGTTTATTGATTCAGCTGTGATTTTACGATTACAAAAAAAGTTTTTGCTAGATTGTGCAGTTCTACTGCCGTACCGTTTTAACCATTAGAAAAGCAGATATGCATTGGTCGTTGGTTTTCTCGAATGTTCTCTAAAAGCGATTTTGAAGAAGCAATATTTTGGGCATAATATCAGTTATCATAGTGGAATTATTACATGAATGATTGAATAGATTTCCATACGCATTAGAGATGAGATGGAAAAGAATGATTTTTTGTTTTAGTAACTTTAACCCACCATTTCATACAGTTGCCATTACCGAGCTTTTCCTGCAGCCAACGATTTCACAGATTTTCAAACTATATATTGCTAGGTAGAGGTGCAATCAATCAAAACATAGAACGGTAACGGTATTGAATTAAAGAGACTTTAAACTCTGAGAGTTCATTCGTCTTTAAAACATAGAAAACAACCGCAACTACTAATAAAGCCTATTCGCATTTTTTTGACGTGGGACTACGTCTAACCGGAAAATATAGGGGGTGAAATGGAAATCTAGGCACTGAACAAGTAGGAAAAAATGCAAGATTTGGAACGCTTATAACTCTAGCATTTCTCGATAGATCGCAAAGGTTTTTGCATCAATTGATAGGAAATATATCTACGCATCTATCATAACGAATAACATTTCATTTTTCATGAGATAAATAATTGAATAATTGTGAAATATCAAGCATTGTCAAAATGCACTATGTGCCCATTTTTGATTGGTCCATTTTGTGCTCCTCAAATCGTACCGACCAAAACGGGCAACCAGAGCAGCAGCGAAATAGAATGAAGCACGATTGGAAAGGAAAAAGAAAAAAATGAACGAAACATTGGTCGCAGTCTCACACATGCGTAATTCTCGAGCCAGCCAGTCAGCTTAAAAATCCCCGCTCCGCTGCCGTAACGATCATTCTCATTCAAACCGTACACCACATCGGTTCGCATCACAACATATCAACAAACCAACCCAAGCAGCCATGTCTGGACATGGTAAAGGAGGAAAAGTAAAGGGAAAGGCAAAATCCCGCTCGAACCGTGTTGATCTGGAGTTCCCCGCAAGGGTAGCTAGGACGAGCGCGTTAGTACTAGTGCACCAGTCCACCTAGCCGGCGTTATATAGTTTCGGCCGCCGAAGTGATCGAGTTAGCTGGCAAAGCTGCTCGCGACGATAAGAAAACCCGCATTCGGAACAGAACACATTCGGTTCGGTGGACATCATGACAACAACAGGCAGTTGCAACGAGTGGCGAGTGGCAAACGCAATCGCAAAACGGCAGCTGGTAGCAGAAGAAAAAAGTTTGATCTTTATACAAACTGCTTTGGTGGCAAATCCAGAACAAGGCGGCATCGAGGGCGTTCGAAATGGCTTTTTTCAAAACCACGAGTACTAAGTTTTCTAAATTGGAACCATTCCATAAAGCAAGGCGCTTTTCAGAGCCATTAAACCTTCCAAGAAAGAGTTTAGGAAATACAGTTCAATGCTTTCTAAAACATTATCCAAAATAATAATAAAACACAAATTGATTTTTTCATAATTTGTTTGCCAGGATATGATGAGTATGTGAATTTGGCAGTTGTTCTGAGCTTATTGATAGTTGGGGACTTTCCTGATTATACAATTTTCATCAATTCTTAAATTGTTTCCAGATTGAAAGTACAGTAATTTACAATTAGTTCGACATTTAGCTAATTGAACGCACATGTAATGCGACTTATTTAGTTGGACATTTTTGTAAACATAGAGATCCAAATTATGACCCCACAATGAAAGTCGACACTGTACCACTGTCATCGCAAATGTTCAATTACAGGTTAAAATCGCCTCCAATGCGACACTGAGTGGCGCTTCGGCACGTCGCATTGAATGTAATTTACTGTACAACATGTCACAAAGCTGGATAGGAAGAAATTTTCCAACTGTGAAAGCTGTGGCGAGTGGCAACAAATCGCTAAACAGCAAGGTTTAGCCGAACAAAATGGGGATATCGAGTGATAACAAAACAATAAACTCTTTAGATTGAAGATAATTTTGTGATCCTGAAAAGGACCCTTTTTAGCCTGCATGTGAATCCAACGAGCGAACAAATCGTAATGAATGTATTTTTTTGCCATCGCTCCCTTTTAACGCTCATTCGTTCGTCTCGTTGGACTCGCCCCTCTGGCTGAGTCTGCCGATTTGTCTCTATCCTGTGAGTGTGTACCGCTAGAGTATAAAACACGCGGACCCTAAAAAAATATCTTATTTTCTTTCAAACCGTAAACCCGTGTGGTTGTACGGCATCGGCATCGTGGACGTAACAAAGGAGGACAAGTTAAGGGAAAGGCAAAGTCTCACTCGAACCGTGCAAGTCTCCAGTTCCCTGTTGGTCGCATTCACTGATTGCTCCGCAAGGGTAACTAGGCCGAACGGATTGGTGCCGGAGCATCAGTATACCTAACAGCGATTATAGAGTTTCGGCCGTCGGAGTGCTCGAGATGGCTTTCAAAGCTGCTCACGACAATCAGAAAACCCGCATCAAGAACAGAGCAGCTTCGGTTCGGCGCTTATCAAGGCAACAATTAGTTTCAGTGAGTGGCAAAGTGTTTCTCCGGCACGTCGCATTAAATGTAATTTACTGAACAACATGTCACAAGCTGAATGGGAAGAAATTTTCCAACTGTGAAAGCTGTGGCGAGTGGCAAACGCAATAGCTAAACAGGAAGGTTTAACCGAACAAGATGGGAATATCGAGTGATAACAAAAACACAACACCAAAGGTTCTTTTCAGAACCCCCAACATTTTCATAAAGAGTAAACAGTAAACTAATCCATTTTTCAGGTAGATAGGTAGGTATTCACGTAGGAGACGAAAATAAAACAATATATTTAAAATATATATTTAACAAAAGCTGTCTCCTTTGTATAGTCCTACGTCACTCCGGTTATGTCCCCGACATTACCCACCCGTCTTTTTTTTGACGTGGGACTACGTCTAACTGGCGTATATGGGGGTAAAACGAAAACCTAAACACAGAACATGCAGGAAAAAAATGAAAGATTCCGAATGCTAATAACTCGAACATTTCTTACTGGATCGGAAAGATGTTTGCATCAATTGATACGGAATATTTATACGCTTCTATCGCAATTAATAAAATGTTATTTTTCATTAGATAAACAATTGAAAAACTGTGAAATGTTAAGCGTTATCTAAACGCTCAAACTGCCTAGTTTTGATTGGCCCGATTTATGGTTTCCCGAACACGGACTTCAAAATCAATGTGCCTGGGGGAATTCACTTTGCAAATACATGAAAGTCGGGGGTATTTTTGTTCCTACTGAAATGTTTTTTCCTAACACAGACTTCAAATCCATGGAGCGTGCGGAAATTGGTATTGCAAATACATGCAAGTCGGAGTCATTTTTATTCCGACTGAAATGTGTTTCCCTAACACAGACTTCGAATCCATGGAGCGTGGGGAAGTTGGTATTGCAAATACATGCAAGTCGGGGGCATTTTTGTTCCGGCTGAAATGTGTTTCCCCAACACAAACTTCAGAACCAAGGTGTCTGGAGAAATTGGCATTGCAAATTCATGCAGGTCGGGTATATTTTTCTTCCGACTGAAATGTGTTTCTCTAACACAGACTTTAAATCCAAGGAGCGTGGGGAAATACCATCGCAAATACATGCGATTCGGGGGCATTTTTATTCCGGCTGAGATGTGTTTACCTATTACAGATTTCTAAACGAAGGTGTCTGGAGAAGTCGGAATTGCAAATACATGCAAATCGGGGGCATTTTTCTTCCGACTGAAATGTGTTTGTCTAATACAGACTTCAAAACCAAGATGTCATCATACCAAACGTAAAAAGACTGTCATTAAATTTACTTGTAATCTATCCAAATGCATGAATTGATCTCACATGGCAATACAAACAAATAATTGCAAAGCTAAGGTAGTCCCACGAAAACTTTGCGGTTATATCATAGATATAACCCACCCATTTTTCTTTTCAAAATAGGATTTAGCATTATGATCCGAATAAAACGATTCCAATGTTGCAGGCTCCGGAAGTGGAGCAGTTTGCGTTGCATCGAAAGAAAGATGCGCTGCCTGAGTCAAGAATTGTCTAGTGTAATTGTGCCTCACGAGCACTCCGAGAAAAATCTGGATATTCAATGCAGAATGGTCGCTAGGAATTTGTTATTAAAACAAGTTTTCAATGCGAAAAAAACCAAAACGAAGGAGTTCTTTTTCTTCTTTAATTGTTTTTTTTCTTTTTTTTTATCATTATAAAAACAAAAAAAAACTAATACTAATTTAAAATTGAATATAGACACAATGCAATTATTTCTTTTTTCCCAATTAAAATATATGGAAGAATGTCCACGTGGACAACAGGGGAGGGGCTTAGTCAATGTCCACGCTTGTCCACGGAGGGAGAGGGGGGAGTCTAAAATCGTGCTTTTTCTGTCCACGTGGTATGTGGACAGCCCCTTAGGGGAGCGTAAAAGATAATAGCTGATTTTCAGGCGGAATTAACGCTTTTTTGATTCCAGATGGCTTTCTCTAACAAATGAGAAATATTAGTCTAACTGATTATTTCTCTCAGTGTGACGATTAATCGATTAATCGATTATTTAGGGCGATTAATCGTATCGAATAACAAACTGCTGAAAAGTATTCGATCAGTGGATGAACGATTAATTTCAAAAATCGGGAATCTCTAGCAATGCCGATTTCCCCCAGGCAGCGTGGTTTTGATGTCTCTGTTAGGGAACACATCTAGATAGGAACAAAAGTTCCCCCTACTTTCATGTATTTGCAATGTCGATTTCCCCCAGGCAGCTTGGTTTTGATGTCTTTGTTAGGGGCCCGCCGCATGTGTCGTCAATTTCGACCAATCCGAAGTGGGTATTTCCGTTAAGACAAGGGATGAGATTTTTTACTTGTTCGATAGTTAGTTTCATGACATATATTATTTTCTTCTACATAAAATAAAAAATTGTTATGGAGTGCCGAAATCGATTGACGCAAAAATCTGATCAATCCATCATGAAATGACTGGACAATTTTCACGATGTGCTCGATTTTCGATTTTCAATTTGTACCCCAATATGTTCCCGAAAGACATCCTACGTCAAAATGATAATGATAAGAGTGCGGATCGGGAAGACCGTATGAGAAAATGTTAATGATAAGAGTGTAGATCGAAACGATCGTGCTGTGTAAAAATGGAAGTAAAAATATTTGCGGATCGGGACGACCCTATGAAAAAAATGATAATGATAATAGTGTAGATCGAGACGATCGTGCTGTGTAAAAATGGAAGTAAGAATATTTGTGGATTCACAAATAATGAAATAAATGATAATGATAAGAGTGCGGATCGGTACGACTGTGCTGTGTGAAAATGGAAGTAAAATTATTTGCAGATCGGGACGACCGTATGAAAAAATGATAATGAAAAGAGTGTGGATCGAGACGATCGTGCTGCGTAAAAATGGTAGTAATATTATGTGGTCGGTCGTCCCGATCCGCATTTCTTTCCATTTGTTTGTACCCATACGGTCGTCCCGAGCCGAACCCGTTTTTGCGGTCGTCTTGATCTGCGCTTATCCACTTTTATTTCACAGTTTCACCGTACGGTCGTCCCGATCCGTACTTATGATAAAAGATTGATCTATTTTTACCTTGCTATATTTATTATCGTTTACATCGATGCTACCATCTAAAGGAAACTGAAAGAACTTATCAAAGTATCAAAATATTGAAGACTGGTTCAATCTATTGGCAATTCTTTTTTTTTTTTAATGAACACAAACAAAACAAAAAGATTCTCCACGCGAACGAATGCATTCAATCGTGTTTCTGTTAATAAAAATTCCACGCCAAATCAATTCCATGAACAACACGCGTATACTTGACAAAGTAAACTTCCTAACTGTGTTAGCGAACAGTGATATAGCCAATCGCAGTGTAACGATCCCTTTTCGACACCATCGTCATCAATCCACCACAATAGAAGACGCCTAAACTGACATCGTGTCAACGATTACTATACTTCCATTCAGGGATGAGTTATGATGTGATAATTCGGTGTAAAATGTCCCTGCAACGGTTGCTGATCCCGCGCAGGCTGGCTAGCCGAATATATGTACCCGCCGTGAAATGGACAATACATTGTTTAATTAATTTAGTACACACATTCGGCTGACCGAAAAATAGCCGGACACAATCAGAAGGCTCTGGGGGGACACCTGGGGTGGGAAGATAATTGAACTATTGAATTTCGACTGTGTTTGATAAAATTTATCAAACGAGCCGAGGGCACCGTTACGCGAGCAGCACAGGACTGCCGCGACGGACTGAATGATGCGGATTCTTGGTCTGTCGGACGACGGTACCTTCTGACTGGGCCAAAAAGCGGTGCAATCAAACCGGCTGGAACTAATTCATTTCCCAAAACCCATTTTCAATTCGTTTCAATAGGGGGGAGGGCCTCTCTCTGTCCCTCTCGAAGGCCGGCTGGGAGTTGGCCAACCACACGAATTCCACTTCCTTCGTCGCGGTGGTCAGTACCGCTTTTTGGGGGCTCTCTAAATTTAGGCGAGAGTTGTAAAAGTTTTTCTGCTGGCTCCAAGGATTGCGTGTGTACGGTTGGACGACCGCAAATCGTTCCTGAGGTTTTCGGTGTGTGTGCTCAATTTACGACTTTCCTCTGGATGGCCGTGGGGACGGGAGACGGAACTATCCCGTGGACGTCAGTGAGGCTAAAACTGCAACGTGTTTCACACGTTAGTGGAAAAGTAATATTTGATGGTGTCATCATTTTGAGCCGCGCGTCAATTATCGCGGTCCAGCAGGATTGCACCGCCGAATTCGCGCCCGTTTTCCGTGTGACGAACGCGCGCTTTGGTCGCGTTCTGTGAAAATGTAGCAACGGTGTGGTCATACCGGGCTACGGATTCAAGAGCGCTTTTGGAATAACATGGATTTGTGCAGATCTTTGCATACCTTTCCGCCCAAAAACGTTATTTACGGTGTCAATGATTTGGTAAATCGAGCTCTAATCTCGTCCTTTCGCAGCCGCAACGTGGTGCTCTATCAATCCGGCTGACTACGGAGGAATCTAGCTCAGGCAGCCACTCGAGGCTGGCAATTAATCATTTATGACACTGCTGCATTCGTTGGGCAATTTCAATGTTACATTGCCCGACGTTCGGCGTTATCCGTAAACCGTCTGTCCGTCCGTCCGAAAATTGCGAATCAAAATGCAAGCTTTTAAGGAAAATAGTTTGACAGCTTTTTTTTCTGTACAAATACTTCGACAGTCGCACTAGTCGGGACATCTGCTACTCTCCCATCTGCCACATCCAAATTATGAAACGCGAAAATCATAGCTCTCGCTTTCGTCCACACGTCCGAGAGCCCCACGTGCTAATTATGGATGATCCAGGGATGTGTCCGCCCCGACACATGTGCTTCGATTTAAGCATGCATCAAACTCCTCTCGTGACAACGAGGATAATTGCATGGTGACACAAAAACAATCAAACCACATCGATGCGAATACGTGTTTACCGTTGCGGACACGGCGAGGTTGACGAGAAAATTTGTAGCTTCTGCCGCCGGTAGCTGTAAAGTACGCTGATTAATAGCTACGATCACAAATTCACCGGATATTTCACGGACCGTTAATTTCTCATCGACACTCCTTTCGGAGATTGCGTTTGATGATGCTTGAAAGTGATTTACCCCCCACACACACACGGACACGGCGAATGCAATTGCACCGAAACTCGTCTCATCTTATGGGGGCTAAGAAGTTCTCATAAGATATATAGGTTTAATTGGACAACTGGTGCAACATCAACGGTATCATTATAAACGCCTCATTTGCTGTGCCACTTCACCGCCTCAGCGAATTTATTGATGTCCTTGCGACTCTCATAACCTATTTGGTGCCAAAATCAACACCACCAATTGATCGGTTTTTTTCTCTTTGACAGCGCGCGCGATGGCCGATTACTTCGAGGAGCTTGGGTGTGAACCGATTGCGGCGGATCAAACCGAGAGCCACCAACTGCTGCTGATGGTTCGCTTCCTCCAGCAGAATGGGTTCTTCGCCGATGACTTCAGCGCGGACAGTTTGCCCCCGCCTGCCTCCAAAGAGGTCGTGAAAAATCTCCCCGAGAAGGTGGTCACCCAAGATGACGAGCGGTGCGCCATTTGCATCAAACCAAATGAGGATGTAAACGAGGCCTTCCTGGTGCTGCCCTGTAAGCATGATTTCCACAAGTCCTGCATTATGCCGTGGCTGGAGAAGGTAAACAATGGGGGAGTGTGCCATGTTGTACAAATTTTACAGAATTTTTTCCTTTGTCATGCTTATTTAGACGAACAGTTGCCCACTGTGTAGACACGAGTTGAAAACGGACGACGAGAACTACGAGGAGCAGAAGAAGTTCCGTCAGAGAGCTGCCAGGAGAGAGCAGGAGATTGAAGAGTTACATAATTCCATGTACGGTTGAGATGCTCGATGGGTGATTTCAATATTTGATTTACATATAAAATATAAATAAAAATAATCCCAACTTGGAACGCGGTTTAAAACGTGGTGAAGGTCCTTAATGAAGGATTCAGAATTAAGTGATTTACTAAATAAAATAAAATCGCTCTTTGAATTGTTATTTTCATGAATCTCAAAAATGTGAATATCACAAAAGCTTGAGCTTGAGCTTGGTTAGACTGTACACTTCATAGTTGCTCTCCGTGATTGACCTGAACCAGTGAAATTGCGCGAAGAACGCTTGGAAGTAGCAAACCATTCCATTGTGCCAGTTTCGGGGGATCGAACTTTAAATAGTCAAAAACGACGCCGGCCAGGGGAAAGAAAGGATTATTAATGTCATACTCGCCGCCTGAATGGGCAGTAGGGTCGCCCCGATAGCGTGGTTCCCTTACAATTATCATGTAAGGGATAGTTGTTAGTAGGAAGAGGTTAAAATCAGGATTCACCGAGGTAAGTGATATGATTATATAAACGCGAACTATCGACCACTCGACGACACGAAATCACTTTTGTGTCACAATACGCGACAGAGATTATCTTTTATCTCGAAAATATGATCTTGGTTTGTCCACTTTTTGAATGTTCTAGTTCAGCGCACTTGTGTCAAATCAAGTATTCAAATGTTTCAAAACATATAAATAAAATTGTCTTTTTCAAGATTTATAGTAGTTTAATAGGATATTAGCCGACCCGGCATAATTCGTCCCGCTCAAGATTTATTTTTTGTTATCAATACCTTCAAACATTCACGTTACTAAGCGCACGTCCATGAGTCCAATCGCAGAACTGTTTATCGATTGATCTTCTGATCGACCCTTTAAAATTACCTTTTACTATAAAATTCCTAGTACTTCTACCAAAACTCGTAATTAAAATATCAGATTATTTTCAGACACAATTTTTCAACCACTTGCAAATAACATGTTTCTCAGTTACATGGAATAAATGTTCGATACAGAAAATATGATAGAATAAAGACAGCCCTAAATCGGACAACTACTTCTTCGAGTTTTGCTCTTATCAACATATTCGGTGATCCATTTTAATTTATACAGATCAGTGGTTTTCATCCTTTTTTGCTCCATTCCCCCCTCTACGAAAATTAATCCCAGTGCTTCCCCCTATCAAGATTTTGTAAGAAGGTCTCTGGCATATCAGTAAAATAATGAAAGGAAAACGAACGAGTTTCAAGTTATATTTTATACTTGTATCTGATTACAAAAAAAGGTATATAAAGTCCGTCAAGTCAGTATGGCACCTGCGCCTGAGCAATTTCCGCTAAAATCGTAATTCTTGAGAACGTTGTCGAAAAGCACACCTCATGTGATCTTCGATATGTACTCTGTTACGGTGTTTCGTTTCCATCAGCAGCACTGTAGGAAATCCTGATTAACATTTTTTTTCTCTATTATAGTGGCTTTCAACACATTTCGACTGGTTCGTCACTTTTACTTCCATTTTTTGGAAGAATGTCGGGAGTAAGAATTGAACTCGTGATTGTGGTATTCTAGATTTAGAGTGTAATTGGTATGACAGCACGAGTGTGTTGATTATTACATTTTAGAGAGAAATGAATGTCGGTTTTTGAACAATTGATAGTGTTGTGTGTTGTTGGTTGTGGGAATATCACATTGGCGATCCTGCCATACTAAATTCGCTGGATAGGAGAATGATTTCATTCAAATTCTCAGATTGGTAAGTGTTAAAAAAGAGAAACGATAAATAATATTTTTGCTTCTAGTTTGGACGGGGAAACAGATGAAAACAATGAGCTAGATATCGAAGTGGTGTAGTAGAAGAAGTATATCAGTATTGGTAAGCAAAATGTGATGGCGTCATTGTGAATATGGCGTTCTATGTGAATATGGAAGAAACAGCAATGTTCAAGGTATTTGAATGCAGTTGAACGTAGACACAAGTATTGACGTTGCGATGTGAAAGGTGGTTATGGCAGCGCATGGGATGACACTCGTAACTCTACTATCTTCATTACCTTCATTTTCAGTATTTCGAAAAGAAACTGACGAGAAGGGGTGCCAGAAAAATGATTTTCCTAAGATCAAAACAGTTGAGCCCAAGGCCAACTTTTGCTAAAAGTTTTGAGTCAAGTATAGCTCTAGCCCAAAACAGTTGAGTCGGGTTAAGCCCAAGGCCAACTTATGCAGAAAAGTTTAACATCGAGTTTCGGTTACAGTTGAGTCGGGTCAAGCCCAAGGCCGACTTGTACTAAAAGTTTTGAGTCGAGTATAGCTCTAGGCCAAAACAGTTGAATCGGGTTAAGCCCAAGACCAACTTGTTTACCACAAATCAGCTGAGTCAGGTAATGCCCAATTTATTTATTTATTTTATTTATTTCACTTCGTCTTAGATTTAAAAAAAAACATCTCACAGACTGACAAATCTTAAATACTACCTAATATTCCTAATTCTACATTTAAAAACACATTTAGATACATTAAAATCGAAGTGACATTGAACTTCATTAAACGCACGGAAGCAGCTGGACAAAGGACAGTTTTGCCCGTACGACGTTGTATGCGACCGTATCGCCAATAGCTGTCTTTCGCGGAGCTGTCTGGTGGGAGCGTAAAACCGTATCTCGCTGATTAACTCCGCACAGTCGATGTTTCCGGACAGTAAATCGAAGACAAACAGACGTTGAATTTTCTTCCGCCTCGCCGAAAGCGTTTCTATGTCAATAAGCATGCAGCGACTTTCGTAATCAGGAAGATGAGCGGGATCATTCCATGGCAGTTGTCTTAAGGCGTAGCGAATAAAACAGCGTTGCACTTTTTCGATCCTGATGATGTGCGTTGTATGGTAAGGAGCCCACACGCATGCTGCGTATTCAAGGACACTTCGAACCATTGAGCTGTACAGAGCCTTCAGCGTGTACGGGTCACGGAAGGACTGCGTGTTCCGCCGGATAAACCCTAGTACAGCGTATCCTTTTGCGATGACGTTGTTGATGTGTTCGGTTAACTTTAGTTTGATGTCGAGAATTACTCCTAGATCTCGAATGGAGGTAACGCGATCGATAACAGCAGAACCGATTATGTAGTCATGGGACAGAAACCAATACCAGCATATACAAGTGAATGGATAAAAAAAATAAACAAACATTAAACATAAATTAATTGCGAACGTGAATATTTACAATATTTAATGTTAAATTTCTGTAAACATGAGCGGATTTTGGCGGGTGAGTGATATTCCGTCTTCGGGGGAATCAAGTGAATAACTGGAAAGTGTTGAGAATGGAGAGTTTTGGAAGAAACGAAAGTGATAGAGGTTAAGCAGGGGAAATCGACATCAAAATGGCTCGGGCTCGTGGCTGCTCTAGCCTTTTCTAAGAGAATTCGCCCCTCAACGTACGCATAGCGAAATCAAAGCAGCGTAAGGAAGAATTCATTCAAACGCTGATCAGATGTTTTACATGGGAGATCGCGACGAAACTTTAAAAGGAGCGATATGGTTAAGAATGATTTGGAACGGATTACGGCGAAGTTCCTGAATCAACACAAAGCAAGTCATTTTGACAACACATGAATCACTAACGAAGGATCCTAGAAGTCTTGTTCGTCTGAAGGTGCATTACCAGATAACGGAGAATCAATCACGAAGCGCCTTGACACGTAGCAGATCAGAAGACCCCAGAGATTCTTTAATATGATCGATCAAGCTGGTGAATGAATAAGGTTTCTTGTACAGTGCTTCTGGTATCATTATTTTTAATGTGAGGGGAGAATGTGCTATTCTAGATTTAGAGTGTAATTGGTATGACGAGTGTGTTGATTATTACATTTTAGAGAGAAATGAATGTCGGTTTTTGAACAATTGATAGTGTTGTGTGTTGTTGATTGTGGGAATATCACAGTGATCAACCCTGATTAACATAAATACTAGGCAAAAGACAACAACAGCCGTAACGCTTATTCCGCATGTCAGGATAAGTATCGATCAATTGTAGATCGATGAGTTTGTTCTGAAATTGATCCGAAACTTTCATCACCGTCAGTCGGAAGGCCTTTCAAACCATGGCCAAATCTTGTTCTCTGATATAAGGAAAATATGTTTCAAGTTTAATTTGTTGTACAAAGTCTTAACAAATGCTGTACAATTTCCTTTTTTATAGTCTTCTGTACTGTTTCGTCGTCTGTTCCATCATCATTTACTGGCGAAAGTCTTCCAAACATTGCGAGGTTGTTCAATTGAACATAACATTTCAAATTTGAAAAGGTTTGCCGAGGATGGCAAATTTTAGCGTTTCCAATAAAGTTTTTGCGGCAGTTTTTGCTAATCATTGCCATCTTGAAAGTGAAGTAAATGTGCAAAATGGGGGGGGGGGGGGCTGCCATACAAATGAAACACAGATTTCTGCATTACTCGATTCAAGCAAATGAAACCAAAATTGGCATGCGAAGGTTTTAGGGAACACGAAACGTTTCTATGGTGAATACACACTCTCTGAGGGAGGGAGAGGTTTACTACGCTTTTAACATATAAAACGACACAATTTACGAAATTTATCAAAGTTGTCACGGCGATGAACTCTTACGGATTCTACACACGTGGTGGCAGCCGTTATAACGTTGCGTACAATTCACTTCGTTTTCACCGTGAAGTGACGTTCGTGATCAGGCTCTTAATTTAGAAGGTATCGGTGATTATTCGAAAATATATTTATTTTTCCTGTCCACGTATCTCCCCCCTCTCCGTGTACAAGCGTGGACATTTTCATACCCCCTACCCTCCCTAAAGCTGTCCACGTGGTATATGGACAGCCGTTTATTGCTCCGGTGTGCGAGCCGCCATAAACTCAACATCCGTCATCAACTGAGAATGAAATATCTTCAGTGAATATTTTCATCTTTTATTTTATAATTCATCATCTTGATACGAAATCCAGCAATATATGAAAAGAATCATACCAATCATATAAATTAGATCATTACGCTCTGGAAAACTCGAATGTTCGACACAATTTACGCGCGCTTTTAATTTGCATGAAACAATCGATGAAGAAACGAGCAGCGTAAAATTGACATTATAATCGACGAAATATATGACGCCATCTCACTCAACTACCATTTTCGCTTCCACTCCCATATTGATGAAATTGTTGCCAAGATTGTCGATGAATTTCACAAATACTAGCAAATCTACCAAATATTTTTGACGAATATAGAGTTGAAATCCGCCGACCTTTGAGGTCAAAATATTAATGTTATATACTAGTACATGCCATTAATGCGCAAAAATTGTTCGATTTTGATTTCTCATCGGAAACGAAAGTGTATCTAACAAAAACTTTCTTCGTATACGGCAACACGGCTTTATCTGTTGCAAATTTTGCGAGAAGTACGCAACGTGTTTGCATTCCATCTCTTTCTTTTGTGTTGAACGCTTTTCACAGTTTGCCGGTAATCTTTATATCGGCGAGTGCTTCGCGTTTTTCGAGTCAAAATAAAAACCATTCGCGGATACGTTGGTTTTGAGTTTGAGCGAATTAGATGTCGGAACAGCCTTAAGCGATTGGTGAATAAGTGTGTGCTATCGTGAAAATTGTTATCGGACCAATATTTGAACCTAGAACACTTCGTTCTCGCGAATTCCTTCCGCAAACGACGACGTAAACAAAAACGGTGATCATGCCGTTCGACAACGTGCAAAATTTGATTCGTTCGAATCAGAATCTGACCTGGCGTTCGGCCCCCAAATGTCCGAAATGCCATCAATTGTTCACTTCAAGCTATAGTAGGAAACAGACTCGGAATCAATTGAGAGCCACTTAATGAAACAATTTTGTCCTTTCAGTTAAAAATGGGATTTCTCGACGGGCATTCATCCTAAAGTGTGACCATTCGATGTGTGAGCGATGTATCATGGATCAGATGCATATGCCGGGCCGAATAGTGGTCTGTCGAATCTGTGATATTCGCACCATCCTGGAACCTAAACGTCGTTTAACCGAACAACTTCAGCAAAGCTATCAAATGCTGGGGTTTATTTACCAGCGCCAACATGAGATTTCACGGCTGCCAAATACGATTGATCCTCTGGCTCCTGGTTCTGTCGAACCGGATGAGGAGGAACTGGACAAGGAATGTTATGAGTGTAATCTGGCCAGAACGCGCCATTATTGTAAGGAATGTAATACCCCTCTGTGCAGGGATTGCTTCGAGAAGATTCATCGCATCGGAAAGGTGCTTTCGAAGCATAAGTTTTGCTCCCTCTCGGCTAAGAAGTGGTTAATGGATGATGTGAGCATTTGCGAAAAGCACAAGCTAACAACGGTTTTCCTGTGCACAAATTGTGAACTGCGAGTGTGTTCCGCTTGCCGGAACGAAGTTCACTCGATGCATCTGTGTGTCGAGGTTGTCGATGTCAACAAGGAAGCTCAGCCCAGTTTGGAGAAGCTGATCAAAGATTTGGAGCAGGCGTACGCAATGAATGCGCAAGGAAAAAAGGTAGGTTTGTTTTGGTTGGTGTTTTGATCGTTTCTCCGCACAGCTGATTGCATACGTTTTGGCCTTTTTTTCTAACCTCAAAATGTGCTCCTGGCGGATACTATTCGACGAATGTATTTGGTTCATCGATGCGGATAGATATCGAATCGTTTATTTTTGTGCGGTTTGTAAACCATTTCGTCAGAAGAATTTGTTTTCTTCAAAACAGCGATCCGCGTTGACGGCGGTGAGCTTCTTTTACTAGTTTAGGGGAGCGTCAAAGAACAGCTGATTTTCAGTCAGTCAGAGAAAAAGTCTCATACGAAAATTGTTTATGAAGACAACTTTATATTATAAAGAACAAAATCAGCAACAATGTTGGAATTGTATGACCATATGGTTGAATGAAAGTCAGAAATACGTGTTTCCAATAATTAAATAACATAATGTGAACATTTTCATTCAAATTTTAAAATTTGAAAACCGGCTTCGTGTCTTCTAATCTGGTAGAGATTACACTAACGATTTTGGGACCCAAATTATGGTTTTAGCTTGAAGTCGCCACCAGATGTCGACGTCATCGCTAATTACCAATTTACCACCATCTGACATATTGTGATGTCGATGATGAACTTTTACAGCAGAGAGATAGTGAGATAGGCGGTGACGGTAGGTAGAGTGAGATAGCGATAATCGTGTCATACACCTGGATAGTAACTTCAAGCGAAAAAGTGGGACCGATTCGAGATTACTTTTATGTAAACAGTGAACTTTTTTTACACTCTAAAAATTGAACCGACTTGCAATGACAACTGAATAATATTGTCAATTTGTACGAGATGCCTCAAAACAGCTGGGAATAAATATTGTTTATATACAGTATGTTACATTTAATGTGACGTTTAGATTATTGGATAGATCTGTAATGTGAAACGTTTAATTGGACATTTTTGTAAACATCGAGTTCGGGGCCCAAAATATGGCGCCACATTAAAGTTGCCACCAGACGTCGACACTGTACCACTCACATCGCCAATGTTCAATTAAAGGCCAAAATCGCCTCCAAAGCGACACTGAATGCCCAGCAAACATTAAATCGTATAATTTTGCACGTGCCAAGTCTTACAAGAAATCCGAATAAATCATAATCGCATATAATATCAATCAAAGTATGTATCGTGTATATTTGAAATCGCATAAAATGTAAAAACTCGATTTTATATACCATTATCAAATTAAGTCGCAATTTGGTATAATAAACATCAATTTAAGATGTACATTGTCGTAAAATATAATGAATCCGCATCATATGCGTAAATTACGCTGATGCAGTTTGTGTGTCGTATAAGTGTATAATTTAAATCGATTCAGTACTTTAGTAAATCGTGTTGCATGCTGAAGAAAATCATGAAACAGTAAATCATACTAAATCCTAATAAAGAACATATTACATCATATTGAAGTGTCATTGAAATGCTGATGCACTCGAAAGTTTTAACCGGTGTTGAATTAAATTTTAGATAGCTGCGCGAGATAGCTGGTGGATGATAATCCAGACGACTGGAGTTCGAACCCACATCGGAGCAGTTTTCACCAAACATCAATCTGTAGCATTTTAAACATTCATATTCCACTCCCAACACGAGTCAATCAAACAATTATTATTTCTACGAACATAAATACTCATATATAAAAATGGCGGTTCGTGAGGTTGTAATAAACATTTCACGAAAATATTTTGCGCCATTTGTTTTTTTCTATGTCTGTAATAAATCGTATATAAGTATGGCAAAAGTCGTATTTGGTGCTTTGACAAATCATGAATATATTCATATTAGATCGCAATTCAATTCCAACATAATCGCTATTATAGCCGGTCAAAGTTGCATATTCATCCAAACAAATTCGGTAAGCATTTGCCATTTATGTATATGGCCTCCACTTTTGCATGCATATGCCAGTTAGGTGCATTATATGGCAACCAAATTTTAGGGCATATGATGTCATATATACGCTTGTTATGCGATTTATTGTTTGCTGGGTGGTGCCTCGGCATGTCGTATTAAATTTAAATTACTGTATTATGTTGTTATTTATGTTCGCATCATAAGCAACGAACACACATTTATTTTCCACTTGCAACAGTATTCACGACGATTGGATGGATGAATATACGACTCCTACATGCATCTAGTACGACTATTGTCATGCGTATATACGATTTACTACAGACAACACAAAAATGAATGGTGGAAAACGTTCTTGATAATTATGATAATTATTATAGATTTTTGTAAATACATGTATGTTTGGAATATTACGTTAAAAATTATTTTTAAGTCAGAATATTTCCGGTTTTAAGAAAAGTGAATATTAAAGTTGCTTTTTTTATTTTTAACTATTATGGCGGGTTTACATTAGGGAGATCTATAGCTATAGATGGATTTATTCACGTGAAAATAGGTGTAAACGGGTGAGAATAAATATGATACACTTATTCGAGGTATATATAACATGAATAAATTCAGCATATGTAAACGCTTGTGAATTTCTCACTGGTGAGAAATCACTAAAGTTGGATGCAGTTCTACTTCAGGTGAATAAATTCACCGAAAATATGAATATATTCATTATAGAAGTTCACGCTAGTGTAAACGGTTGATGCGATTTCTATAAATCTCATCATATTTCTTCACATGAATATATCACTAGTCTAAACCCACCCTTAAGAATGAAAGATTATCTGTTTGCCGGTCTTTTGAATTCTGATAAACATAGTGACAAAAATAAATTAGTTCAACTTAGTCATTCAATTGTACTTAACTCAAAACTGTAAACATGAGATTATGAACTTGACAAACCAAGCTGCCAAGTATGCCAACCCAGCAAACATTAAATCGTATAACTATCTTTTGACGTAGGACTACGTCTAACCGGAAGATATAGGGGGTGAGATGGATATCTAGGCACTGAACAAGTAGGAAAAAATGCAAGATTTGGAACGCTTATAACTCGAGCATTTCTCAATAGATCGCAAAGGTTTTTGCATCAATTGATAGGAAATATATCTACGCATCTATCATAACGAATAACATTTCATTTTTCTTGAGATAAATAATTGAATAATTGTGAAATATCAAGCATTGTCCAAATGCACTATGTGCCCATTTTTGATTGGTCCATTTTGTGCTCCTCAAATCATACCGACCAAAACGGGCAACCAGAGCAGCAGCGAAATAGAATGAAGCACGATTGGAAAGGAAAAAGAAAAAAAATGAACGAAACATTGGTCTCAGTCTCACACATGCGTAATTCTCGAGCCAGCCAGTCAGCTTAAAAATCCCCGCTCCGCTGCCGTAACGATCATTCTCATCCAAACCGTACACCACATCGGTTCGCATCACAACACATCAACAAACCAACCCAAGCAGCCATGTCTGGACATGGTAAAGGAGGAAAAGTGAAGGGAAAGGCAAAATCCCGCTCGAACCGTGTTGATCTGGAGTTCCCCGCAAGGGTAGCTAGGCCGAGCGCGTTAGTACCAGTGCACCAGTCCACCTAGCCGGCGTTATATAGTTTCGGCCGCCGAAGTGATCGAGTTGGCTGGTAAAGCTGCTCGCGACGATAAGAAAACCCTCATTCAGAACAGAACACATCAAGACAACAACAGCCCGTTGCAGCGAGTGGCGAGTGGCAAACGCAATCGCAAAACGGCATCAGGTAGCAGAAGAAAAAAGTTTGTTCTTTATACAAACTGCTTTGGTGGCAAATCCAGAACAAGGCGGCATCGAGGGCGTTCGAAATGGTTTTTTTTTCAAAACCACGAGTACTAAGTTTTCTAAATTGGAACCATTCCATAAAACACGGCGCTTTTCAGGGCCATTAAACCTTTCAAAAAAGAGTTTGCGAAATACAGTTCAATGCTTTCTAAAATAATATCCAAAATAATAATAAAACACAAATTGATTTTTTCATAATTTGTTTGCCAGGATATGATGAGTATGTGAATTTGGCAGTTTTTCTGAGCTTATTGATTAAATTTTTTATTTTTTTAATTTTTTTATTAAATTTATCACCAATTCTTAAATTGCTTCTAGATTGAAAGTACAGTAATTTACACTTATCTCGACATTTAGCTAATTGGACCGACTTTTTTTTTATCCCATTTATTTATTTTAAGGCTCATTAGCATTTTAGCTGTAACAGAGCCGAATTTTAATCGTGTACATGTCACATGGTTATCATATCTTTAATTAGCACATTACACAGTTGCCATTCGCCAGTATTCCTTCTATACCATTACATATGGTACATTCACACAGTAGCCATTTAGGCGTAAGGGTATTCTTTCTGTTCTTCCATTATCCAGTTGGACCACCGGACAGCGGAGACAGTTGATTGATCATTGTTGAGTTATTTATAGAACAGTAGCCCGATGTGTCTGGCAGAGCAGAGCAGTTGTATGGATGAATCGATCTTTGTTCCACCGTGGATCGATTTCCATCGCTGATGATGGTTGCGTGGACGTAGTTATTCTGTAACAACACAAAGATGGTCAATGAGGGCCCTGAGTTTTGAACTCACGATCGATCGCTTACTAAGCGAACTCGCAACCAATGTGGCTACGGAGACCCCCGATTGGACGGACTTGTAATGCGACATATTTAGTTGAACATTTTTGTAAACATAGAGTTCGGGGTCCAAATTATGACCCCACATTGAAAGTCGACACTGTACCACTGTCATCGCAAATGTTCAATTACAGGTTAAAATTACCTCCAATCCGACACTGAGTGGTGGTAATGCGACGTGCCATTGAATGTAATTTACTGTACAATATGTCACAAGCTGGATGGGAAGAAATTTCCCAACTGTGAAATCTGTGGCGAGTGGCAAACGCAATCGCTAAACAGAAAGGTTTAGTCGAACAAGATGGGGATATCGAGTGATAACAAAACAATAAACTCTTTAGATTGAAGATAATTTTGTGATCCTGAAAAGGACCCTTTTTAGCCTGCATGTGAATCCAACGAGCGAACAAATCGTAATGAATGTATTTTTCTTTCTTTCTTTCTTTGTTTTTAAGAGGCTTTAAACTTTGAAGTTCATTCGCCTCTAGCCCAGTGGAGAGCCACAATAAAACCAGCCCAGAGGGGACTGTCGAAAGGGAAACCAAAAAACGCAAAAACACAACGCCAAAGGTTCTTTTCAGAACCACCAACATGGTCATAAAGAGTAAACAGTACACTAATCCATTTTTCAGGTAGATAGGTAGGTATTCACGTAGGAGAAGAAAATAAAACAATATATTTAAAATATATATTTTAAAAAATATATATATATTTAACAATATTTAACTGTCCCCTTTGTATAGTCCTACGTCACTCCGGTTATGTCCCGACATTACCCACCCGTCTTTTATCGAGCATCGAATATCTGATATTTTGGGTGGTATATGATGCGCCCAAATAGCATATACAGTAAGTTACCTCTAATCCTCGACATACCGAGGCACTACTCAGTGTCCCATGAGAGGTTATTTGCCTGTAATTGGACATTCACGATGATAGTGGTACAATGTCGACGTCTGGTGGCGACTTTCAATCTGGAGCCATACTTTGGGTACCAAACGATGTTTACAAAATATCCAATCAGAGATGAAAATGTCCAATTATTTGTGTCGCATTACAGGTCTGTCCATTAACTAAAGTAACTTACTGTATATGCAAGGTTATTAGGCAATACCTAATAACATAATAAGTCTGCTGTCATACGAATATACGATTCATCACTGCCATAAAAAAATGGCAGAAAATATTTAAGTAAAATGTTCGGCCCGGGGAATCACCATTTTTATATGTATATAGAACCTTTATAAACATTTATGTTCGTACAAATAGGAATTAATCAATTGACTTTTAGGGATATAAATATTTGATATGAGTGGTGGCGACGGTTATAAAATTGCTCCAATGGGATTTGAACTCCGGTTGTTTGGATTATCAAGCCGCAGCTATCTCGTACGGCTATCTGAAATATGATTCTAGGGCAATTAAAGTTCTTACATATGATACGAAAGAGTTGCACTCGGATACTTCATTCCTGATTGTTTATTGTGCTTTAGTGGAAATATCGCAAAATTTATATAGAAATGGTTAAATAAAGTTCAGTACTACATGTTTCAAGTAATCAAATAACATTAAGTAAAAAATTTCATTCATATTTTAACAATTTAAAACTGCCTTGGGGCTTGCCCAGCAAACATTAAATCGTAAAAGAATTCGAGGGGTTGTATCCGAGACACGACCGCTTAGAACGTAGGACTACGCAATTTTTTTTTCTTTTGAAATTTGATGGTTTATCATTTCGAATATTATTTGCGAATACGTCGAAATTTCATAAATAACTATTCAGTTAAAAGTTCCGGGGACCCTGAAAAGGTTTAATGGCTTGCGTAGTTTTGTAGACTCATTTCGAGAAGCAACGATCATTTTTTGCCCTTGCGAGAACAATACACTAATTGGTCAAATGTCGCAGTTCGTTTCTTTATATCAATGCACGCATTGCACTGAATATTAACGAGAGGCATCTTCCGTGCATCGCCATAGAAGACGAATGAACTCTCTGAGTTTCAAGTGTCTATAATTCAAAAGAAGAAGAAGTGCATCGCCATTCATCAAGCATCAAACACGCGTCTGCAGTGCTAAAAATGAAATATCGCGAGAATGACCGTTTATGAAAAATCATTTCTCGACTCTCGGTCAAAACCGTCAACAGAGTTTCTAAGTTCTAAGTTTTGCGCAATGAAAACAAGCTACACACAAAAAATTAAACATGACTCGGATGGTTGTGTTAATTGCAATGTCAGATGCACTTCAAGTGAAATATTCACTAGCGTTCACAGCTCGAGAGGATACATTAAACACAAAACGAGTAGAATAAGCGACCTTTGTTGTTTCGGGCACAGAAATATTCTGAGAATTTTCCTCAGAGGAGATGCAATACTTATACGCTAGCGACAGCTTACTTGCTATGCAAGGGTGGAGTTTACTTCGCAAATTTTCTCTTTTCGCTATCCCCCTTCGTTGTTTCTGTTCTAGCGGCTGCATAAGTTACCCGTTATTGACAGCTCTGTTCGGGAAAGCACACAAATGGACAGAACAAATGTATGGAAAAATGGGATTTTTTCCAATTTTCATCAATTTAAACCATATACAGACTATGGGATTGTATGGTATAGCATATCAAACAAAAAAAAATCTTAGAAAATTTCCAATTCGATTGGAATACAAAACGTTTAAATCCGTTCGTAGCAAAAATAGTTATTGACGTTAACTTTATTTCAGACAAACGTGACCTGTTTATTGATTTGGCACCCCTAATGTAAGACGTAGTCATACGTCAAAAATCTAAAATTGGAGGATATACATACATCTAAGACACATTACTTGTATGATGTATATAACTGGCATATGCATATGAAATTGGAGGCCATATACATGTATATTGGGGTATATGATGTAATATAAACGGTAATTATACGGTTTATTATTTTCTAGGATGTATGTATATCGCCGCCACGTTTGCAGGCGCATCATATACATGCAATTTATATTAATCATACTTGTATGTTTGTGAATATAATCCTCAAAATAAAATCATTACACTAAACCTTCGTTCCAAACAACTTCTACAGTTACCAAATCACGCAATAAACATTAAGAAATGCAGGGAATCTCTTATCAATATTTGTTCAAATTTAAAAATGTGCTTAACTCCAGTTTTGTTGACAACTTTTATGTATTCAATTAAATCGTACGATAAATCATATATAAACATAAACATTCCCACCTTTCATCCTTCATTAAACACCTCGTAGTAGAAATCTGTCAGTATGCATACACTCTCCTACGAAACATAGTAGAAAAAAAATATATTCGGCGATGTAAACAAGCGGTGAAAAAGGAGACACTTTTCGACGAGTGATTTGTATGAAGTTGCACTGCCGTGGTTATTTGGAAATAGTTTCCTTTTTGTATAAATTTATTCCTAATGTTAACGCACCATTGCAGGTATTGCAACTAAACACTGAAGCTGCAATGTGAGAATTTTTGATAGTTTTTGTTCGATTTAACAAACAGTTGACTGCTAATGGGGTCACGTGAGTGACTTCCAAATTGAACCTTGGGATACGAACATATCATCGTTTATACACTGAGAGGAATAGTTAGTTAATACGACGAATTTTTAGGTACATGTTACCAATTCTCTAGTCATTTTCTACCCTACTAATCATTGGTACATATTACGAAAGAAAAATGGTAGGCACAAACGTCAAACAAACTACGATTTGTTGGTCCAACATTGGTGCAATATCAGTGAAAATTTTGCTTCTCATTTGTGAGAGATAATCATCAGGGATAATAAAAATGTTTTTTAAAATTATTTTTAATTTGAAAAATTCTATTTGATTACATTTAACTCCACATACTTAGAATACATTATAATAATAATATATAACTTATTCTATGAGCAGCGTACACGAGGAAAGTTCCCGTTCATCTTCCCGTTGCATCGCTCTAGTTAGCATTATGTAGGGAGTGTCGGTAGCACCAGCACGTTTCATCCGCATTTTGTTCTCTCGTGTCTCTATGAAGAAAAGAAATACATATGTTAATAATATTAAATATGTATATATGTAATGAAACGTAACATCAAAAAACAGGAAGTGGATTATATCTATGGTATAACCGCAAGGGTGACGTAGGACTATCGTTGATTTAGAGATCATTTGTTTGAAGTTGAATCTAAATCCATTCTGAATGAATGAATAAATGAATATTTGGGAGACTTCGAAAACGAGAGCGTTACGTTGGAGGCGCAAGGTATTATGCATCCAATATAGGATACGAAAAACCTTGTTCTGAAGAATAATCTTCAGAAGCTAACCTGCTAACTGTACTTGATTGACAAATCACAAACCCAAATGTATTATATGGATATTTTATGGATAGAAAACATTCAATTAAACTCTTTCACATGAATATATTTTGAAAATTCCCAGAGGAACTGGCAGATTATTTTCAGTAACGATTAGTTATTTCCACATTTTCCTCGATACTGGAAGCCCACCAGTGGTTAATACCAACTCGATAACCACCTGTTAATAGCACTTGATTGAAACATATTTGGTCACAGTGTTACATGGATAGAAAACATTCAATTAAACTCTTTCACATGAATATATTTTGAAAATTCCCAGAGGAACTGACAAATTATTTTCAGTAACGATTAGTTATTTCCACATTTTCCTCGATACTGGAAGCCCACCAGTGGTTAATACCAACTCGATAACCACCTGTTAATAGCACTTGATTGAAACATATTTGGTCACAGTGTTACATGGATAGAAAACATTCAATTAAACTCTTTCACATGAATATATTTTGAAAATTCCCAAAGGAACTGGCAGATTATTTTCCAGCAATGATTAGATCTTTCCGGAACTTTCTCGATGCTGAATGGCATCCTAACGGAAAGAGTTCTGCGCGTGTATGTGTCGATCCTTCGCCGTCCACCTCCTCCAGCACGTTAGGCAACGATGTTGTCTTGTCGATGTCCTCACGAAAAATGAATGTGTCTCACCACCAGAATATCGCTTAAGTATGCTTTTTGTGTGTGATTGAATCGAGAGAAGGTGTGGTTTACGATGGCAATTTGGAAGGCACACTAGAGGGGAATGAACTCTCTGAGCTCGGAACTTTCGGCGACTGAGCAATAATCGATTGCGGGCGCATACAATATTGGATACGGAAATATCCTACTGATGGGGAAGAATAATCTTCAGAAGCTATCCTGTTAATTGCGATTGATTGAAAAACCACAAAACCAAATGTATTTGGTCACAGTGTTACATGGATAGAAAACATTCAAATAAACTCTTTCACATGAATGTA
Organism: Toxorhynchites rutilus septentrionalis; assembly: GCF_029784135.1. Lineage (NCBI taxonomy): Eukaryota > Metazoa > Arthropoda > Insecta > Diptera > Culicidae > Toxorhynchites > Toxorhynchites rutilus. The sequence continues at coordinate 124,198,581 of NC_073744.1, forward strand.
TTTTTAAATTCCCAGAGGAACTGGCAGATTATTTTCAATAACGATTAGTTATTTCCACATTTTCCTCGATACTGGAAGCCCACCAGTGGTTAATGCCAACTCGATAACCACCTGTTAATAGCCGCGCGTGTATGTGTGTGTAGCGATGTCTTCCCAGGGAACCATTTGTTGCATCACTCTCCTCCTGATAGATTCCCTTCTGGCCTAGGGTGCACAAACAGGCTCTTGGTGACACCGTTCATCCGCGCTTTCATGATAAATAAAGAGCTTCACCGCAACAGCGACAACATGCTCCAATCGCTGTTCAATTAGAACTGAGTGGATTTCCGAGCGCCGCTCGCTTATATACCGATTGGTGATTTCAATAGCCTGTTTTGAAAGCAATTTTAAGACTATTGAAACAAGTTTTTGGATCAAAAAGTAACAAGTATAGAACGCGTAGACATTTTATCTTTCGAATGAAGTGTTTATCATACCATTTCGTTCAGTTGTTTAGGAGCTATTAACGCTCAAAATCTCGGTCTCCGGCGTAACGCTTTCGTTTTCGAAACTTTGATTTTACACCCCGGTATAGAAATGAAAGACGTAGTCCTACGTCAAAATGCTTACCTCCGAATCGCTTCATCTCCAAAATAGAAATGGCGATTTGCAAAGTGCGCACATCACAGATGTTAGGTATGACAAGAAAAACAAAGTTACTAATGGTATGAAGTAAAATCTACGAATCTCTGGTAGGAACGTTCATTGCGTCTGACATCGCTTTTACGCAATTTTGGTAATATTTACAAAACATTTGTATATTTTACCAATGTTTTGGCTACTAAAGATTTGGTAGCTGCTTTTACTAAACTATTTCTCCAGTGTAGCACCCGGGTTGTTAAACTAATCTGTATACCTAGTGATGTCCGACTTTTAAAACTAGAGATGGACAAGTCAGCTCAACATGGTGAGCGGCTCAGAGCCGTTCAGCTCATAAAAGCTAGATGATCATTTGGAACAGCTCTTCAGGTTAATGGACAGAATGGAATACAAACGTGACGAATCAGCCAAGAGTGATGAAAGTTACTACAGGAAAACCAGTTTTTTGTGATTTTTTGTGCGATTTTTGACGTAGAACTACGTCTTTCAGGTCACGTTTCTATGAAATAAAGTTAACGTTAAAAACTATTTTCACTGTGAACGAATTCTCATGATTTGCATACCAATCGAATCGAAAATTCTCTAAGATTTGTTTGATATGCTATACATTACAATTCGCTAATCTCTAAACGGTTTAAATTCATGTAAACTGGAAGAACTTCTTTTTTTCCATACATTTGTTCTGCAAATTTGTTTGCTAACTCTACCCGTATTTCGAATGCTTATTACTCGAACATTTCTTAACAGATCGGAAAGATGTTTGCATCAATTGATAGGAAATATTTCTACGCGTCTATCACAACTAATAAAATATTATTTTTCATGAGATGAACAATTGAATGACTGTAAAATGTTAAGCGTTATTTAAACGCCCTAACTGCCAAGTTTTGATTGGCCCGATTTACGGTTTTCCCAACACAGACGTATAAATCGATAAACCTGTGGAAATCCGCTCTGCAAATATACATGCAAGTTGGGGGTATTTTTGTTCCCACCGAGCTGTGTTTCCCTAACACGGACTTGAAAATCAATGTGCCTGGGGGAATCCGCTTTTTTCAAAACATGTAAGTCGGAGGTATTTTTTGGTGTTGAGTACTTTTGTACTCGTTTGTCGTTGTGCAGACCAGAATATATTTCCCTAAAACGTACTTTTAAACTGAGAAGCCAGGGAAAATCGTCATTTCAGATACTAGAGGTGAATGAACTTTCGCGGTTCGAGAACTACGTAAACATGAGATGTGCAATAATTTCAGAGGGAAATGTTCTTTTGACAATTCTTCCATTCACATATTTTGGTAGTCCTAGGCATCATATCGAACGTAAAAGGACGTTCATCAAATTTATTTGTAACGAAGAACAATTACAAAAATTTCAATGCATTCTAAAATAATATTCGAAGTAGTAAACAAGTGGATTGCATAATATAATTGCGTAGTACTACGTCGAAAATATGCGGTTGTGTCCTAGATACAACCCCCTCACAATTTTTAACGTAAGATTACGTCTTTCATTGCTATATAGGAGGATCACTCTACGGAAACTGTAACGTTTATTAAGAGTTTTCAAATGCATATTACGCAGAATAGTTCTCATGATATATGTTATAATATATACCATTAGACGGAAAATTTATCCAGCATTTTTTCCGCCTGAGACATCAACAGTAGAAATAATGAAACAAGTGAGCAATTTAACAAACAAAAGAGGTATGTTTTGCGAGCGGATGCGAAGGTAAATCATGTATTATGCATTCTTTCTCTCAATTTCGTTCCCATGATGTTGTATGAAACACAAAATTGTGTGCAGTAATTCGTTCTATGTCGAAGTAATCAGATGCAAGATTTCATGCACACTCAAATTTCATGCAAGATTTCATTGAAGCAACGAGGAAAGTGTCACTCATACAGCTACTGCTCCCGATGCGTTAAGCCGGATATTCGATGTAATCAATGACGTTTTTATTTACCGATCCACATATACTTCATCTGGTAGATGAATGATTAATGAATGTCAGTGTGACACATAACGGGTGGTCAGTTAGACAGTTGAACTTCCTGCCAGAAGCTTATTTTCTTTTTTTGTTCGTTGACGGTTATGAGCACATATAACAAACTTTTCTGGACTACTATTTGGAGTTTCAAAAGAGTTTTCAGATTTCTGAGCAATGAAAAGAATTTCATTCGAAAAAACAACTGTTCTGAACAATCACAGTCCTACGTCAAACTTTCCTTCGTGCCCCTAGACTCAGACCCTTCTACTTTTTTCAATGGTTTATATGCATTTCAGTGCGAAAAAAAGCATATTTGCGTCTAAATTATCCACTTCTCAAATCATTCCCATCCTTCCATTAAATGCTCTATGTTGCGTATGACATGATTACTAACAGAAACAAGTTTCGACATGCAACTAAAAACACAACACAACCACGCGCAACCGAAAAGGCAAACTGTCCCATCCCAAAGAAGGGAAACAAAAGGAAATCGAACGGTGAACGGCGTGGATTCGAGTTATTTTCATGGAAGAAACTTTATTTATGCGGTCCCTATCTACCGCACAAAAAAAGTTTTTTTTTCAAATTGTGTACCGAACACGACGGCAATTTTGCCTGTATAATACAGAAGAACAATAAAAAAAACAGAAAGTGGGTTATATCTGTGGTATAACCGCAAGGTTGACGTAGGACTATCGTTAATTTCGTTACGTTGGAGGCACAAGGTTTTATGTATCCAATATTGGATACGAAAACATTCTACTGATGGGGAAGAATAATCTTCAGAAGGTTTCCTGCTAACTGTACTTGATTGAAAAATCACAAAACGACATGCATTCGATCGCAGTATTATATGAATAGAAAACATTAAAATGAACTCTTTCGCTTGAATGTAATTCTCAATTCCAAGGGGAGCTGGCAGATTTTTTTTTTCAGCAACGATACATCTTTCCGGATTCTTCTCGATGCTCAATAACCACCAAACGAAAAGAATTGCGCGCGTGTATGTGTGGCGACTGCCCCGATGCCTCAAGCGGAATCGTTTTTCGATGCTGATACTCTCTCGGTCGCCTTCTCTTCTCCGCCTGATGGATCGCCTCTTCTACGCTCCCTCACAGTTCGAAACATACTGAATACGTTTCTGGCCAGATCAGGTAATGAATCAGTCGATCTCTCGTCGTCCAGCAACGACGTTGTCCAGTACGATGGCAATTTGAAAGGCAAACTAGAGGCGAATGTACTCTCTGAGTTTGAAACTTTCAGCAACTGAGCAATAATCGATTGAAAATTATATGATTTTTGCGATGCGAAACATTTTCCGTTGCGCGCATTTGATATTGGATACGAAAATATTCTACTGATGGGAAAGAATAAAGTTCAGAAGCCTTCCCGCTAATTGCACTTTTTAATTGAAAAATCACTAAACCAAATGTATTTGGTCAAAGTATTATATGGATAGAAAACATAAAAATAAACTCTTTCGCTTGAATGTAATGTTCAATTCCAAGGGGAACTGGTAGATTATTTTTCAGCAACGACAACATCTTTCCAGATTCTTCTCGATGCTGAATACCAACAAAACGCGCGTGTATGTGTGTGTGACGGTTGCTCCAAGCAGAAACAATTTTCGATGCTGATCGTAACAATGCCGTTTTCTTCTGTCCTCCTGCGCTTTCTAACAGTTCGAAACATGCTGAATGCATTTCGCAACTGGAGCTAGCCACAGCAGCAATAACCTGCTACCAATGCTGTACAATTATAACTGAATGGATTTCCGAGCGGCACTCGCTTGTATACCGATTGGTATGATTTCAATAGCCTTTTTTTAAATAAATTTTAAGGCTATTGAAACAAGTTTTTGGACAAAAAGTAAAAAGGATATAACGCGTAAACATTTCATCTTCCGAAACATGTGTTTATTATATCACTAGCTGATCCGGCAAACTTCGTCCCGCCCATAATTTGTTTTTTGTTATCAATACCTTTGAACATTCACGTTTTCTCACTATGAGCAAGTTCATGGGTCCAATCGCAGAACTTCATTGATTGATCTTCTATTCGACCCCGTTGAATTTACCTTTTACTATAAAATGCCTAGTATTTGTAACAAAACTCATCATTATAATATCAGATTATTTTCAGACACAATTCTTGTTCAAGATTTTTCAACTACTTGCAAATATCATGTTTCTCCGGTACATGGAATAAATATTTTATACATTTTTTTTTCATTGGCACCCTAGTGTGCATCCATTAACTCGATTTGTTTACATTCGTTACATAGGACCTTTTCAAAAATTACGCGAGAATTGTTTATCTCAGGAAAAATAACATTTTATTAATTGTGATAGATGGCGTAGAAATATTTCCTATCAATTGATGCAAACATCTTTCCGATCTATTAAGAAATGTTCGTGTTATAAGCATTCGAAATCTTTCATTTTTTCCTGCATGTTCTGTGTTTAAGTTTTCATTTTAAGCACCCCCCCCCATATATTTAGGCTAGACGTCGTCCCACGTCAATAAACTAGAAGTGGGCTATATCTGTGGTATAACCGCAAGGTTGACGTAGGACTACCGCTGGCTCAGCAATCATTGTTTGAAATTGCATCTGAATCAATTCTCAATGAATAAATGAATGAATATTTTGAAAGATTGCTGAGTTTTTCTTCTTAGTGTGTGGGTGGATGAGTATAAGTATGGAATTGTTATTGACATAAAATTCAACTGTTTCGAAATTGTTGGTGGTCCTGAAAAGAACCGAAGGGTTTGAGTGGCTTTGTAAAATCAACTTAAAATATTTGCTACAACGTCGTATTTTAATCAGTTATTTGGAATTCGAGTTATAATTTTTTGTTAAAAATTTTTGCTTTATTTTTGCTTCTTTGATAAAATTTAATCTTACTATGAATCGAATCAATCGAAAGAATTAAAATTTCCATAAACAAAAAAATTATAGAAGGTTGTGTCCAAGATACGACCGCATTGTTGACGTAAAACTACGCTGTTATTTTATATAAGTCGCTTGTTTATACCTTCGGATATATAATGCTGTGAAATTTTAGAAACAACTGCTTAGTAGAATAATCTCTGAAATGATTTTTTCATTGTAGAATCAGTTGACGATAATTGATTGATGATTCATTCTTGCCCTCGCAAAACAATCGTATGTCGCAATTTATTTCATGTCAATGCATTGAAAATTTACCTCGAAGGCTATTCCGGTGGCTTTTTTCGAAATTGACATAGACTCGGCTACAGTCGATTATATACATGTTGCACCAGCACCATTATTCCATATCTCATAACTACATCAATATATCTTTGGCACCGCATGTAAACAACAACAATGACAACACTTGCAAGTATCAAATATCATGCTACATGTTATTTAGTATTGCCTCAAAGGAATCGCACCTCTAGATATCGTTCGTACAAACTAAGCGTAAACCAAGCGCCAAACAAGCGTTCACCATAGCATGCATATAGAGCCATACATTGGTGGCTTGAAACTACTAGCAATATAAACATTTCTCATCATTTTGCGCTATTCTCAAAAGAAACGCTTCTGTTAATATTACTGGCCTCGAAAAAAGTTGCATTACTTTCTCATGCTCGAGAGAAGCGCAGCTGTCACCCTTAGTGGAGGAAGTTTTGCTACTGGCAAGAAAAACCTAATCACATACAAAATAACAGAACATTTACTTTCTTGATGACTAAACAAGAGAAATAAACTCTTTTTGTTAATAACAACCTCGAAAACAGTAGCAATGCTTCATTATGATCAATATTAGCGCAAATGCAATCCTAGTTGAAGGCAGTTTTGCGACTGGCACGCGAACCCAAATAACTTATAACATTCCAGTGAGACATTCAAGATGCTTGGTATTCCCAAATAATTTTTTGGTGCACAACCTTAACGTCTGCTTCGCCATAACGTCAGTTTAATACATTGATGCATTCTCAAAGGCATCAACGAAGCCCTTATGAAGACGGAAAATAAACAATGTTAACTGCTTGGAAAAAGACTGAATTATGCCACACAGCTTGTACTCTGCTGTAACACCCATCGATGCGAATTCGCTGATGAGTTTGTCAAGAGCGTCCGCCTTCACCACCAGCGGGAGGAGCTTGATTTTGGTTGCTGCCTGGGCGTTTACATTTTCGACCGACGCGCCGAAATCGCCTACTTCGCTGTTGTTCGGTGCGGTGTCACATTTGCGAAGGCTCGGTTCAGTGCGAGCGCTTTTCACTGCACCAACACCGCGTGCATCATTAGATGACGCTTACCTCGAAATTTTATTGCCCCTGGCAATGCGTTCGTTTTTTGCAGGACTCGAGCCTGTCTTCCTCTTCTTCTTGCTCATCGCACACTACTCGAGGCGTCCAATTTATGACGCGGAAAGAAGAACACACGATACGAATAACGCGAAAAACGAACAGAAAAATCAAACGACGATTTCCAAGTTGGATTACCACTGGTGGGGTCCAATCTTAGATCGAAGCGCAGCGAAAGCAAAGTGAACTGGATTACTCAACAGTCCGATGCCGAATGAAAGTTTGCCTCAGCGAGATCCACTGTTTATACTCTAGGCAAAAATTCCCCTTCATTCTTCTTCTCGATAAGTTGCTCGTTATTGACAGCTCTGTTCGGGAAAGCACATAAATGGACAGAACAAATGCAGGGGAAAATAGAAACGCTTAAAGTTTTCATGTATTTTAACCATTTACTAACCAGGGGATTCTTTTGTATGGCATATAAAACAAATCTTACGGAATTTCCGATTCGTTTAGTATGTACATCGCCGAAATCCGTTCGCGGCAAAAATAGTTATTAACGTTAACTTTATTTCATAAAAACGTGACCTGTTTTCTGATTTGACACCCTTAATGAAAGACGTAGTTCTACGTCAAAAGAAGAAAAGCCCGAAAATAGCTTTTCATAATATATTTCTCAATACAATAGTTAAGAATTCAATTTTAGTTTTCGATGTTAGAGGCGAATGAACTGAAAATTTTTGAAGTATAGAGGTCCAACGTATAATTTATAAAAAAACCCTCATCCTATTCAACCAGCGCATAATTCATTGTACAAAATGCTTGAACTGAGCAGTGCGAGCGATTGGCAAAGCAGCAATCTTTTCGAATTGATGTCGCGGAGTAACGTAATTTATTCTATGCATCGTGACATTGATTGTTTACCCTTTGACCCTTTACAATTTTCTTTTTTTTTCAGACACAATTCTCGTTCAAGATTCTTCAAGCATTTGGAAATAACATATTTCTCCGTTGCATGGAATACATGTTTGATACAGGGAATATTACAAAATAAAGACAGCTCAAACCGGACCATTTCTTCCTCAGGTTTAGGGCACACCAACACGTTTGGCCTTCCATTTTTGTTTATATAGATAGAAGATATAGGAATGCGTTATTCCGTCTGAAAATCCTTTTCCACTTTCGAACAAAAATCAATTTCGTTAGCGCCATCATCAAATGGACTAACAACGCTTAGCTGATTGTAGAACATATGGGAATTAAATTTTCCGAATTTTCTCTCCGCTATATTGATCTACAGGAAGAGAAGAACGCAACGAAATATGGATGGCTCAAATTGAACCATTCCTTCCTCGGGTTTGGCGCTTACCAACACATTTGGCCTTCCATTTCTATTTATTGATATAATTTATTTCGCCTGAAAATCCATTTCCACTTACAAACAAAGATCAATTTCGATAGCGCAAATATCGAATGGACTAACAACGCTTATTATGATGTAATTTTCGAATATGTGGGAATTCAGTTTTCCGAATTTTCCGACCTTCCTTCAGGATTTTCCGTTTTTTCTCTCCACTATATTGATCTACGGGAAGAGACGAATACAACAAAATACAGGAGGCTAATATCGGAGCATTCCTTCTCCGGGTTTTCCTTTTTCGGGTTTTCCGCTTACCAACAGATTTTGCCTTACATTTTTGTTTATATAGATTGATGCAAATATCTCTGCGATCTATCAAGAAATGGCGGAGCTTAAATCTCAATATTTCCTCTTTCCGCTCTCATTGCCCGTGGAACGAACGCTGCATTTGATTCGTATATAAATATTCAAACTCACCGATGCCGATGTAGAACTTCATTGATGCAAGTCTTCAGAATTCATTCATAGTGAAAATAGTTTAAAAAAATAAAATAGTCACGTTAACGTTATTTCAACGTTTTCAACGTTTCATAAAATCGTGAACTGGAAAAAATACCCAGGAGCGTGACCCAGGATCAGTGCCGAAAATATTCATGTTCACGACATTCATGATAACCTGCTGCTCAAGAGAGAGTCGATAAATATGAAACAACAGTATCAATGAACACCAGTGGAATGAACATCAACATCAGCTTGCCATGAAGTTCATTTTTCAATCGCCTTTTCATTTTCGTAATGATATTCGAAACGTCGAAATTGAAGATCATTGCGTATTGGTGAAAATCAAAGCATAAAATTCAACGTCACCAGTTGAGAGTAAAATCGATTAATGGGGAAGAATGACCATTCATCACACAAAATTCTTGTTTTTGGCGACTTCGGCAGTGGAATGTACAGTATAATTCTGACTATGTTTTAAGAATCTACTCCCGATTGACCAGAAATGGCATAACGTCCAATTATATGGGCAATACGTGAAAATAACAGCAGAGCGAAAAACGACCATAATCTTGTTTTAAACTCCGGCCTAATGATACTGGCTCTAAATGATCAGCATTAATATAAAATCCCTACGATATGGGAATTGGATGAAGGGCTTTAACAGCAGATGTCGAGTATAGTATTCCGATACCATTTTGAAAAGAAAATGCTTGCTTACGGTTCATTGTGAAAGGCCCTGAAAAACCGAAAATGGAGTTAGTGAAGTGAAGTTAGACAAAGAAAGTGTTAGAAACTAAGATCTTGTTAGAGCGGAAACGGGAACGGAATGCTCAACGCCGTTCAACGCTAAACTTTGCTCAACCGTTCAATACCGCACAACGATCAACACTCAACGAAAACTAATGTTGCCTTTTCCGGATTCCTGATACTTTCTTTTTTCCTAAATATGGAAATCAAACACCTTTTCAACAAAAACACACTGCAAGCGATGAAGATCAACTTAACGTTCGTGATAATCACCTGAAATTATTGACAGTAATGAAAGTGCCTGAATGTAGGCTTCTCGAAATTCATTCATGCTATTTTCGTTCAATATACTAGACAAAGTTCACGCCTCTCGACTCCTGTGTTATACTCATTAGGACAGATATGGTGTTGAGTTTCAACAGAAGAGAATTCATCCGACACTGGGAAAAAGCTAATTTCTTCATTCGTGAATGAATTTTGATAATTTGTGGCACTGCCCAGGATACCGCAGATATAGAGAAATGATGAAATAAAATTAGGTTGACCAATAGAGTGTCCAAAAATGTGTTTTCAATTTAATTTTAATCCTCTGAGAGCAATTCATGATACGAAGAACATGCTGATGAGAGATAAGCGATATCTGTGACTGCAGAGATGAACCAGCCTTCGGATGAAAATCTCTTCAATAAAAAAAGAAAAAAAAACATGGTCGGTAAGGTAGACTAACTAAATCTGGGAGAATTTTTGTTTGGCGCAAGGACAACGATTTGAGAAGAAAATAGTTTTGTAAAAAGCATTTTTATTGAATTCGATTTTTCAATAACTTAACATAACATATGTTCGTCCTACACCTACAGTCATAATCGTATTTGTAACGCTCGTAACTCTGCTCGAAAATAATATGGCTCTCATATACGAGTGACACCTCGTATAGTTTTGTTGTTTTGGGTCAGCCAATCACTTCATTTTGTTTTACATATCATTCCAACGTTGACTATTTTCATTTTCACATTTTCTCTCTGTGGGGAGCAGAACTAATTCTTCACTTATGATGTGTATGAAATCTGTTTTCTCCTTACGCGACTTAAACGTATTTTGGAAAACACTGGGTAACTAGTTCGATATTCATGCTACTCCTTTGACATTTGCGTGGGAGTGGAGTGTAACAAGTGGCACAAAACAGAGAGAATGTCTCAGGTTCTCGTGTGTGTGTATGGTCCTCTTACAAAACCATATCAGTCGAGGTGATAACGATGATTATAATAACATGACGCGGGGGAGAAACCCGTTTCTCCTAAACTGAAGAAAAGCGACAAAAGATATAAATTATTGTAGTTCCTAAATTACACTGCTATATCTTCTAAATTCTCTCTTCCAAATGCACGAATCACAAACAAAACAAGCGTCATCCCATTCATACAATTCTAGCAATAAAGTAATACAATACATACAATGAAGCAAAAATCTCTGGACGAAAGATGAAAATTCTCGAACCGGGAGAATTTTTACAGAAATTAATCATTAAGAGAAGTAGGCACTATTCACAGAAGAAGAAAACAAAAACAAAAAAAAAACTCCAGACCACTGTCCGGTGTCTACTTGCGTTTTCCCTCTCTATAATAATGATTTGGCGTGATGTGACCGCTGGTGCCATCGTTTTTAATTTCGATAACCACCTGTCCGCTTCGCAAGTTCGGTGCGTATCGTGAAGTCGTATCCAGTGGCATACCACTTGGTGTAGGATAGTGAGGCACAAGAACTTCCGCGGCCACCATGGGACTCAACGCAGTTACCGGCTCTTTCCCGTTTTCGTCTTCCGTTGACGAAGAGTCTGGGGCACTTGGACCCGTCACCACGATTGGCGAACTGCTGGGGGGACTTTGATTGGTTGTGGTCACGACTCCATCTGCAACGCGACCCCTCTCAAGATCCGCGTTGATATCCTCCAGGGTTATCGGGGTTGAGGCGGTCACGATCGGTAGCCCAGTGGTACTAGCGGTAGCTCCTATCGAGGCCTCCGTCACGTACTGTATCGGGTAGGGTTGATTCTGGTTGTATCGTTCGTCGTTGTCTTCCAGCTTGTTCCCGTTCAGCTCATCGTTTTCGTTCTCCGTACTCGATTTAACCATGGGCTTACCCTTGGCTTTCTGCTTCTTCATCTTCTCTTCCATCTCCTGGAATTTGATGGCGAGGTATCTGTGCAAAAGAGAATATGTTATAAGAAAGTTAATTTTGAAACAAAACTCAAGATTCTCACTTATCAACTAGTGGCCCATTGTAATCCTCGGGGAACTTCGGGTTGAACGGAAGAATGTATTTATACAGTCGCTCGTTCAGAACGTAGAGCTGTGCGGTGCTCGAACATTTCACGTTGAACCACCAATCGCAAGTCAGGGCGACCTGTAAGAAACATTTGAAATTACTCTTCCCAATATCCCCTGTCTTGATCCCAAACTCACCTGACTGAAAATGGTTCCATTGGGACACAAAAAGGACGCTTTACCCCCATTCAAATCGCAATAGTGCCAAACCTGGCAGTTCGTCTCCGGATCCCCGAAGAAACCCTTGTATCGTTGCTGTTTGCAGCTAAAACTGGTCTCGGGAATCGTTGCCAAGTTGGGATAATCCACCCCGGCCTTACCGGACGTGGGCCCTGGTGCGACCGTTCCCAGGTCTGAGCTGTGAGGTAGTGGCGGCTCATATTGGCTCGTTTCATTTTCATCGTCTTCGACGGAAGAAGTAGGTTTACTAAGCACTAGGTCCGGCGTTTGCTCCGGAACCGGAACACCAGGTAGCTGCTGTTGATAGTCGTAGTCCTGCTCCAAATGGGCCTGCGAGGGTTGTTGGTGTACTTGTTGGGATGATTTCAAATTGTTGAGAATTTTCACCAGCGTCCGAATCGAGTTGTCAATGTTATCTGGGGTTAGCGTCTTCGGAAGGTGGTTACTGTCTTGGAGCTTTTTGAGGAGATCCGCTAGGGAGGTAGATCCAGAGGTGGTAGCAGTGTCTACGATTTGTGTTGGGGTGGCAACCGGAAGTGGTATATGTTGGGGCTCATAGACTACCGGTCGAGGTGATTTCTGGTACTGAAGCACTTCCTCATCGTGGTCAAGGATTGGTGTGATAAGTTTGGCAGCCTTGATTGGTTGTGGGGCGTGGTACGTGTGTTTAACGTGGCTTTTGTAGTCGGCCGCGAAATGGTTCAAGTAATTGGGGCTATATAACTGGTGGTTGGATGTGTCGATGTTTTCCGTTAGATGCTGCCGAACAGGTGGAGCCTTCGTTGAACCCCGACTGTGTTTGTGGTGATGGTGTGGTTTGTGCCGGGGTCGTGGTCGTGATGTCGTGGATACTGATTGCGCAGACGGTGGATAATTTGTAGAAGGTTGACTATAACCCACCCCATTCAGGTATGGAATCGGATGGGGTCGTGGTGTTGAGTATTCAATAGGAATGGATTTCGGAGTTGAATACTTAACAGTATCCGCGATGGGGTTCGACTTATACACCTCTAGTTCTTCATTATAGATAGGTTTGTAAAAAGGTCTTGGAGATGGTTTGTGGTAGGCTTCTGGTTCTTCCTGAAAGTTTGGCCTACTGATATGCTTGGGTTCCGTTTTGTAGTACTCGGGTCCATCTAGCGAATCGGGTTCCGAAAGGGGAATATGCTTTTGGGGAGGATGAAATAGTTCTGGTTCATCCGAGTAAACGTGTTTGTCTTTATACACTGCGTGCTGGTTCTGGATGGCCGGTAGCCGAGCTGGTTTTTCATGGTAGTGAAGCTGATTTGGCTCAGGAGAAGGTTTAACCAGCACGTATGTAGTCTGCGACTTGGGTCGTAGGTATATTGGCGAAGGCGATGGTTTGGGCTCCGACTCCTCATTGTTCGCAGTACCGATGAAGTAGTGATCGCTGCCTGTCTGCGATGAGCCACCGTTGAAGGCTAGTGGTGTAAAAGGCCCTGGTAGCTTGTTGGTCGGCAGGAACGGATTTATATGTTGTTTTTTATGAACATTCACTGGTTGGTACTGATAGAAAGAATAAAGGATATTTATAAAGAAAACAATAGAAGAATCTGGAAGTCACCTTTATCGGATTTCTAGTGGACACTAGGATCGGAGCTGGCGTAGACATGACTAGACCTCCGACTGAAGACCCATCTCCGTTACTGCTACCGATATCGTTAGGCTGTATCGAATGATAGTTCGGCAATGGGGATGGCGAGTGGTTATCATCTGCATACAGCTTTGGAGAACGTGACTGAATCTGCTGTTGTGAGGAGTGATGCCTCGGTTTATACATAAGACCAACATGATGCTGTTCGTGTTCTTCAGAGTTTGCCGAGGGTGCATTTGTTGGGTAAATGGATTGCGTTGAAGGAACCAACTGATGATGCTGAGAGTATTCGTATTTCACGGGAGCATTACTTATCAACACCGCATTGAGCGAAGGTCCTTGATGATGCACGTGTTGCATTTGATGATTCTGTGGTTTATATGATTGATAAGCGCGTGAAGATTGACTCTCAGTGCCACTTCCACTGTGTGCCGGGTGACGTGGGCGCTGCTTGAGAACCATTCCCGCTTGCTTGTGGCTGGTTTGATGGTGGGGGTGCTGATGATAGTGTTGTTGTGGTTGCTCCTGTGGTCGCTGAGGACGCTGGAAGGTAACAAGACAAAATCAAGGAATTGTTATGACATTAAGCCAAGTAGCTCTCGATAAACACCGATTCAAGTGGCAAGTAATTATAAGCATTCTGACGTTAATTAGACATCTGAGTATGCATTACAATCACCCATTGATATCACACACCTCAAATGCTCTCGCTGTTGGATACTGTAAGTGAGAGATCGAGAAACAGGCCATTGCTGTCAAATTCAATCACTTGTTCGAATCAAGTGGCCTCTCCAGTGGCAGATGCTATGATGTTTGGATGGACGAGTGGATGCAGATTCCATTCGAATGTCGCAGTAGGGAGAAAATGTTTATCTCTGCTTCCCCGAATATAGGGATGCCAACAACATAACAGGTCGGTGTATGATCTGTTATTTCATCCATGATTATTTGTTGGGACTTTCAGACAGTCGTTTAATTATACCCGAACAATCTTCGAGTTTATTGAAACGGGGGAGGGGAAAATGGGCTAATTTGCACCAGTTGAGGAAATCAAGGAGTTTCTCTGTTTTGATCAAAGGAAATAGTACTTGTGATATATGGACCACAATAACAGAATATTTAGTTGATTGTTCTTATTAGTAATATTCATGAAACTCTTGAAAAGTATACAAACAGGTTTTTAACAATTGATATTTTTTATACCTATTTCACCGGTCAGGGTATAAAGCTGGTATTCCAGCATAAAATGCACTACACAAAGAGGCAAGAGACAAGTGCTGTAAATATGAAACGAATGCAACGTAACAACTGGACAAAATGCACCACAACAATGGGACAATATAGTCGAATGTCATGCCAACTCGTCGTAGGAGTTGGCAGCACCATCTCAGATTGCAGTGAAACGTTATGGATATGAAGACATTGGTCATTGAGGCAACTTTGCATACTTCAAATCTCCCAAAAAATTAGACTACTTTTTGAAAGAGGGCAAAGATTTGTTTCTTATATTTTAACAATTTTTTTTTAACTCAAAAACTGTTAGATGTGAAAAATTTTGGGTGGTTTCAGAGTGGTTGCTTCGGTTACCTTCACAGATTTTCCGAAGGGAACCACGTTATAAAGGCGAATATCATACTAACATTCCTTCCCTTCCAATGGTGACTGTAAGGACGTGACCGACGTAGTTATTGACTTTTTAAAGCTCAAATCACCGATACTTGCACAATGAGAATGGTTTACTACTCCCAAGCGTCATTCGGTGTGTTCTTTGCGCATTTCACTGATTCACGTCAATCACGGAGAGAAGCTATGAAATGTACAGACTACTCAAGCTCAAGGTCAAGGGGGAAATTGAAAATTGTTTTCATTGTAAAGTACAACAAATTAAGAATTTACGCTGAAAAAATATATTTTAGAAATCAAATTATTTTTTTTCAAAAATTGTTTCAAAAAAATTCGAGGGGTTGTATCCGAGACACGACCGCTTAGGACGTAGGACTACGCAATCTTTTTTTTTAATTTTTTGGTTTATCATTTCGGATATTATTTGCGAATACGTCGAAATTCCATAAATAACTCTTTAGTAAAAATTTCCGTGGACCCTGAAAAGTTTTAATGGCTGGCGTGGTTTTATAGAATAACTTGTTTCTTTATATCAATGCACGCATTGCACTGAGTATTTAACAAGAGACATCTTCCGTGCATCGCCATTCAAAAAGTATCAAACACGCGTCTAACAGATGCACACAGTTGCAGCGATAAAAATGAAACATCGAAACACACTTCATGTGAAATATTCGCTAGCGTTCACAGCTCGAGGGAAAACTTAAAACACAAAACGAGCAGACTAAGCGACCTTTGTTGTTTCGGGCATAGAAAGATTCTGAGAATTTTCCTCGTAGGAGATGCAATACGCCAGCGACACTATGCAAGGGTCGAGTTTACTTCCCAAATATTCTCTTTTCGTTATCCCCCTTTGTTGTTTCTATTCTAGCGGCTGCATAAGTTGCCCGTTATTGACAGCTCTGTTCGGGAAAGCACACGAATGGACAGAACAAATGTATGGGGGAATGAGAATGCTTCCAATTTTCATCAATTTAAATCATATACAGACTATGGCATTGTAATGTACAGCATATCAAACAAATCTTAGAAAATTTCCGATTCGATTGGTATGTAAATCGTAAAAATCCGTTCGCAGCAAAAATAGTTATTAACTTTAACTTTATTTCATAAAAACGTGACCTGTTTTCTGATTTGGCACCCTTAATGTAAGGCGTAGTCCTGCGTCAAAAATAATGGTAGCTCACACAAATAATGAGTAGCTCATACAATAACCAACAAGTTATCTGTGCATCGGAAGATGAGCACTTCTTTTAAATTCGGAAAAAAGTATCTGAATAGTCCAACTAAGTTACCCATATATCGAAAAAAAGGAACTTCTACAGGAAGAGTTTTTCAAACAAAACTTTTTCATGTTTTCATGGAAATATTACTACTAATGTTTGTAACTAAATACTTGCGATTGACATATTCTGCAATTTTTTTCTAATATTTTGAACACGTCAATTGCGAAAATTTACATACAAAACCAAAAAGTGGGTTATATTTTTGATATGACCGCAAGGTGGACGTAGGGTTAACGTTGGAATGGTAACCATTTTTTTAAGTTGCTTCTGAATTCAATTTTCATGATTGTTTTTAAGGGACATTCAATAAATGAATGTATTAATGAAAATTTTGAAAGAACGCTGAAAGTTTTACTTGCTAGTGTGTGAACGCTAGTGTGAGTATGAATATGGAATTATTTATTCATGGATACACTTCAAATTCAACTCTTTTGAACTTGTTGGCAATATTTGAGCTATTGAAATAAGTTTTTGGATCAATAAGTAACAAGCCAATAACGCGTAGACATTTTATCTTTCGAATGAAGTAGTTATCATACCACTTCGTTCAGTTGGTTACGAGGTTCACGTTGTCGGATCTTTGAACTTACACCCCAGTAAAGAAATGGAAAGCGTAAAGGGTGTGTCACATCAAATTGCATAACGGAAAAAACGCTGTAGAAATTTAATTTTAAGGAATTATATCTTCAGCTTTCGCTTATAATTAGATAAGAGTGTATAGATCACGTTGGCCATGCTTCACTGTCAATTTTTCATAAATTTGGAAAAATGTCGAACGAAAAAGAGCGTCGTGAATTAATCCTGCGCACTCGTTTCGAGAATCCGGAGTTGTCACATCGGGACATCGATAAGATGCTGGGAATCGTCCAATCCACGGTCAGCAGAGTACTAAAACGATACTTCGAGAACCTAACCATCGACCGGAAGGTGAAGAACGGCAAAAATTGATGCTCCGTCAGTGAAAAAGATCACAAGCGCGTAGTTAAGCAGTTTAGACGTGATCCTAGAAGTTCGGTCCGGGATGTCGCCAATAAGCTGAATTTGTCAAGTTCTTTCGTCCAGCGGACCAAGCAGCGGGAGGGCCTGCGTACATACAAGGTTCAGAAGGCTCCTAACCGCGACGAAAGGCAAAACATGGTGGGGAAGACGCGAGCCCGGAAGCTGTACACCGAAATGCTGATGAAGCCGAATTGCCTGGTAATGGACGACGAAACCTACGTCAAAGCGGACTTTCGTCAGCTGCCGGGCCTGTTGTTCTTCTCCGCAGAGGACAAATTCAGCGTTCCGGAGGAGATTCGCAAGCAGAAACTATCCAAGTTTGTCAAAAAGTACACGGTGTGGCAAGCGATCTGCTCTTGCGGAAAGCGGAGCGCCCCCTTCGTGATGACCGGCACAGTAAACGGGCAGGTTTACCTTAAGGAGTGCCTACAGAAGCGCTTACTACCACTATTGAAGCAGCACGAGGGCCCGATCATCTTCTGGCCGGATCTCGCTTCGTGCCACTATTCAAAGGACGTGTTGGAGTGGTACGAAGCCAACGGGGTCACCTTCGTGCCAAAGGAAATGAACCCGCCTAACGCGCCGGAGCTTCGCCCAATAGAGAAATATTGGGCGATTATGAAGCAGGCCCTCCGGAAGAACCTAAAAGTTGTCAAATCGGAGGCGGACTTCAAGAGAAAATGGATTTCTGTTCAAAAAAAACTACAACCTGACGTTGTACAGAACCTTATGGACGGGGTAAAGAGGAAGGTGCGAGCATACGGGCTTGGGCTCGAAGTATGAATAAAAAGAAAATGCCAAAAGTTGTTTAATAGTTTTTATTTTACTGTCTAAAATTTTCAAAAGGATTGGTCTACTGGGCGAATTTCTACAGCGTTTTTTCCGTGATGCAATTTGATGTGACACACCCTTTAGTCCTACGTCAAAAATCATAAAACATTTACTTTTCAAAAGGTCTCCATGCAAAAATGCCATATATTTCGAAAGCTATAAGAGATAGAAAGTTGACGTCCTTGACAAAAGTTCATATTTATAATACACTTATCGCTATCTTAACTTCAAACAAAATTAGGATTGGTTCTATTTTTTCAAAGAAAACATGAAAAAGCTGTTAACTTTTTCCCTTTTCCCTTTTTTTACCATCCGATGTATCGATGACTTGTTGGTTATTGTATGACTAGTCGTATAATATTTAGAGAATTTGAAAAAAAGAGAAAAATAAATCTTAATTTTTGTAATGTTTCTTTTCAGTGTAAATTTAAAAAAAATAATGGATGAAATTCAACAAATTTCTTACATTTCCTGCTTTGACCAAAACTTTTTAGTTCTCATATTTTTTGAGCTGGGAGTTTTTGGAACGAAAACTTTTTTAAGAAACTAAACAAGGCCATTTTAAAAAGTCTATTTTTTGCAAAGCTGCTTGAATGGCCAATGTATTTTCACCCACAACGGAAATAAATGTCGGGAATAAATATATGCAACTTTATTTTCCACAATTCCGTAACACTAGACAACTTAGATATACCTACAGTGCTTTCGAACATAATAGCAGCAGTAGTTGCAGTACAATAATAGCAGTTTTTGTACTGCAACTAACATTCTTCGTGTTTATCTCATTTATTGCAATTTATAATTGATTTATTTTGGATAACAAAAGTCTATTGAAATCTGGTGGAATGGTTTATTTATACCCAATAAGATGAAAACGGGCGGAGCTTAAATCGCAATATTTCCTCTCTGCTCATTGTCCGTGGAACGACCGCTGCATTTCGAGCGAATGATATATTAATATGATACCACGCCGATGAACAGTATGGGTTGGTAAGCACACAAATGTCCAGAACAAGTGTATGGGAAAATGGGAATGCTTTCATTTTTAAAAACCAATTTGACCCGTTTGCGGATAAGGAAATCATAGTGTATAACATATCAAACGAATATAAGAGAATTCGATTGGTTTGCAAATCATAAAAAATTGTTCGCAGCCTAAATAGTTTTTAACGTTATCATTATTTCATAAAAATGTGATCTGTTTTTTTTTATTTGGTACCCTTACTGAAAGACATAGTTCTACGTCTAAAAACAACCTGATTTTTGGAATTTTCCTTTTTTCGATAAAATGTTACATTAGTATAAAGACATATTCGCGAAAATATTACATTCTGAGGAACGATATTCGGGTGAATGTTTTTAGACGAAATCTGATTGTTTTGAAGCGCTTCAGTAATCAAGCCAATTCCAATTCTTGAATATATCGGAACCACTCTTTAGAAAGCGCCGAGTCCATGGACCGGAAAAAATTACAATCTGAGGGAGCAATGACGTTCCGAGCGAACCATATTGACCATCCCCACTCTCGGTTCTAATCTATCACACATCTAGGTGGCAGTCGATCGGGATGTGCTACTTACGATAGGCATATAATTATACGCCTGATTGATTGGCAGGCTGAAGTCGCTATTAGTTGATGGAATGTAGAATGTCATGTACGGAACCAGACGACGATATCGATCCTGGGTTTGATTGTTGAGCGGTGGGTGTCCATTATCCGACCTGGACATAATCCGTGGCGGTGATCCGGGTGGTCCCCCTCTCAGAGACGGGGGTGGTCGTCCGCCACCACCGCCACCCTTGGTCGCCGCATAGCGTCGTATGGGAAAATTATTTCCGCCCTTGTTGTGGTGGTTGTGATGGTGGTGGTGATGTTCCGGGGATACGGAAATCACACCCCCCGTAAGCACCATCAGTGTGGTTACTGCTGGAATGAAAGAAAAATAATACAATTTTGTTAGTAGCCCGATTCAAACCTCAGAAACTGATGTTATGAGCGAAAATGCTTTAGAATTCAGCTGGCAAACATAGATGTAATATAGACGAGCAAACAGCTCGTGACTGGAGAGAATTTGTTGTGTCCGTCTACAAGACGAAGTAAGTTATTTCTCAAGAGAGTTCCTTGTGGGCAAACTGAACACGAGCGATTCTCGTGTTCACAACTCTGTTAACTATCACTTTTTATTTCTTCCCAACTAGACCAATCAAGGCCCCAGACCAAGTAGTATAGACACCAAACCAGCCCCTTTTAATGAGGTAAATGATCTGCAGAGCAATGATTAAACGACTATTTCGCTCGTCGGAATATAGTAAATCTTCTTTTCGAAATAATAGAAAAACGTAGCATTAGATCCCTAAATCTTTAAATCTTTAAATATCTAAAACTTTGAATCTTTGAAACTTTAAATCATTAAATTTTTGAATCTTAAGTCTTTAAATCTTTCAAATATCAAAGTTTTTCAAATTATTCAAATATAAAAATCTCAAAATATTCATATATAAAAAAAATCTTCAAAATATCTAAATCATAAAGTTTAAGGATCTATGTTTGGAAATCTCAAAATCTCAAATCACAACAAATTTTAAGATGTCAAATTAGATATATAAATATTTTAAAATCTTGAGATTCGAAAATCAATAAAATATCAAAATTTTAGAAATTTCAATATCTTAGAATCTAGAAATTTTCAGATGTCCAGAGATTTTCAGAATCTTCAATCTTGAAAATTCAGGAGATCTAAATCTCGAGACCAAAGTCTCTAAATCCCAAAATGTTATAGTTTTGAAATTAAAAATTTGAATATCTTAAAATCCGGAGATCTCAAGATCTAATCGCAAAATCTCGAAATATTTACAATATCAAAATCATAAAATCTTGAAATCGCAAAACTAAATCTCAATATATTTAAAACTAGCTGACCCGGCGAACTTTGTTTCGTCCAAATTTTTAGTATTTTTGATAGAAACTCAAAAATCTCGTTTTCTTTGCTAAGCGAACGTTCGTGGGTTCAATTGCAGAACTCGACATTGATTGGCCCTTCACAATTTCCTTTCACTATAATTACTTCTACCAAAAACTCATCGTTATAATATACATTTATTTTCGGACACAAATTTCGCTCAAGATTCTTGATTCACTTGCAAACATGTTTCTCCGTTACATGGAATAAATGTTTGATAAAATTATGAAATTTTAACCATAAAATAACATTGATGTACGGAACCATCTCTTCCTCAGGTTTTCCGCTTAGCAACACATTTGGCCTTGCATTTTTATTTATAAAAATAGATAGAAGATATAGTAGTGCGTTATTTTGCTTGAAAATTCATTTCCACCTTCGAACAAAGGTCAATTTCGTTAGCGCAAACATCAAATGGAATAACAACGCTTATCATGATGTAATTGTAGAACATATGGGAATACAATTTACCTACCTTGCTTCAGAGTTTTCCGAAAAATTTCCGATTTTTCTCTCCGCTTTATTGAAATAGGAAGAGGTGAATACAACAAAATAAAGGTGGTTCAAATCGGATCATCCCTCCCTCGGGTATTCCTCTTAGCAACACATTTGGCCTTTCATGTTTATTTATATAAATATCAAAATCTTCAAAATATCAAATTTTAAAATCTCAAAATCTTCAATATATCAAAATTTAATAATTACTTCATCAACGGTCTTAGATTCCTTGCCAGTGAGCATTCTCTTCTGGTTTGCGAACAGAAAATAGTCGCTGGGGACCAGATCTGGAGAACACGGTGGATGCGGAAACAATTCGAAGCCCAATTCATCCAGTTTTACAATCGATACACGAAATTCGGATTTTTCCATTTTTTTTCACAATAGCAAATGTTGATTCACTCTCAATGCAATTCACCCACGAACCAATCGACCGATTGCTGTTAAGTTTTGACACGTATCCATTGGAAGATGGTGCTTTGCAGGGATGCCAGGTGGTTTTTTTCAAATGTCTTCACATGGTACGAAAAATGTCTTCACAATATTGTCTCCATATTGGAGTAAACTAAAATTCTTAACCTGCTTTTGAACAAACGTTGAGAGCTTATTCAATGTTTATTCTAATTGGTATTGTTATATTGCTTATTTCATTAAACTCACCTTGAGGTTTTGAAGTTTATTCGAATAAATGTGAACAAAGACTATATTGCGCAACTGTGAACTAAATTTCATGAGTTCAGAAATGATAATAGGCTTGATAAACCGTTAATAAAGTCAATATAGCCCCGGTTTTTCCCAAAAACAGAACTATGCTAACTCAATTTGTTTATTTCACCTTTGAAGTTTTGGTTGTAACTTGAACCATATTCATAAAACAAATTATTGAAATGGTATGTAACCGGAAAACTTTCGATTTGTGAAGTGGTCGTTTGAAAGATCTAGGTTAATATATTACAGGAAACCCTGTTTTTGTGCGATTTCTCATTTGTGTAACTGTTGAGGTGCAGTTTTATTATTTGTGCGATTAGTTTGTGTGATTCAAGATCCGATGCCACAATAAAATCGTACAAAAACAGTCGTACAAACGAAGCATTACTAGAAAAGCGACCGCACAAAAACAGGTTTGCCTGTATATAGTATAAGCCCAAAAGAATAAAAATCATCTGAATTCTCGAGCGCAAATGAACACATATCTTCTAGAGACAATATGTATTCAGACCACTGGAATTTGCCAGAATTTGAAGTAAAAGTCGCTTTGTTGTTGAATTCATTCTATATGCTTGGGGATTTTCTGCTTGGAAGAGTTTGAAAAAGCAAGTGAATGACCCCGAGGCAAAAGTCTCCGTTGATTACTAAGAACAAAAGTAAACAAGTAACACTGATAATACAGCGAACGAATGGCACTGAGACAAATGCCCTACTTCTTTTGACGATATTTTCAACCAATAGTATAATTTCATGGAGATTTCATCTTAGTTCAACTCGTTCTCAATTCACTCTCAGGCATCCGACATTAATTGGAAAATTCGCGTAAAAAAAACCTGTCATCTAATGATTGATATCAAATGGAACTATCTTTACGTAGAAATAAAAAGTTGAGTGTTGCTCGCTTCCGAGACCCCATAGTTTTTTCCTGCAATTTTGTTGGTTACTGCTAGCTATAGAGTTCGGCTTTCCTCACGAATAAGGTCATCTGCTGTTGCTAGAAGATTCCCTTGTGGTTTGTACACTCTACTGCCGATGCACGTGCAGTACCACTGTTAGACCGTCAAGAGCTAAGTAGACAGGGAAAAACATTCACGAATCGCTGCCCGTAAAAATTCCGTCCCGTTGTACCGCCCGGTGAGCTCCCCGTTACCCAATACCTAAAATCTACGTAAAAATCGTGATTAGGTGCGGCACTAATTTTCTTCATAAGCGCTAAGCTCCGTTACAAGCACTAATAACAGTAATATGCTCTAAGGGAGCATAAGAGAAAAATGTGAGCTGTGTGAGAGATGTGATATTGCACTGGTTTTTTTACGGGGGTAACGCGTATTCGCGTTAAGGCTGATGTCACATTAGGCGGATTCGCCGCCGCGGATTCCGCGAGTAAAACCGCAGCGGAGGATCTACAGTGTATTGTGAATGAGCCATGTCACACAGAGCGGGGCGGTTTTGAATGCTAATTTATATCGAGAAAAAAACCGTCGCGATATCCGCGGCAGCGAATCCGCCTTAATTGGAAAATCCGCGTAAAAAAACCGCGATAATTGGAAAATCCGTGTAATAAAAACCGCGAAAAAAAACGCGTAAAAAAACCCGGGTGTACATATCAAAACATTATTGGTCCTCCCGCGTTATTTGTGGCTGGGTTCAAAAATTGGCTCGAGTCAGTATTCCTGTAGGCGAATGGCGTGGCTATAGTTGTTAGAAGAATGAGTTTCCTCTTCTGTTATCTCGACTCGGGTATGAAACAGGACCCAAAAAGTAAGGTGGTATAAAAAGCAAGGTGTTATAAGAAGAATGATTTTGTTATCTCATGCTACTCGCTGTGCAGATTAGGAGGAATATTGTTTCACTGCCTAAAATAACATTATTATTGGTTAAATTAACAGGAGTGTTGTCCACTATTAACTCTTTCTTTCTAAGTAACACATTTTTTTCTTATTTGTAACTCATCGCAAAAGGTGAATTAATTCTGAAAATAATTTTCCATATAATTTCTATTTTCGAAATTTGTTGAAAATTTTAGATTAAACATTTTAAGTATACTCGAAATCTTTAATGTTACAAACTTTGGAATTGTTTATTGACTATTTTATATGATTTCTCTATTTTCAGGTGAGTGATTCCTAATATTGATTATTCTCTCCAGAAACCGGTTAGTTTATAATTATCATTTCTTCATCCTGATACCCTTTTGTCAAATGAAAATTATTTCCCTCAGCAGCCATTCCATGTGCTCCCTTGGCCGAGTGGTTAGCGTCATAACTAACATGCCGGGTGTTCGGGTTCGATTCCCGTTCTGGTCGGGGGATTTTTTTCGTCAAAGAAATTTCCTCCGACTTGCACTGTGATCACGCGTATTCTAGAGCTTCTGCCACTCAGAATGCATTCAAGGCGTGTTATTTGGCATAGAAATCTCAACTAAGTACTAATAAAAATGACGCAAATAATACTACGTTGAGACGGCGAAGTTCCTCTAGGAACGTTAGTGCCATTGAAGAAGCCATTCCATGTGAAACCGACATAGTCGTTCCCAGATTTTCGTCAAATGTGGTAATTTTTTTCTTTATCGCAAAACATTAGACCCGTATTTTTTTTATTTTTTCTATTTCATTTTAGGGTGGTCCGAAAAATCAACTTTTTCCACTTTTCCCCTAAAATGACTTTCTTTAAAAATCCATAACTTTTGAACCATCGAACCGATTTAAAACGACATGTCAAATAAAAGCCAATGAGCTAGCCTTTTATTAAAAATTATTGAACCTACAATAATAATGGATTTTGTTTTCGTAATTATTGATTGTAGTCGTATTTTATTGTTTTCATGGCTTTGAACTAGAGGGTTCTATATTTTTTTATATTTTTTCTGGAAAGCTGAGGATTTTTCACATAACAGATGTCAATATCAGGGATGTTATTTTTTAGTTTTTGAGATATGATTTTCAAATTTAACATGTTTTAAGTCTTCCTTCAATATTCCTATGTGACTAGACTAGACCTATGCGACCAGAATCCAACTTTCCCGCAAGTGTGATATTTTTCGAAGAAGTTTAGCTCATTGGCTTCAATTTGATATGTCATCTGAATCGGTTCAGTAGTTCAAAAGTTATGAATTTTTCGAAAAACGTCATTTTTGGATAAAAGGGGGAAAATTATTTTTCGGATCACCGGATAAATTTAAAAAATTATATCTCAAAGACGAAAGAAATAGCATCTCTGATATCGAGAAATGTTATGTGAAAAATCCTCAGCTTCCAAGAAAAAATATAGCGCCCTCTAGTCCAAAGCCAAGATAACAATAAAAAACAGTTACAATCAATAATTACGAAAATAAAATCCATTTTTTTGTAAGTTCATAATTTTTAATGAAAGGCTCACTGGCTTTATTTGATATGTAGATCTTCTAAATCGGTTCAATGGTTCAAAAGTTATGAATTTTTAAAGGAAGTCATTTTTGGGGAAAAGTAGAAAAACTTGATTTCACGGACCACCCTAAAATGGAAATGGTCACCCTAACGAAAAAAACACGGGTCTAATATTTTACAATAAAGAAAAAAAATTCCATAGAAATCTGATAACCACTATATCGGTTTGGCATGGAATGGCTGTTAGAACACCTTTAGAAACTTAGAAATGAACAACATTAAAGAGGAAACATTTCCATAATTATCTGCCTCAAATCGCGCTGCCCTTTTGCAATTTTTATACAGCCACAACGAAAAAAATATACTCGAACATCGAAAAAGGGACCTCAAAAGAGCATAATTACTGGCTCCTACCCCCACAACTCGTACAAATGACCAAGCCGCGGATAAAAAGCTACGTAATCGTCCGTACATAAATTTAATTATACGAGCGTCCATAATACATGTAATTAATTGATTCAGAATCATAATTTATTTTCCGACTCCTGCTACCGGGTCAGAACTTGTGGAGCGCCCCCAAAAAATTTAACATCTCCCAAAAATCGCCACCCGAAGAAGACACGCGGCGGGCTTGCGGGTTTGTTTCCGAAATACACTTTCCTTCCCCCGGGGCAAACCTGATTATAGCATGCATCCGCCAGCTTCCTCCACCCCGGCAACACCCATCCACAGCGGTCGGGATCAACTCAATGCAATACCCTTGATCCAGCGGCTGGCTGGGTGTGTCCTCCGGCGCGATTTATGCACATTTATGAACTCAATTAATCACGAGAAATCACAGAAAATTAATCAGCAGCAGCAGCCAAATTAATGCGCAAAAAGCAAGCGCGACTCCCCAAACGATCCAAAAAAAAAACAGTTGGCCCGATGCATCGCGAGAGCAAGCAAAGGGAAGTGGAATTAATTTTCATCTCGTGTTTTGCGCTTTGCTGACTTGCAATGAAACACGTGAAAAAAAGGACTCAATCAAAATGGTCAGCAAAAAATAAAGATCTTTTGTCAGAAGTGGGATTCGAACCCACGCCTTCAGAGAAGACTACGACCTGAACGTAGCGCCTTAGACCGCTCGGCCATCCTGACACGTGTACCTGGCCTTTGCCGAGTGCCAAAGGCGATCGACTCCCGGACTTCGCTGGGCTATGCGATGCGCGGGGGACTATTTTGATTTCGATGTGTGCTGTTTACGCTGTTTACTGTTTACGAGCGTGGGATTATCGCTAAGTAACGAACCGTGTGTCATCATACCATGTATCTTCTTGCCGGCCAGATAGTGTGAGATGGATAACTTTTTAGGAGTTATGTTCGTACTGTTCGGGTGATCTATCACAATTCAATCATGATCCGTTGACTTTATTTAGATTGAAAATGTCTCTACATTTTAGCGCTTAGATTTGCAAGGGGCTGTCCACTTACCACGTGGACAAGCATAGATATTGACAATACCTCTTACCTATTCTTCACGCGGATATACAATTTTTTAATTGAGTAGATGAAAGACATAATTGAATTTGAAGAAGCCATGTTGTTTGGATGACATTTGAAGTTTGTTTTATCTTATATTTTATGTTTTCTTTATTATAAATTGAACAACAATCATATTTTCAAAAGATTAAGCTAGTTTATTTTCGTGATGACCTCGTCCACTACGGAATGTAATAGATCATCTTCACTCTCGATGTACGATTCACCCCCTCAACTTTTTTTGGGGCGTAATAAAAAAATCATATATGAAGAAAGAGCTCTACTATTCAGATGGTGCACTCTGGAATGGCTGATTATAGGGGTTTTTTCGTCAAATATAATTTTCTATACCACTCTAAGAAATTCTCGATAAGCTACCCACAGGAATCAATAATTTTGTTACGGAATAATATTTAAAAATGTTAAAAATTTTACGTAAAGGGCCTGGCCGGGTAAGGGAGTAAAAAACCAAATTACCAGCTGTATGGCAAATATTGTATAGGAAAATAAATAAGGAATTTTGGCGGTTTATTTGAACCCCTATGTGGTTTAACATAGGATCTACAGTGAAATACGTACTTTTTCGTTTATTTCACACCATCCTCAAAAGCTTCAAGAGAAAAATTTGAAAAAAAATGAATGTGCATCTTACTATGGTGTATCAAGAAAAAATATATTAAATTTTTTTATCAAACATTAAAGTACTAAAAAAAATTTAAATATTGAAAAAAAATTTTTTTTTGAATTTAGAGATTCAGTATTACATACTCTAATTCATATTTAAATGTGTTCCTACGACTTTTCTAGATATGTGTGATTTTTTTCAGTATTGTGCGGTACAATTTTTTTTATATTTCCCAAGGGTCTGGCTGGGTAAGGGAGTAAAAAGTGCCCCCAAACCAAATCACCAGCTTTATGGAAATATTGTATAGGGTACTAAATAAAATATTTTGGAAGTAGTACCATATATTTGAGTCCTTGTATGGTACACCAAGTATGGTGAAAAATGTACCTTTTCGTTTTTTGCACGCCATAGCTTTGAGACAAAAATAAGAAAAAATACTGAAAGTACATCTTGCTAAGGTGTATCGGTAAATATCTTCAATCAATTTTTTCATCAAAAAATGTAATAAAAAAAAATTAAATATGCGGTACAAAAAAAATTATAATTTTGTGGCATTTCGAAATTTTGAAAAAATATGTCTTTGAGACCCACTTCTGCTCTAATTTTTATTTAAATGCGTTTGTATGTGTCTTTTTTCTACATGTGGTGCAATTTTTTTCCTGAATTTTTAAGAGCGAGACACAAACATAATTTTCTTCATAGTCTGCATTATTATTTTTATTTTCTTCAAATCAATTATTTTATTGTATTCGTGATTTTCAATTGTAAGATTAAAATAAAAAAAATATAATAATTTGGATTTTTTTAAGTGTTCTTCTCATTAATCCGAATGATGTTTCCACAAGGACTTTATTTTTTCTCACAAAGCTCTATCGTACTGCTGACACCTATGAATTTGGTAAACCATCTAAATCCAATGTAAAGATAATCTCATATATTTTAAGATACGAGAAAAAAATCTTTGTACAGTGCAATGCTCTAAATATACCGACAAAATGTAGACATACAAAAAACAAAATTTAAATAAATATCAGAACAGTACTGAGTCTCTAAATTCAAAATAAATTAAAAATGCCCAAAGGCCAAAAAATATTTTGTTTAGCGCAATCCTCTTAAAACTCCAAGAAAAAATTACGTTACAACAACAACAAAATGTATAATAAATATGTGGAGAGACAACACATATGAATGCATTTAAATAAAAATTAGAGCAAAAGTGGGTCTCAAAGTAATATTTTTTTCAAAGTTTCGAAATGCCTGAAAATATATTTATTTTTTTTTGTACCGCGTAAAACACTCCGAAAATTCTGAAAAAAATCACATATACGTAAAATAGACGTAGGAAGAAATTTGAATACTAGAGTAATACTGAATCTAAGAATCAAAAAATAAACTCAAATTTAATTTAAAATAAAAATAAAAATTAATTTAGTTTTTTTTTTAAATTTGATTTTTGATGAATAAATTGTTTGAAAATATTTATCGATACACGTTAGTAAGATGTACTTTTCAGTTTTTTTTTTCATATTTTTGTCTCAAAGCTATTGAGAATGGCGTGGAAAAACGAGAAGGTGCATTTTTCATTATAGATCCTATGGTTCTGCTGCCAAAATGTTTTATTTAGTACCCTATACAATATTTTCCATACAGCTGGTGATTTGGTTTGGGGTCTCTTTTTACTCCCATACCCAGCCCAGACCCTTGAAAAATATAAAACAAATATTTTTTATACCGCGTAACACTGAAAAAAATCTGAAAAAATCACACATATCTAAAAAAGCCGTAGGAACACATTTAAATATGAATTGAAGTAGTATTAAATATCTAAATCCAAAAAAAAATCAATATTTCAATATTTTTTTTAGTACTTCAGTTTTTGATAAAAAATTTTTTTGATAATTTTTCTTGATACACCGTAGTAAGATGCACATTCAGTTTTTTTTTCAAATTTTTATCTCGAAGCTTTTGAGGGTGGCGTGGAATAAACGAAAAAGTACGTTTTTCACTACAGATCCTATGTTAAACCATTCCTGGTGGAAATTCACGCGAAATCTTCGAAAATCGAATTTTTTAACCCACTGTACTTAAAGCCACTTTAACGTTGAAATGTTATATTTTTTTCTTGAAATAAGTCATATTTGAATCACAAAAAAACTTGTTTTCAAGCTGTATATAATCGAGTACAAAATTGTATATAATCGAATCATATGAGGGGCTTAGAATGCAAGGGGTGTAAGTGACTTGATCGATTTCTCTTCATCAACTTTTTCTTCAGTTAATAGCTCAACTACAAAAACGTTCCAATTTGAGGTTGCTATAGAATCGGATAGATGAGGTTTTGACATATCTTCCACATTGTTAAATACAGCTGGGAATGAGTTTTCAGCTAAGTTATGATCAAAAGAGAGAGTCGATGTAGAGAAATCGATCAAATCACTTACACCCCTTTCATTCTAAGCCCCTCATATATAATCGAGTCCGATCTGTACAAGGAACTAAATTAACAAAGAAAATATTGATTAAGCATGTTATTCAAACTAAATTGTAACGATCAAGTAGGAACTGTTCAATCACAAAGAGATGTTCAAATAGTTTCACAGGAACATTTTCAGTTGATTTCAATATTCCGGACATATTCTTCAGGTTTGATTTAACGTTCGAAGGTGTAATTTCGACACAATAGACATCAGCCATCGCATTAAATCTGCCAGCGGAATATCATCATCTTCATTGAAGAAAAATCCGGCTTTTTTGAAGCAATTTTAAATAGTCTCAGATTTAACCTTATTGATATTAGAGGATGAAAGTATTTCAAACGCATTCAATACTGGTATATCCTAGAATGCATTTAAATACAATGAGAATGCTGAATAACATGAAAATGAAAAAGAACAAAAATACCATCGAATCCTCTGTTTCTTGCAGTCTTCGTTTAACTTATCGAACTAATTAATCGAAAAAGGCGATAGTTCTGATTCAGGTTCTTGATTATGTCGAACTCCAGCAGCTGCTGAGCTACGGAAGTAAAGATTTGTGGAAAAATTGTAAACTTGTCGATTTGAGCTTCGGTCGGAGAGATCTTTGGTACGCTGTACAGTTATCAACGAACATGACCCCCTTTGAGAAGAAATAGATATAAGTATGATACATTACCTTTGTATATAATTCCAGAATTAAAGGCTTTTTATTTTCTTTGGAAAATTTTTCCTCAAGTTGCATAATTCATTTCTCAATAAGCATTAAGGCCATCCAGGCTTTGGTGTTGCTCTCGTATATCAATGGCTTCTTCTTCTTGAAACATCGTGAGTTTTTACTCTTTCCATTGACCAGCAACAATAGTTTATCGCTTCCGTCCATGTTGGTTGTGCTTTAAATTTTTTTCCCAATTTCAGGACAAATTCGCAAGCTTTCTCCCAAAGAATAGAACCTGAGAGAGGTAACTTATTCTCTCTGGTTTGATAAGACAAAAATCCATTGACTGCTCATGCTTTTCGATTCCGACCAACCTTATATGCTCTTTGGCTAGATTCAGTTTTCTATTCCGATTCCATTTTCTTCTCTTTAGCTTGAATAGTGGTGATACCATACATTGTGCAATACTGAATTCTTTTGCGGCTTCAGACAGTTTCCATCCGTACTATTCGACATGCTCGGTTATGTTCAAACGTTGCGCAATGGTTAGCGTTTCAATCGTTTACTTGAAAGGTTTTTCGTGGTTTCCCATGCTTGAAAAAAAAATTCCTTGATGACTCCAATACATCGTCTTTACTATCAAGAGCATTCGAAAATTAATAACGCACAAAACTATGTACGCGAAAATCAATCGAGTTAGGGAGGTGAAAATCCATGGAAAAATGAATCAAAACTCATCGAGTTAGGGAGGCGTCGAGTTAAGGAGGTATCGAACGATGCTTGTAAAATATGTGCCATGAAATTCATTAGGTTAGAGAGAATATTAGGCAAGGCAGAGTTGACTGTATTAACTTTTCCGTCCGATCCAAAAACATTGAACTTGCTTAGAGTTGTGAGCATTACAAAAATTTGGAAGTCCAAAACCTTGTCTACGTGTGCCTTTGCAAACACCAATCGACTCTTAGAGTTCATTGCTGAAACAAAGAACTTCCGTCTGGCTACTCTACCATGAAGATCCTTCGGAGCCCTCTAGGCACAGTTTCTGGATTCGGCTTTTACGCAAATATTTCTTAATCTGATCTTCATGATTTGATATATGTACTTAATTTCGGAATCTCCTCCATCATACGGATAAACCATCTTTCGTCAGCTTCTTTGAGAATTTTCTTACACACAAACAAAGCTTTTTTTAATTGACAAATTGTTCGGCTTCTGTTGACCGACATTCGTGCAATTTTTCTGGTTTTCCCCATTTCAAACACTGAATCACCCAATTCAAATAATATTTGTTTCATTTTCGCCATTTTTACTCACTCTGCGTTAAAAATTATTTCCTCTAAAGTTGAGGTTCGTGTATCAATGAACTGACAGACGAATAATCATACACAACACTGAATCGTTCTCACAAATACATGCCTTCAAATGAATGGATAATTAGGGTGGCCAATTTTCACAGTAGACGCGAAACCAATTGGCCAATCCACTGATCTACACGAAACCGTTTAAATTCCAAATTTTTGATTAAGTTGAAACTTTGCCTACTTGTTCGGCACTAGATACGATGCCATTTTACGGTATTAGTTTTTTAAATGCGATCACGACTAATTTTGGAAAGGACCTATAGATATCGTTGGTATTGGTATCGGTTTCGTTGCAGAAAATAAACCTAAACGCCAAAACGGGTTATTCGATCGAAATGTTGTCTTAGGCAAAGTTATAGAATATAATTTTTACGGTTCTGAAAAAAGTACATTGAAAAAAAATATTATCTTGAAGTTTAAAAATAGATATTCATAAACTACATTTTTTAGAAATCTAAGTTTTTGACAGAATAAAGGCCATATTGTCTGCAACAATCGGTTTTTCATTTGATCCTGGCCAATTGAAAAATGATTTTTTATGGTTTTTTTTTTACTAAACTTTTTTTTCCAAACAAACCGACCTGTATAGGGCATTTCGTATGGAGACTCCTAAAAAAATAATGTTTTACTCGTTAAATTTTTGTGTGTAATTTCTCGTGTTTGACATGTTTTTGACGTGTTTCTTAATAGATAAAAGTTTGCAGAATATGCCAATCGTGTTAACGCTTAACCCTATATATTCTAGGTTTTAAAGTTTTTTAGTTAAGATTTTTCGAAAAAAAAGTTGAAAATCATTCAAAATTTCTAAAATTTTTCACTGAAAAACTATAAGACACAATGTTAGTTAAAGAATGAAATGTAACAATCAATTTATGTTTTTATTAAAAATGTAGCCCAATTTGAAAAAAAAAACATTGAAAAAAAAACAAAATAATTTTTTTTCAACATTATGTTTCTTTAAAATGGAAAAATATATATGAATTAACCATACAATTATCCACCTATACAATCATCCACAAATCATCCATGCATCGGAAGGAGTACACTGCTACAGGAAAAAATTTTTCCTAACAACAACTTTTTCGTGTTTTCATGCTTTCGAAAAATAGTATATTGTATTGTAAGAAACTGCATTCATATTTGGGAAACATGAGCTTCCAAAGATACAATTTAAGTTCTTCTTCACATGACCGTATTAGCCCCACTTCGCCTACGTGTGACAACACTGATGGTACCAACGTCTACTTTTAAGCGAAACATTTTAAAAGTTTTTTATGGTTTTTGATTTGCCTGATATTTTTTGAATAATTCAACACTCATTCAACATTCAACATTCAACAACATTCTTTCAACATTCAACATTCAACAACATTCATTCAACATTCAACAAAATTATAAATTCAGAAAGATGTGCATTTCCGTTATTGAGTTATTTATTTTCTAAATGATAAGTCATATGCCTCAGTTATCATATTTTTCGAAAGCAAGTTTTAAATGTTGGTTTTGTTCTATGCATCGTAGCGATTCATGGGAAAATTAAGTCCGTTGTGAAATACTGCTTTAAGAATTATTGATTTACAGTGAACAACGCATGAGTTGAGATGTTCATATTTCATTTTTACTTACGCATTTTTCAAACATCGGATGTGGACCATTTTAACGGTGACTCACTATAGCTCGATTTTACAGTGCTTCCCAACAGGGATCATAGGGTTTTGATAACTCATAGCACCCTTTCTAAATATGCAATATAATAACTTTTCGCTGAACTTCGTGATAATTTTATGAAAATGTTTTTTTTCAATCATAACCTGAAATTCAATCATAACCTGAAATAAAAATAAGTTTATTGTTTACCATCTTTGGGCTAATCTACGAATAAAACTTTTTCTAAATCCCAAAAACTTATACCCTTATGCCCCTTTTTGGCAATCGTTAGTCCTTGATTTACTTCCAAACCGAAGTACTGGGCTTACACAACTTTTAAGCGTCTCATTTTGATTTAGGATCATACCTTTTTTTCCTTTCCGAAAATCTCCGAATGCTAGTTGCAAGGAAAGTCACATTCGAATGTGGTTTTGTTTCATTTGGTTAGCGAATGCGGCACTTATCATGTATGCATTTGGGTTCCGGAACTAAAAATTTTAGCAAAAAAATATTATTCACACTGCACTCTGTTAAATTTTTGCATGGATCTCATCATTTTAACTGAAGATCTATTTTCAGTTCGTACGACTTTTAGAGTTTATCAATCCTACTAAAAGTTATTGATGGTTTTTTATCCAAAAATTCATGATTTGAATTTGAATTTACTCAAACACGAAAAATAACATAGTTTTGAAAATCACACATCATGTAGATCGAACTATGCACTTTCAAATGAAGCCAATAAACTTTATTTATGTTAGCCCCAGAGAGAATGACAAACAATTGAAGAGAGCGTATTTTTTGGGAAGAAATATCAATACCTTTGAGTGAAGTTGAAATATTCTGCATCGCTAAATGTTTGTATTAGTATGCTCTAAAATTCTATCGAATACAGTGTGTATGTAGAATTTGAAATATAAAAGTTAGAGTAAAAAAAAACAGTTTTTTCTATGATGACCCCAACGCAATATAGAAAAATGGCGCTATTTCAGTTATTTCAAGAGATATAAAACAAACTTTATTCTACAAAGATGTTCCAAATAACTGGGACTACAATATTGTCGAACTATGTTTACCTCTATCTATAAAGATAAGAAAGTTAGATTTTTTATTTCATGGAGAATTTTGGTCACCCTATTTTTGATAACATAAAAATGAGCGCTCTATCATATGTAATATCTAATTCAGTTTTTGTCTAGAGAA
Organism: Toxorhynchites rutilus septentrionalis; assembly: GCF_029784135.1. Taxonomy (NCBI): domain Eukaryota; kingdom Metazoa; phylum Arthropoda; class Insecta; order Diptera; family Culicidae; genus Toxorhynchites; species Toxorhynchites rutilus. Next base: position 124,233,971 of record NC_073744.1, read on the forward strand.
TGACTGTCGAGCTCTCAATGCTAATTTCCACTTAAATGCATCTCCTGGACCATTGTGCAATGGTGATCTGAGCGAACCAAGTCTGGTGAATAAGTCGCATGCAGTAGCTGACCCTAGCTGTGTAACTCAAACGTTGAATGGTGAATGGTGAATGGAATGAATGGAATGAAAAAGTTTTATTGAAAAAGAATCCAGAATTTGCCTGATAGTTGGACAAGATGTGCAGAATTTAACTTCGGACTTAACTATTCTAAGCTTCTGAAAATTATGTGTTTTTTTCGTCGAAAATTTCAACACCTGGTATACTTCTGGTACAAGCAAAAGTGAAGGCGATATACATTGGTCATATAACATACGAATATAACGATATTACTATCCTTGTTATGCCGATATACGACATAATCCGGAAATCTATATATAAAAAAATGGATTTCTGTCTGTCTGTCTGTCTGTCTGATTCTTATGGACTCGGAAACTACTGAACCGATCGACATGAAAATTGGTATGTAGGGGTTTTTGGGGTCGGGGAAGGTTCTTATGATATTTCCAGACCCCTCCCCCCTCTCTAAGGGGGGGCTGTCACACAAATGAAACACAAATTTCTTCATTACTCGAGAGATAAACAAACAAACGAAACCAAATTTGGCATGTGGAGGTTTTAGGGTGCAATAAATGTTTTTACGGTGGTTAGATATTCCACCCCCCTATTTAAGGGGGGGCTGCCATACCAATGAAACACTAATTTCTGCATAACTCGAGAATTAATTAAGCAAACTAAATCAAATTTGGCATGTGCAGGTATTAGGGTGTAATAAATATTTTTACGGTTACGGTTACGGTTACGCCCCTCTTTAAGGGGGGCTGCCATACAAATGAAACACAATTTTTTGCATAACTCGAGAATTAATCAAGCAAATGGAATAAAATTTGGCATGTGGAAGTTTTAGGGTGTAATAAATGTTTCTATGGCGGTTAGACACTCCATCCCCCTCTCTAAGTATGGTGAATACACTCCTTGCCCCCCCTCCTCTAAGGGGGGTTGCCATACAAACGAAACACAAACTTCTGCATAACTCGAGAACTAATCAAGCACAATTTGGGATGTGAGGGTTTTTGAGTATAAGAAATGTTTCTACAATTTCTATACCTCTCCCTCCTTTTAAATGGAGAGGGGGTCCCATAAAAATATTACACATATTTCAACCAAACATGACAATTGAAAAATTTCGGAAAACTTTGAAGGAAAATGGAAAATTCGGAAAATTAAATTCCCATATGTTCTACAATTACATAGTGACAAGTGTTGTTAGTCCATTTGATGTTTGCACTAGCGAAATTGATCTTTGTTCGAAACTGGGAATGGATTTTAATGTGATGAAACGCACTCCTATATCCACTTCTATCTATACCAAAAAAAAAGGATCGCCGGATGTGTTGAAGGTATCGATAACAAAAAACAAATTTTTAGCGGGACGAAGTTTGCCGGGTCAGCTAGTGACACATAACATCGTAGTTTTGCATTTTAAATTATTTTAGATTTTTGACACACTTTTGCTAGACAAAACTATACGATTTCGTTGTTTGCTTGAGAACAACATTCCGAAGCAAAAATGTTGACGCTCAGAATGCAAAAATTTAAATTGTACGAGTGATGTCTTTCGATAGTTCAATTCTTTTGCTTTACGAAAAATTCAAAAACTTTTGAGAATAATTATTTGTTAATTTAGTTTTCAATTATATTTGTTTTATTTTTTTCATTATATATTTTGTTTTAAATTTAGGCAGCGCAAGATTTGGTTGGAGAAACATGAAGATTTTATTGGTTTAAAATGGAGCGGGTCGCAACAGTACAGTTCCAACCAAGTTTGTTACTTCGATTCTGCATGATAATTAGCGATAACCATCCGTCTTTACGATATTAAAGGAAGACTCCAGGGAAAATTGTTTGGCTCCAATGTACAGAATTATTCCTTTTTGGAGGATCGAGTCAAACTGATTTTTTTTTGTTTTTTTACTGCCATTTCATCATGGAGAGATTTACACCCGAGAAACGTTTCCAAATCATTGAGTTTTAAATTGGTGCTCTGTGAAGAACCTCGCTAATTTAGACCAATACATGAACTGCTCATACATTCGGGAAAATGTATTGTTGCGTGCAGTTTATGAGCCGGTGGAGTCATTGGAAAAATATGGTCTTGATTTTTTCCCTAGAAATTTGCACGAACGTCTCTATGAATATGTAAAAGCTGGAAGTGAGGAACTTGTGATTATGATTTCTTGCCTAGAAAAATGAATACTAGCCAAAGGTTTTATTGATGAGGGATTGTTGTCGCATGGGTCTATATTCATCGTAGACCATTGTTTTGTGTTTCCTTGGTAGACCATTGCAATAACATATTGAAAAATGAATCATCTGAAGCAACTATCAACGGGGCATTGTATAAAATGTTCTACAATTGATCTCCAATATAAATCGTATCGCTTCCGACAATCATCATTGCATGAATACATTCTCTATTCCCCATTACAACGCCAACGTTTTATTTTGTGCCGGACTCGTTATGCAATTCGACTAAAATAGTGCACCTTCTGCGCAAGAGTTCGCACAAGACATTTCAGCACCACACACTGTAACCCAGTTCTAGCTTTTGCAATCCTACATACTCAGCGTACACAATCCAGACCTTCAGTGCAAAGCCAAACATCGTGACTTATTTACACACAAGAAACTCAATGGATTAATCCAATTCTGCGGCAGCCACCTTCTGAAACCCTTGCCACGACTGAAAATGCCTTACTCCGTTTACTTCACAGCTAGCTTGTCATGCGGCTGCGCGTGATCTTGTAGAATTGAGAACTGATTGGACTTCTCCGTTGGGGACCAATCGAGTTACGTGAACAATATTCAATGCAAATTCCAGCGTAGCGCTCACCGGCTTACCTCGGTGCGGTGCCCAATCAGCTACATTTGGTGCTACTTAGATTGGGAATTAATTAAATTATTCTCGCGCTCGTGTCCGGTTTTGTCTGGCACAATTTTGAACCGCGCGACAGCACATAGACTCTGGCGGTCAGAATGTGCTTTGATCACTCGAGGAGGCTTAGTTGCTGTATCCCCCCATAAAGGGTGCGAGAAATGATTATCGTTCTTATGCGGTTGTCACGTAACCCACTTTTTCGCGAGTATTTTTCTCTTCGCAATGGCTTGTTAAATAGAAACTTTTTTTTTTCACAGAGGGCTCACAGAAACTCAAGGTCGCAAAAAAAACATCGCTGTGGGCTCGTCCGGGATTTGAACCCGGGACCTCTCGCACCCTAAGCGAAAATCATACCCCTAGACCAACGAGCCCTCCTGAGGAAAGGATCACCGGAACAGATTTCTATCTCCGTGGTGAGACCACCGTTGAACGATTGTTAATTTTGCTGGAAAATTGTCTCAAGCTGCCGGGAAAAAGGCGATATCTACAGAAAGGTGCAGAAATCAGTGAAATGATCAACAATTTTGAAAAAGAAAAATCAGTACTAAAACATTGTCAGAGAATTGGCAAAGATATCCCGGATCGATTCGACCATGATTTGAAGCGTGTTGATAAACTTCGAAAAGTGTGTTGAAATTGCACCAAGAAATGGTGAAATACTCTGCAAACTGACGAGGTTAACACTAGTTGTACCAGTTTCGTCAGGACAACTTTTGAGAATTAATCTTGAAATTGTTTCGTGTAAATTTTGATTTTTTTGGGGTAGGATTACGGCTTCTAGAAACATATCGGGGGTGAGACATCAGTTCTTCACGAAGAAGTCCAATTCTGAACGTTTATTGCTCAGTTGTATGGAGACCTTTCGGATGAGAGAGGACTGCACTCTCTTAGATCCTGTAAGCGACTGCTACATAATTTATTTTTTCCCTTCTTGTTAGTTCACAAATCCTTTTTATCTAGCTACTCCATTTTTCTGTATATTCGTTCATTATCTTATTCACTCGCTAGGATGCCGATCATCATAAAAGACGTCTCGCTATGTTTATGGATTTACCTCCCATGAGGCTAAATCTTAAATAAACAATGTCGTGACGATAATGATCATCTGTACCATAACAGTTGTTACTGGATGGATCAACGTGTTTCTTGCACCAATTCATTGCAGTAAAGAAATTTAACATTTACAATCAACAAAAATCATTCTGATAATTTGTTGGAAAAGCGTTGGAATGAGAGCTTCTACAAAAACAAGCAGAGAACGAAATCGTCACTGTCTGATAATCGTAAAAACAACTTTAACAATTCCTTTGTTTACATGCAAGAGAATGTGGTATTCAGGAGAATTAAGAAGATAACAATCACTGATACATTCTTAAATTCAGCCGTCAGTCCCTTAGAAATCCATGATTCAATTTTCGAACAAATGCACATTTTCTGGCGGTAAAAAAGTATAAAAGTGGTTGGCATCCGCCATTCGTTAGTGTTTCTGTGTTGTTGCTCTTTTTCTTTCTCGTGTGTAATGCAATTGCATGAGTGTATTTATGTTCTTCGAAATGAACCAAATAATTGCAAGAACACGAAAGCATATGTATTGGTAGTGATTTTATCACTGACAAGAGGGACCCCGTGGTCAAATTCATCGAAATTATGCCGAAAACAATAAATCACAGCTAAGTTCTCTTTTACTATATTTTGCTGTTTTCTACAATTATCGTTTGACTGACTACGAATTTTCCTTTGCTAGTAGTTTCATTCGGCCGGTGTTAATATGCTTGTGCTCGCCGTTCGCTCGGTTTCGTGTCGCGACAAGTTTCTTGCATTGTGCGTGTGTCTGTCTATACGAAATGTAAAATTGTTCTTGTGTTCTAGATGACAAATGATTTCGCGATTAGTTCTATTTCGCTAGAAGATGGAGTTTCAGTGTTGAAATAAAATTACAAAAAGATAAGTAATCATTATGTGAACCATATTCTTTTATATACAGGGAAACTTCGATATAACGTACCCTCGTTATAACGTACCCTCGATATAACGTCACTCGATATAACGTACATTTTACCTCGATATAACGTACACATTTCCAAAGTGTAAAGGAAAATCTTTTTGAATATTGTTTTTCTGATAGAACAATCAATCACCTGTATTGTGATGCTAAAACAAGTTTTGTACTTTCAATAAATCCTGAAATACAGCTGGTTTTGTGATTCCGGATTCTAAATGAATCCAGCTTTAATCAACAGTACGAAGGAAAACATCATGAGAAAGGTTAGCTTCGTCTTCTGATTGAAGTTATTCATTAACTTTACTAAAACAGCAACACAATAATGTATTATAGACTACGTTTGAGAGTACTGTATAATGCTTCGATATAACGTACAATTCGATACAACGTACAATTTTGAAAGTGAAATGTACGTTATATCGAAGTTTACCCTTATGTGTGCACATTCGTACGTTCCATACGAAATGGGAGTTACATCACAAAGCACATGTATGCGATTTTGTTATTATTTGTAATGTGTAATTATCACACAGCAACTTTATCTATGTGTTGTCTTGTTTGCGGAAGTATTCGTTGATTTTTTCCTCCGCACGTCGTACGTGGGTAAGACGGACAGTGGGGGTATAATGGACAGGTGGTTGATTTGTATAGTTGGATTATAAATTTCAAATTTCTGTTGATGGGTAACCCCTCTACATGCTTTACTATGATATTTAAACCATCATATGACAATTAATACTGATCAAAAGGGGAATAGAGAAACAAAAACCGAAAATCAAACATGATTTCGCGTGAGGGTGTAATTTTTGCGGCTTCGATATTAAGCATTTTGAGTGGTTTAATTGCAAAATTGAAATCGCTGATAGAGGCGAATGAACTGCAAAGTTTAAAGCCTCTTAAAAACAAAGAAAGAAGAAGAAATTCGCTGATGGTTATATTAGGCTGTCAAAAAAGTCCTGCGGTATTTTTTTGAATTTTCATTTGTTCATAAAATTAGTTACAATCATCTGTTTTAAGTCAAATATGCGCCGTTTTGTTTGATGATTTGTTCCCAACGAGATGCTAACTTCATAATACCCCTGTTATAGAAGCTCGCTTCCTTATTGGCAAAAAACTCGGATAGCCAATTTTCACAGGCCTCTTTTGTGGCTAACTTCTGACTACCTAGCTCGTTCGCCATGGACAAAAACAGGTGGTAGTCACTTGGTGCAAGGTCCGGACTATACGGCGGATGCAAAAGAACCTCCCATCCGAGCTCCCGGAGCTTCTGGCGCGTCACCAAAGAAGTGTGTGGCCTGGCGTTGTCCTGATGGAAGACAATGCGGCCTCTGTTTATCAAAGATGGCCTCTTCTTCATGAGTGCTACCTTCAAGCGGTCCAGTTGTTGGCAGTACAGGTCCGAATTGAGCGTTTGACCATAGGGAAGCAGCTCATAATAGATTATTCCTTGACAATCCCACCAAACACACAACAGAACCTTCCTGGCCGTTAATGAGGGCTTGGTCACCGTCTGAGCCGCTTCAGCGGGCTTCGACCACGACCGTTTGCGCTTCACGTTGTCGTAAGTGACCCACTTATCATCGGCAGCCACCATCCGCTTCAGAAACGGGTCGATTTTGTTGCGATTCAGCAGCGATTCACATGCGTCGATACGATCAAAGATGTTTTTTTGCGTCAACGTGTGTGGCACCCATACATCGAGCTTCTTTGTGAATCCAAGCTTCTTCAAATGGTTAATAACGGTTTGCTACTATGCCGGTCTTTCTCGGCTAATTCAGCGATTTTGTCGCAATTTTCGACGACAGGCCTTCCGGAACGTGGCGCATCTTCGACGACCTCTACACCAGAACGAAAACGTTGAAACCATCGTTGTGCGGTGGAAATGGAAACTGTATCGGGTCCATAAACTGCACAAATTTTATTGGCAGCTAGAGATGCATTTTTGCCTTTGTCATAGTAGTACTGTAAAATATGTCGGTTTTCTCTTTATTTTGCTCCATATTTGCGACACTATAACTCACGAACGACTTAATCAAACAAAACACTGTCAAGGACTATATTATAGCCCAACCTATATACCTTTCCAACAAGCTATAGTATGACTCGATACAATGAATACAACTAGAACTACGCGCTTACAACGACACCTCGCGGAAATACCGCAGGACTTTTTTGACAGCCTAATATTTCGGTTTGTGAGTTGACAGAGAAGCGATATTAGGTATGTACGGAAAAATAAATTCATTCGTAAGTGATAAATTTAAATTATTGAAATAATTGCGCTGGTGGGGTTGAAATGGACAGTCACATCCAATGCATGAGGAAAAGCATGAGGGAAGAATCTCCAACTCTTTTTTCTATTGCTTGTTCTATTTCAGTTACTGGACACACAAACACTGAGAGCGAAATTATTCCTCTCGCGAGTGAGAAGCTTCTACGCTTCGTATATTATGAACCTGTCCATGTTCCCCCCACTACATGACCATTATACCCACACCGATTAAAATGTTCTACTTTTCGGCTTGTTTTAATTCCAGTAAAAACATGAAAAAACACATTTTCATGAAAGATTTGACGAATTGTTTCTAAAACAAGTATATTGAACTGCAAGAAACTGCTTTTAAAATTTGGAAAACATGAGTTTCCGAAGATTTTGTTGAATTCTTGATTGAAGTTCTTCTTAACATGTCCGTCTTACCCCCATTTCCCCTATGTGCTCCGTATGATTTTTTTGTGTAAGTGTTCGATTACATTAATTCGAAGCAAGAGGACAGGAATAACGCTATTTCACGTCAAAGATAAATTAGGTATGCTAGTTTCTAATGTTGTGATCTAATCCTTGGATCAAAAATTTATATTCGTACACTTAAATTTGGCTCGAAGAATCCATTCTTAAACCTAAAAAAAAAGTCATTAAAAGTCATAAAATATGGCATGTTTTATACCGTTTGCTACATCTGCTACCGTTTGGAAGAACGAGAGAAGTTCACTTGATTACCTCCTCAAGTCATCCGAAGATATTTGGCATAGCCGCGGTTTATTAAACATAATAGTTTATGGAGGCTTCTACTTAAATGTATTAGTGATAATTTGGGGATTTATTGTAGTTTTGCGTTTACAGAATATTGAGATTTATAAAAGTTCACGTTTTGGAAACATTAAATATATTTAAGGTCTGAAATTAAAATCCTGAATCTTGAAATTCTTGAACTCTTTGATTTTTTGTTTTGATAGGGTATTGATTTTTTATTTGATTAAATTTTAATGGGATTCTTTATTTTTATGATTCTTGAGTTCTTGAGATTTTGGATTCTTAAAATTCTAAATATCTAAGAATAAAAAAAAATAAAATCTAAAAACTTCTAAACTTAAATATTGAAAAATTCTAAAATTTTAAAATAAAAAGCTTTAAAATTTAATAATTTAAAAATTTAAATTTAATGAAATTAAAAAAAAAATATATTTAAAAATTAAAAAATTTTCTAATTTAAGATTTTAGAATCACATCACTTACCGCAGTGAATCCTGATTTTTTCTTAACCATCCCCACTAACAACTATCCCTTCCATGATAAACGCTAGGGAACCACGCTATAGAAGCGACCCTTCTGGCCTTCGGGCGGCGAATATCTTACTAACATTCCTTCCCTTCCCTTGGTGACTGTAAGGACGTGGCCGGCGTCGTTATTGACCATTCAGAGCTCGAATCACCGAAAATTGCACAACGAGAATGATTTGCTAGTTCCAAGCATCATTCTGTGTGTTCTTTGTGAAATTTGGTTGGTTCAGGTCAATCACGGAGAGCAACTACGAATTGAACAGTCTACCCAAGCTCAAGCTCAAGCTCAATTCTTTTGTGCAAAAATAAATGTTTCATTGAGTGAACGGCGCGAACGACGAGCTGAACAATGAAAAGCTTTTTTGGGAAATTGTAAAAGTAACTCTAGACGCTAACATGCACTGTTGATTGTTCACTGTTTAAAGTGAAACACTGAACTTGTTGAATATCAAAGATTATCAATACCTCTGGACAAAATGACATTCCCAACGCAATTTCTGATTTCTGATTTCTGATGATTATAATAATTCACGTATCTTTAACTCGGAAACAATGCTCAAATTCGCAGAAATTGAAAGATCGATCGGAACAAAGTCATTCCCGATTTAAAAATCTTCCAGCTAGTGATCGACCAGCGGCAGCGAGACTTTTCAAAGGGTCTTTTTGAAGGCCTGATATGAATTAATTGAGAAATTTGTCCCGCACGTGCAGTGATCGATGGTAGACGTGTTATTTGTTCGTTCCTCATTTAGATTCATTTTCTGTTTTCTAGTGGTTCTAGTAGTGGGTTTAGCAGCCATTAATTCGATAAGTGATGTTTTTATGTTGTATTAGGTGAAATGAACAAAACAAAGTTTCATAATTCGTAATGCTATGTTGTAGAAAGCGTTCATTTTTTTATATTTCGAATACCGTAATGCGAGGCTGCATATATGTGTATGTGATATTAGAGCAGCTTACAGCGAGAAGTTCGTCCTGCATTGGAGAGAACCCCAGAACCGGAGGGAACCACTTTTATGCCAGCGAAATGATGATGACTGCAGCGATATGTACCCAACAGGTGCTCTGTATGTATGTGTAGCAAGAGCCCCATATGTTTGTATTGTGTTCGTTAGTGTGAGTTTTTCCTCTTAGCTCATATATTTGCACTCTTTTTACTGCACAGCGTCGCTCTCTGAGAGCGATGATCTCGCAAAGCCAAGCCAATTAAATGCATTTAGGGTTGCTCATGTTTTATCCGCCAAATATTGACGGAAGCAACGCATTTGTCTTTCCGTGACCATACAAGTTGAAATGTGAGATTGCCCTGTATATTTTTCTGAAATAGCTTTAATCTTGGAATAATATCTGAAGGTGGTGTAAATTCGTCAGGCTCGGGTCCTTACTTCACTGAGGTGGCTTTTATTTCAGACTATTAAAATTGAATGTAGTTGAAGAAAACATATTTTCTGGAGTTTTGACGTAGAACTACGTCTTTCAGGAAGGGTGCCAAATCAGAAAACAGGTCACATTATTATGAAATAAAGTTAACGTTAATAACTATTTTCACTGTGAACGAATTCTCATGATTTGCACACCAATCGAATTGGAAATTCTCTAAGATTTGTTTGAAATGCTATAAATTACAATTCACTAAACTCTAAACGGTTTAAATTTTAGAAAACTGGAAAAACTTCATTTTTTCCCATACATTTGTAATGCCGATTTGTTCGCTAACCTTACGCGTATTTTGAATGCTAATAACTCGAACATTTCTCAACAGATCGGAAAGATGTTTGCATCAATTGATATATATTCTACGCTTCTGTCACAATATTATTTATATATTATTTTTCATGAGATGAACAATTGAATAACTGTAAAATGTCAAGCGTTATCTAGAAGCCCTAACTGCCATGTTTTGATTGATCGGATTTACGGTTTCCCCAACACAGACTTCAAAGTCGATGTACCTGTGGGAATCCGCTTTGCGAATATACATGCAAATCGGGGGTATGTTTATTCCCACCAAGCTGTGTTTCCCTAACACGGACGTCATTTCAGATACAAGATGTGAGTGAACTTTCGCGGTTCGAGAACTACGTAAACATGAGATGTGCAATAATTTTAGAGGGAAATGTAAAATACAATGATCGTTTGGCAATTCGTCAGTTCACATATTTTGGTAGTCCAAGGCATCATATCAAACGTAAAATCCAATTCATCAAATTTATTTGTAACGAAGAACATAATCTATTACAAAAATTTCGATGCATTCTAAAATAATACTCGAAGTGGTAAACAAGTGGATTGCATAATACAATTGCGTAGTTCTACGTCGAAAATATGCGGTCGTGTCCTAGATGCAACCCCGTACAATTTTTTCATTCAATTATATATTTTTTTCTTAAATAAATACCAATAACGCCTAAAAATACACAATAGCAATATTACAGAGACACGCACAGTCTGTGAGTATAGTAGTTACGACTTTGCGCGCGGGTACAGAAGGGTTAATAGAGCTCTGTGTTTGGTTCTGCTTGTCTGTAGTACAGGTTTGACGCCATTTTGAACCTGGAACGGTTAATGCGTCTGAATGTAGAGCACTTCTGTGCTTTAGTTTTAACTAATTCCCTCATTAATTTTTTAATTTTTTTATTCTTTGACTCTTTTATTCTTTAATTCTTTATATCTTGAATTCCTTATCTCTTTAAATATTCAATTATTTTCTGATTCTAAAATTATTTTATCTTTTAATTTCTTTCCGTCGTCGCGATTGTAGCTCGATGGTTTACGGAATATAACGTTGGTTGATTTTAGAGGAGTTCTATTGGTTACCTTCTCAGGTTCCCAAGAATAATTCCTCAGTGTTTACCTTCTTAGATTTTCCAAAAATAACCCCTCCATCGCCGTGATTGGGATTGAATAAAATTAAGTTCGGGTTCGGAACAGAGTACACGTGATGAATAACGGAATAACTCGCCAGGATAATTGATTTTAGAGGAGTTCTTTCGGTCACCGTCTCAGGTTTCCAGAACATAACTCTCCGCCGTCACGAATGGAGTTCTAGGAAGTGTACGCACGAGAAAATACTGAATATATCGCCGAGAGGATTGATTTTTGAGGAGTTCCCTCGGTTACCTTCTCAAGTTTCCCAAAGATAACTCTTCGTCGCTTGGGATTGGGATTGAATTCAGACTATGCGCTTTGAATAACGGAGTATATCGTTGGTCCAATTAGTTTTAGAGTGGTTCTGTCGGCTACCTTCTCAGGTTTTCCCACAGTTGACTCTACCCCGTCGCGATTGGATTTCATTGAAAATACGCGCGATAAATAATTGAATATAGCTGGTCCTGTTAAAGAAATTAATCTTTAGTAAAAGATCACTATCTGTATCATTTGTATATTTCTCTACAATTAAACCATTCAACTTTTTTTTGAAATATAAATTTGTTGCCATTCTGAAGGAAGCTTAATAGTGCCTCACTCATTAAAGTCATGGTTTTTATTGGCGTGAAACTAGCAATAGATTTTTACTATATTCTCTTGGTCACAATTTCTTATCACTCAGAAAGTTTTGCAATGCGAGAAAAAGCTGGTAATCGCTTGGTGCCAGGTCCGGACAATATGGTGGATGCATTAAAACATCCCAATCAAGCACCCGGAGTTATACGGTCTTGCGTTGTTCATCTCTTCTGTTAGCCAATTCCGAACATTTCTGGACAATCGCTAGCCTCAAGATTTCGCGAAATGTACCATTTTTTTGTTGACACCCTGTAACTCACAGCTGAATGGCACAAACAAAAGAATGAAAAAAAATGTAGTGTGAAATGCCACCTTTACAACGAGCCTAAACAAGAAATTGTATGATCGATATTACGTCAAATATCGATCAATACAGTTAAGGAGGTGTCCACATACCACGTGGACAGAAAAAGTACGCTTTTAGACTCCCCCCTCCCCCTCCGTGGACAATCGTGGACATTGACTATACCCCTCCCTGTTGTCCACTTGGACAGTCTTCCATATATTGTAATTACAAAAAAGGAAATAATTGCATTGTGCCTATATTCAATTTTAAATTAGTCTTATTTTATATTTGGTGTTTTTTAATGATAAAAAAAACAATTCAAGAGAAAAACATGTTCTTTTTTTGTGAACAAAAGTATAGAAATAAAAAAAAATGTTTTTTTTTCGTCTCCGCAAATCACATATTCAAAAAATTAAGTAGGCAACAGTTCGAAAGCTTCTTAACTGTACTTCATCCAGCTACAGTATCTGAACTTAACTGTTGTTGTCAGCGCAATACAAAACCTTTCCCGTCATCGTTTGGAGAATTTTCAGAGGACGTGTTCCATTCCATAAATCGACTAAGACTACATCAGCGCTTTGAAAATATGTGTTATTGAAGAATTCCCTGCGACCATTCTGCATTTACTTCCAGAGTGCTCGTGAGGCAAAATTACACTAGACAATTCTCGTCTGAGGCAGTGCATCTTTCTTTCGATGCAACGCAAACTGCTTTACTTTCTGATTATAATCTTAAAAATAACCTTTTTTGAAAAAAAAATAATCCAAATGGGCTTTATTAGTAGTAACGGTTGTTTTTTATTCTTTGATTCCTTCATTAACATTGCCCGAAAAGTTATTGGTATCGCGCTTCAGTTTGTTCCAAATTCTATTTATGTAGTATTTCTTATCCTTCCTACCAATATATTTGAGAGTTTTAAAATATGTGAAATCGTTGGCTTCACGAAACGCTCTGTTAACTGTATGAAATGGTGAGTTAAAATTACTAAAACCAAAAATTCGTTCTTTTTCATCCCATTTGTTCGAATGCGTACGGAAATCTATTTAATGGTATGTGTAATAATCCCATTATGTCCATTAATCCCAACTGCCCAAACTATTACTTCTTCAAAACGCTTTTCGAGAACATTCCAGAGAATCAACGTCAAATACATATCTGCTTTTCTAATGGTTTTAACGTAGAGATTGTTTCCAAAGCAAAAATAAAAACTGAAATTAACATTTCATTTCTTCGGTGACTTCAAAGGGCAGCACAACAGTAAAACTACACAATCAAGCGAATATTTTTACAATTAAGCATGAAATAACATCTGAAGAAACTTATTTGACAATAAAATCATTCGCCTGCAGATAATCTCTGAGAAACGCGTGTCTATCGAAAGGAGTTTTTCTGAAAACTTCTGCAATTGTTTAGTGCAATTGATTGTTGTTTTATTTGAAGCTAATCGATAATTTAAAAAAATGTGTCGAAAGCATTTAAATGAAGAAACAACCAATGGATTTATACTTCTTGACTAAACTTTGACTGCAAGATACTAGTTCATATATTGGAGCGAAAATTAGAACTAAGAAAACAATATTTTGAATGTTTTATTCCATGAAGCGTATTGATAGGGGATTCCTCTTGGCTGTGGTGCAGAATATGTTATCTAATCCCGGATTCAAAGCCCCTCTGGAAAAAAACACGAATGTCCTAATAACATGTGCTTATTAACGGAAATTTCTTTTGTAACATCACAATCTTTCGATCGGAAGGACAAAATGATCCTTAAAAAACTGATCCCGGTGCTGAGCATACCTAACGCAGCTGTATCAATGTGTCATTAACGTCAAATAACGTCGCAAAATGGATGCTAAAAATTCGAGAAATTTTTGGGAACGAGGGTACAACCCATCAGAAAAGGTGGACTGAATCTGCTGTTTTCAGTACAGAGTTCTGCATATGAACTCTGTTTTTGAGCTGGTATTATAAAATTTGGATCTCATTCGTTTCGCTAAGTTTGTTTTTCTAATTATTTGGAAAATCCTATAATATTCCGGTCATTTCATCATATTATTAACATCGCACATATGCTCTGCAGATGCAAATGTATCAGCTGTTCGCTATGTCAAATTTACTCTCACGTAGACCTGGATTTAGAACACAGAGTTCACTGTATATGACGTAGCTAAGAAGTTGAAAACAAAGATCCTCCACTACCAATGGAAGCTTGATCGCTCAATGTTATGACTTCCATGCAGAATACATATTTCAGTGAAGAAGTTCGATGATATGGAAATATATTCGACATAACCATTTTATGGACAAATATGGAGTACCCAAATAAGCGGGAAATGCAGGAAAGATATCATTTATTTGAACTCTGAAGATCTGAATGTATTTACAAAAAATCTGTTTAGCGTGTCCACGTGGACATTATCTGTACCCCCTACCCCCCCTAAAGTTGTCCACGTGGTATGTGGACAGCCCCTAACTACCGAGAAAATAACGGATTTGTTTTACCTCAACCTAATATATCAACCCTTTGCACTCCATGCTCTCATTCCTTGAAGAAAGTTAAAACTACGTATGATTTTGGAAGCAACATAGAATTTGGAATCAAACAATTCAAATTACCACTGGTTTTGTTTTTTCATAATCCCATAATCCTGAATCGTTGCCCTTTTTGCGAGAAACCTTAACTCGAAAAACAGATGTCTGAGCAAAATATAATGCACAGAAAAGTTATTGGAAAATCAATAAACTATTTAGAAAAAAATTACATTTAAAATACACCGTTAAAAATCTTGCTCAAAAATGAAATTGAATATTGAAAACTTTTATAACTTAAAACATCCTCACTTTGATTTTCAAATATTTTATTAGAAAGCCCTTCCTTCTAATTTACTAAAGATATAGTCGAACTGCGACGGATTGACAAAAAAATATGAATTTTTAAAAAATTATGAAATTTCAATACTTTGAGAAATGTGCGGTGTGCTGACTGCCGTACAAATGAAACATACATTTCTGCATAACTCGAGAACTAATCAAGCAAACTGAACCAAACATACATTTCTGCATAACTCGAGAACTAATCAAGCAAACTGAACCAAATTTGGCATGTGAAGGTTTTAGAGGGCAAGAAACATTTCTAAAGTGGTTCAACACTCCTCCCACTTTTTTGAGGGGGGGGGGGATTGTTTAGAAGATCAACCACTGAACAGTTCTGCGATTGGACCCATGAACTTGCTCATAAGAAGAAAACGTGAATTTTTGAAGGTACGAAAGTATGAAGGGACGAAGTTTGCCGGGTCAGCTAGTACCCTTATAAAAAATCCGCCGTAATCAAAATCGGTCATCTCATAATGATAAATGTGATTTTAGATACAATCTGATAGAATTTGACGAATCGATTTTCTAAACGGCGTAGGGATCGATTCACTGATTAAATCGGTACAAAAGAATCGATCTTCAATTTATCTATTTATTCTATTAAAATTACATCTCTGAAAAAAAATGTTTTCAGAGCATTCATCTTGTACAATCATTGAATCATTAAATTAAATAAATTAATTGAAAAAGCATCATCATAAATTCAACAACAACCCTTAGTAGCTGTCTGCTTTAATGGCGTTAACGTTCCATATGGAACTTTTGCCGTCTCAACGTAAGTATTAACTAGCGTCATTTATTAATACTTAGTTGAGATTTCTTATGCCAAATAACACGCCTTGAATGTATTCCGAGGGGCAAGCTCTAGAATGCGCGTGACTACAGTGTAAGTCGAAGGAAATTTCTTTGACGAAAAAATACCCCGGCCGGAACGGGAATCGAACCCGAACACCCGGCATGATAATGTGAGACGCTAACCACTCGGCCACTGGTGCACTTAGTAGCTGTCGCTAGATCTGAATTTGTACGGAATTAAATCGAAGAATGATCAACCTGGCTTTGTAAGCAAGCCAAATGAAGTTCGTCAAAGCCGTCAAACGCTGCCATTATGTTTATAAAATTTGTTAGTCGATGAAAAACAAATTCGCAAAAAAATTGTCTTAGATAAAAAAAAAATCGATCTTCTAAATATCGATTCAAGATCGCCCAACCCTAGACCAAACATACACAGCAGCTTCACTTAGATTCACTATCACCAATTTGACATCCTCGAAAGCGATCCAAACGTTGACATTGTGTTTATGAAATTTGTCTAAGATTGAAAAAATCGAATGAAAAAGATCGATTTTCTCGATTTTTTCGGGTACAAAGAATCGATCCAAAAAATAGGAAATCGAAATGGAAAAAATCGCCCAATCCTAGTATACTCCATCGAATGCCACATCCTTATCCCATCTTTCAGTCAATGATCCTTGAAAATGTAGTCTGGGGTTGTCATGCTGTATAAAGGGTGTGTCACATCAAATTGCATCACGGAATAAACGCTGTAGAAATTAAATTTTTAGGAATTATATCTTCAGCTTTCGCTTATAATCAGATAAGAGTGTATAGATCACGTTGGCCATGCTTCACTGTCAATTTTTCGTAAATTTGGAAAAATGTCGTCGAACGAAAAAGAGCGTCATGAATTAATCCTGCGCACTCATTTCGAGAATCCGGAGTTGTCACATCGGGACATCGGTAAGATGCTGGGAATCGTCCAATCCACGGTCAGCAGAGTACTAAAACGATACTTCGAGAACCTAACCATCGACCGGAAGGTGAAGAACGGCAAAAATGGATGCTCGGTCAGTGAAAAAGATCACAAGCGCGTAGTTAAGCAGTTTAGACGTGATCCGAGAAGTTCGGTCCGGGATGTCGCCAATAAGCTGAATTTGTCAAGTTCATGCGTCCAGCGGACCAAGCAGCGGGAGGACCTGCGTGCATACAAGGTTCAGAAGGCTCCTAACCGCGACGAAAGGCAAAACATGGTGGGGAAGACGCGTGCCCGGAAGCTGTACACCGAAATGCTGACGAAGCCGCATTGCCTGGTAATGGACGACGAAACCTACGTCAAAGCGGACTTTCGTCAGCTGCCGGGCCTGTTGTTCTTCTCCACAGAGGACAAATTCAGCGTTCCGGAGGAGATTCGCAAGGAGAAACTGTCCAAGTTTGCCAAAAAGTACATGGTGTGGCAAGCGATCTGCTCTTGCGGAAAGCGGAGCGCCCCCTTCGTGATGACCGGCACGGTAAACGGGCAGGTTTACCTTAAGGAGTGCCTACAGAAGCGCTTACTACCACTATCGAAGCAACACGAGGGCCCGACCATCTTCTGGCCGGATCTCGCTTCGTGCCACTATTCAAAGGACGTGTTGGAGTGGTACGAAGCCAACGGGGTCACCTTCGTGCCAAAGGAAATGAACCCGCCCAACGCGCCGGAGCTTCGCCCAATAGAGAAATATTGGGCGATTATGAAGCAGGCCCTCCGGAAGAACCCAAAGGTTGTCAAATCGGAGGCGGACTTCAAGAGAAAATGGATTTCTGTTCAACAAAAACTACAACCTGACGTTGTACAGAACCTTATGGACGGGGTAAAGAGGAAGGTGCGAGCATACGGGCTTGGGCTCGAAGTATGAATAAAAAGAAAATGCCAAAAGTTGTTTAATAGTTTTTATTTTACTATCTAAAATTTTCAAAAGGATCGGTCTACTGGGCGAATTTCTACAGCGTTTTTTCCGTGATGCAATTTGATGTGACACACCCTTTAGTTCGCAAGATTGTCGTGTTTATTGTTTCATTTGGGCGAATTTCGCGATTCTATGACGAATGTATTTTGTTCTAGAATTTTGGTTTTCTAAATTTTCATCGTGTGTTCGATGACAGAACATCATTATTGGAATGTTACACATGGTTATTCACGCAATTTGCGCAGCATCCCTGCTGCTCGTATCATCATAAGGTCGAAAGTGGAACCTTGCCCTGTGTCCTTACCACACTAGCAGTCACGGACCGTTACGCTCACTGCCTTAGTGTGATTCGAAGCGCCCTCATCCATCGCAGACGAACGAACCGAAGCACCAGAGTGCAAGAAGAGTGTTTGCCTTTACGGTTCATCGGCTATAGATTGGGTCATAACGCGGCAAGTCCAAAAACACTCACCCACACAGCGTGCGGACAGAAGAGCAGCAGCAGTCTCGGAAGCGGCGAAATTGAGGTTGCGCTTCGCAAAATCCACGGAGGAAAAGTAATTTAAAATGGATAAACATTCGCTTCTATCGCCCGAATCCACCAGAGTGGAAGTGGACTTTGCACGTGGAGCACATAAGAACACAGCAATTTTCCCCGGCGGATTCGAAAATGGACAGAGACTCGCACCTACCTACTGCAAATTAATTATTGTAATTGTATTACGAAAATAAGCGCACTTTCTCAGCAGCAGCTGGCAGAAGCCAATATTGCAGAAAGCGTGAGAGCTAGAGAGGGTGGAGGGGGGTTTGGTGGTCGGTCGTCAATTCGAGTCCCATAAATTCCGCAGCACATAAGTCAGTTGGCTGTCGGATTTAGGCGCGTTTCTGATGGCGAGCAAAGTGCAAATCATATGCGGCAAATATGGCTCCTCTTATAGAATGAGACTCGCGCCTGTGATATACGTACATTCGCAGGCTAGAGATGGTGTATATATATTAGCACGCGTGAACCTTGAAGACTCTGTGGCTATGCCCCCTTAACGCACAGGGCAAACGGGATTGGCCAAATCCGCAGACAAACAACGCGTTAGCTGCGGTGACGGTTTTGCGTCCGAAGCAATTGAATCAATAAGTCAGCAGCTGGAATACCCAAGAGAGTCCCGGGCGAACCACTCGAGATGCTGCTGTCCGGCTTGTTGCCGTTCTTTTGATGAATGTTCCCGTGAATCGGAATGTAAACTTTGCGGAACCGTAGCTTGGGTCGTTGATTTATTGGGAGTTCCGTATAATCTCATTTGTGGGGTCGCTGTGAAGCTCTGATCCTCCGCGCTTGTGTTCGGGGTGTTAATTGATTAGCCAAATGCATTTTGCGAAATATTTTCAAGCAATGGTCAAATTTGCTATGTTAAATGATAGCTTGAAAAATTCAGTGGAAAATCAAAGATTTAAACTCAAAAAACCGTTCGCCTCAATCAGTCACCCCACTTAAGCCACCATTATTCACCAAAGGAAAATTTGCGTTTGCATCCGGCAATTAATTTCATTCCTCGGAATAATCCTTGCGCATACATTGCGCTTTTTGTTTGCGGCACTTCGGCGGTGCCATTCGATGTATCTGACATGTCTCATTAATGACCGTCCAATAATGTATTTAATTAATCTGCTGCTTTCCACGATTTTCTTTTCATTCGCGTGCTGTGGGGGTGGCGATCGGTACCACTTCCACGCGCGTTTTCCACCGCCGCCAGAGGAAAGTTTTCCGGCAACATTGTGAAGGAAATTATTTATGAATCAACGGCGTATAAATAATGCATCGCCTATTAATTCCCCCTCAACCATGATAACAAAAGCTTCCAAAGGACGCACCAGCATTATGATGTGTGCAGTTTTTTTGGGCGGAACGATCCCCAAGATCACGGGCGAACCAGTGGAAAATTTTGAATCGCTCTCAAAAAAACATGTTTGAGCGAACCACCCTAGTTAATCAAAAACTCAGACAAAAAACTATTTAATATTATAATGAGCTGAACGATAAAACAAGAGTGAATTCACGTGTGCGCAAGCGGATGTTGTTTTTTTATCAGTCCTACAATGATACAAATTCGAAACAAAACCAACCAAAAAAAAAATGATGCAAGACAAAAGGAAGTTTTCAATGGTATGTCCGCGGATCCGCATGATTCCGGAGGATCTCAAACAAAAGATTGGGATGGGTCAGAGCGAGCTAAGGATTTGCATAACAATTGGTGCGCTTCACGTTTGATTGGTGCGCAACACACAGAGAAGGAAGCAACGACGACGGAGACGACATAATTCTGCAATTTTTTTTTTATTATGCTGGTGATGATGGGATGAAAGTCAATGACTCATGCATTAAACATAGACTTCGTTTTAAAGCGCGTTGTGTGGACATATTCATCGAATGGAGCGATTGTTGTGGACAGAGCATCGACACTCTTGGTAACTTGATTACTGTAAAGAGTAGGTCTATATCATAAAACATGTATTTATCAAATAAAATAAAATATATGTACTTATTTTGAAGTATTTCCGACCGAATTCTACATTGCTCAATATACTCATTTTTGAAAAATTGTTACTTTTGAACCACAATCCCTTATCATGGACGAAAAAATATTTAAAATACCGTAAACCGCACTCCACATGTCTACTTTCAACCTTTGAAATTTTTAGTTTTTTTTAACCCTTTTTGTGCCAAGTGTTCGAAAAATCGAACAGCAACTTCGATAATTTTTCATGTCTTTGGAAAGCAATCATATGATAATGTTTTTGAACCAAAAGATAGCTTAATTTATTAGCTATCACTTATCATCAATTTCATTCAACTTTGTTTGACTTTATTGGACAATAAATATGATTTAAAACCAGGATGTCTGGAAAGTGTTTTCAATTTCAATGAAAAAACCCATTCAAATAAAAAAAAATGTGAACTTTTCTACAGTATTGCTTTGATGAAAGAACACACATTGAAAGGTACGGCAAAAATCATACGATTGAGTTTAACAGCCGGAGAAATTGAGTGTTCGAAAAATCGAACGTTGGGCATAACGAACATTTTTTTTCTGTTGAATCAATACCAACACATTTAACCTCCGCAGCGCATTCTGACTTGTCGACTATGGAAGACGTAAGGTTTTTTCACTTATTTTTGCATTGTCGATTGAGAATGTTTGTAAGTATCGATGAATTTAACAAATATTGTCGAAAAGTTACATTTGTGTCCGTAATAACTTTAGGTGATGGCGATCCGTAGAATTTCGTGTGCGGAGGAGCTGGATGTAATCACCAGTTCGTGGAACGATTATTATAATGAGATTGCTGGTGTGAACATGTTTCCGCCGGATTCGATAGACGATCTCATCGATGAAGAAAACTAAGGTTTGGAACTAACTAAGGTAATGATTCTATTCAACTGAATAATAATCTCCTAACCATCAATGCCATTGTTTTACAGGTTTTGAAAATTTTTCGATTCTTCGGGAAATGGATAATCGGAAAGAAATAATTCTTAAGTATTGACATCCCTCCGTAACCAGTAATAAAAAAAAACAGCAACAGCTTTCGTTTAAAAGGAAAAGCCTGCCGGTAATAAGTTGAAACTACATGAACAAAGAAAGGTCACATCTCAGCATAGGTGAATTATTTCAGGTTTATACTTAGAAACTTTCATCCACCAGTGCTTGTTCGTCCCGGAATGTAAAATTAATGCATTTAAGAATGTCGTATATTTGATAATTGAAGTTTAATTCACATAATTGACTTTTAATTCACAGCATGTTTGTACTTGCAAAAGAAAACTGGGGGTTTCGGCTTTGATTTTTCGAACAGCCATTTTCCGGAGAATGGAAGATGTGAAAAACATAATTCTTGCACATTGGGGTTTCTTTAGTTTCGATAATCAAAATTACACCAATGGCATTCGCCAAAAATATAATTTTTACGGCTTTGTCGTTAATGGGTTAAATTGTTTTTTATATATCACAGAGAAGCCCTAGCCGTTTATATCATTTTTATCAAGCCAACCTGTTGTCTCCAAGATCAGTGACTTTTTTTGTACTGGGACTACACTTAACATGTAAATGTGTAAGGCTGTGCAAAATTAAAATCTCAAAATTGAACATGTAACGAAATTATGAAGGATTTCGAACATTCATTACTGGACCATTTTCCAGACAGATCGCAAAGATTTTTGCATCAATTAATAATATTTTGACGCATTCATCAAAAAAATATAAGTATTTTTTATAAATCAAAGTATAAATCAAAAAGCATTATCTAAATCAAAATCCCACGATCTGATTATTCTTTCCTGTGTTCCTTAAACTGTGCTGATCAAAAAGAACACTCAGCGTAGCGGCGAATAGCTATATATGTTACATTATCTTATCCACGTGAAATAAAGAAATAAAAGTCAGCCCAATAGATTCGTAAATAACAAATAACAGATAGTCAGGATCTGTTCTATAACTGTGCGGGGAACGGACACGCAAAATCGTTTGCTTCGGAATGTGTTCTCTGGATATGCAGAAAACAAGCAAGAGTGTACATAAAATATTGTTTGCGATTTTCATTCTAGTCTCGCTCCAGCCAGCGAGCAGTCAATGCCGAAGCTAACGCCGAGTTCACATAGTGCCGATCGGCATCAGAATCGAATATGAATCAGTTTTGAAGCGACCGCAAAGTGGGTGGAAAATTGCGAATGGTGGCTTCTTCGTTTCTTTTCCCGATACCAGTTTAATTGACAGATCTGCTCGAAATGATGTACGTTCAGTATTTTTTTCAAATTTTTATCTCGGATTTTTATCTTTTTTTTTATGGCGTGAAATAAACGAAAAAGTACGTTTTTCACTATAGATCCTACGTCAAACCACATAGGGGTTCAAATAAACCACCAAAATTTCTTATTTAATATCTTTTACAATATTTTCCATACAGCTAGTGATTTGGTTTGGGGGCACTTTTTACTCCCATACCTAACCACTCTTTGGAAATATAAAAAAAATAATTTTTGATACCGCGCAACACTGAAAAAATTCACACATATCTAGAAAAGCCGTAGAAACACATTTAAATATGAATTAGACTAGTACTGAATCTCTAAATCTCAAAAAAAAAATATTTCAAAATTTCAATATTTTTTTTGGTACTAAAATTTTCGATGAAATTTTTTTTTGATAATTTTTCTTGATACGCCGTAGTAAGATGCACATTCAGTATTTTTTTTTCAAATTTTTATCTCGGATCTTTTAAGGGTGGCGTGAAATAAACGAAAAAGTACGTTTTTCACTATAGATCCTACGTCAAACCACATAGGGGTTCAAATAAACCACCAAAATTTCTTATTTAATATCCTTTACAATATTTGCCATACAGCTAGTGATTTGGTTTGGGCGCACTTTTTACTCCCTTACCCGGCCAGGCTCTTTCTGCATAATTCGAGAACTAATCAAGCAAATCGAGAACTAATCAAGTAAGTCGAACCAAATTTGGAATGTGAGGGTTTTTGGGTACGAGAAATGTTTCTATAATGGTATGACACCCCTCCCTCCTCTGGAATGGAGAGGGGGTCCCATAAAAATATTACACATATTTCAACCAAAAATATTCCAACCAAACATGACAATTGAAAATTTCCGGAAAACTCTGATGGAAAAAGGGAAAATTCGGAAAATTAAATTCTCATATGTTCTACAATTACATATTGACAAGCGTTGTTAGTCCATTTGATGTTTGCGCTAACGAAATTGATCTTTGTTCGAAAGTGGAATTGGATTTTCAGGTGATGAAACGCACTGCTATACCTTCTTCTATCTATACCAATAAAAATGTGTCGCCGAATGTGTTGATAAGAGCAAAACTCGAGGAAGGAATTGTCCGATTTAGGGCTGTCTTTATTCTATCATATTTTCTGTATCAAACATTTATTCCATGTAACGGAGAAACATGTTATTTGCAAGCGGTTGAAAAATCTTGAACGAGAATTGTGTCTGAAAATAATCTGATATTATAATGATGAGTTTTGGTAGAAGTACTAGGAATTTTATAGTAAAAGGTAAATTCAACGGGGTCGAAGAAAACGTGAATGTTTGAAGGTATTGAAAACAATAAACAAATTTTGAGCGGGACGAAGTTTGAAACGAAGATTTGTTTATTGAAAACAATTAACAAATTTTGAGCGGGACGAAGTTTGCCGGGTCAGCTAGTATGAATATCTATATGTATAAAAATGGATTTCTGTCTGTCTGTCTGTCTGTGGTGATTAGACATTCCTCCCCCTTCTCTAAGGGGAGGCTGCCATACAAATAAGGCACAAATTTCTGCATTACTCGAGAATTAATCAAGCAAACGAAACCAAATTTGGCATGTGGAGGTTTAAGGATGCAATAAATGTTTCTATGATGGTTAGACATTCCTCCCCCTTCTCTAAGGGGGGGCTGCCATACAAATGAAAGACAAATTTCTGCATTACTCGAAAATTAATCGGCAAACCAAACCAAATTTAACATGTGGAGGTTTTTGGATGCAATAAATGTTTCTATGGTGGTTAGATACTCCTCCCCCTTCTCTAAAGGGGGGCTGCCATACAAATGAAACACAAATTTCTGCATTACTCGAAAATTAATCAAGCAAACGAAATCAAATTTGGCATGTGGAGGTTTTAGTATGCAATAAATGTTTCTATGGTGGTTAGACATTCCTTCCCTCTCTCTAAAGGGGCACGGCCATACAAATGAAAAACAAATTTCTGTTCACTCGAAAATTAATCAAGCAAACGAAACCAAATTTGGCATGTGGAGGTTTAAGGATGCAATAAATGTTTCTATGATGGTTAGACATTCCTCTCCTCTAAGGGGGGGAGGGGGGTTGGTTTGCCTGCCATACAAATGAAACACAAATTTCTGCATTACTGGAAAATGAATAAAGCAAACCAAACCAAAATTGATATGTGGAGGTTTCAGGATGCAATTAATGTTTCTGAGGTGGTTTGACACTCCTCCCCATCTCTACAGAAGGGGGGTCTGAATAACTCGAGAACTAATCAAGCAAATGGAATAAAATTTGGCATGTAGAGGTTTTAGAGTTTGATAAACGTTTCTATAATGGTTCGTCAATCCTGCCCCCTCTCCAAGGGGAGGCTGCCATACAAATGTAACACAAATGTTTGCGCTAACGAAATTGATTTTCGTTCGAAAATGGAAATGGATTTTAATGTGATAAAACGCACTCCTATATCGTTTTCTATCTATATAAATGAAAATGAATCGCCGAATGTGTTGATAACAGCAAAACTCGAGAGAGGAATTGTCTGATTTAGGGGTGTCTTTATCGTATCATATTTTCGGTATCAAACATTTATTCTATGTAACGGAGAAACATTTTATTTGCAAGTGGTTGAAAAATCTTGAACGAAAATTGTGTCTGAAAATAATCTGATATTAGAATGACGAGTTTTGGTAGAAGTACTAGGAATTTTATAGCAAAAGGTAATTTTAAAGGTACTTTTTTTTTCAATCAATGAACAATTCTGCGATTGGACCCATGAACAGCGCTTAGTAATGAAACATGGATGTGATAACGAAAAATAAATTTTGGGCGGGACGCAGTTTGCCGGGTCAGTTTTCATTAGTATTCATTATATAAGTTCGCGCTAGTGTAAACGGTTGATGCGATTTCTTTAAATCTCATCATATTTCTTCACACGAATATATCACTAGTATCACAACTCCAATTCATTTCGAATTCTGACGTAAATCGTCCAT
Source organism: Toxorhynchites rutilus septentrionalis (assembly GCF_029784135.1). Taxonomy (NCBI): domain Eukaryota; kingdom Metazoa; phylum Arthropoda; class Insecta; order Diptera; family Culicidae; genus Toxorhynchites; species Toxorhynchites rutilus. The sequence goes on from NC_073744.1 coordinate 124,259,680, forward strand.
TTCGATATTCGAATGATGAAATTTTTTCCAAATCATATTTTCGGGGTGAGTAACACCGATAAAATTGGTGTCAAAATGCGTTCCTGAAAGAATTCAGGAGCCCCCTTTTTCACGTAGGTTCCGTAGCCCATCAAAATACTTTTAACAGCATAGTTCAATTTGATGAGTGCTTCCCGGTCTAAAGTTGGGCTCTGAGCCTGATTGGGTTTTTCTTTTCCAGACAGATGATAAAAGTCATAGTTGTTGCTCGGGTTTTGTTGATAGTGGATTTCAAATTCCCGGGAACATTATCAGTTTCCAAACTTGATTAGATAAATTATTGCACGACGCTGGATTTCTATTCTCCAGCAGCCACACACAATGCGATTTGATACCCTTGCCCTTGAAAGCATATCCGCCTCTTTAGCTCAGATGGCAGAGCGCTGGTCTTGTAAACCAGCGGTCGTGAGTTCGATTCTCACAGGAGGCAGTGGATTTTTTGGAACTAGACTTCCAGTATGCAAAAAAAAAGATAAAATGGGAATTATTTGATGATGGAACACACCACAGTACTGGAAATCGTTTATCTGCTTTCATAGCTGCTAGCTGAATTTTGTAATCGTTGGGTTTGTTTTTCCGACGGATTCTCTAATCCCATTTCCATGTATCCAAATTTCCATTGCGCTCTTTTAGTTTGCTGGAGGGGGTAATTCTGTAGGGTATACAAAATGCTCATCGCATTGCACCCTTGTTCTAGGTTCGTAAAAATGTAATAACATAAACCGAACCTGTTTAGATTATCATTCACATTTCCGAACAATAATTGAATCAAATTACTAAACACACACACCGCTTCCGCACTTTATTATCATCCCTGGCGGCGGCCTATGCAGACACAACAATTTTGGATCTGCAATTATCAGATATAATGACTCGAATTAAGTTATTCCGATACAACACCATTCAATTCTATCAGACTATGGGCGATGGCGGGTTGAATTTGATGAAATTATGTGACGAGATTGTATTGAATCACAAACTTGGCCCACAGCCGCCGCTATTTTTCCCCTTCCACTCAGCGTGACTTTTTCGGTGTTTCCGGAAGTGCATTTAGAACGGCTCATAATCGCTACAACTTCAAGGCCTCCGCCATGCTTCGATGAAGCTCGAACCAATCAAATAAAAGACACACCATGATTAGTGCGATAATTGACGATTTGACAAGCGCGCGGCTAATCGACCTTAATCACTCGATCAGTCAGTCACTCATATGCCCGTAACTTCCACAAAGAGACTCCGGTTCGGGCTCCCAAAAACTACAGCCGACCATCGAATGGATGGTAGTAATTGATTGGTTGAAATCGCCCTCTCAATTAAGGCGATTAGCAGCCGAGCCTGGATTATTGTTTGTGTGTATTCGGCGCTGCGTTGTTCATGTTGAGCACGTACAAATATGTGTGTCCAGTTCGTGACAGTTTCGGGAAGATACAGGAAAAAAACCACGACTCAACTGAACGTTACAATATGGGGGTGATTGATTGGGGAAAAAGCTCGGATATGTTCCTCAATCTCTCCAACCGACGACACACACACACACACTCACGTTCCACGTAACATTTATTTTATTGAAATGCAGCCGGCAATCGTCGTCATGTATACAGAAAGGCATTGCGTCAAACGCCTACGCGCGCGGGATAAAAAGAAGGAGCCCATTTGATTTCACGCCACGGTGCCCAAACCCCCAAGCTCTGAACCGAAACAACAAAAATAGTGCTGAAAGGGCAGAAAAAAATATGACTAATCGAAATGTAAAATTTAAAATAATTACGGTATGAAATTCATAATTTGCAATAAGCTCTCTGCCCGCGGGGTCAGGAAGAGAGAAAAAAAAGAATTGCTGCAGCATTCGGATGCTGATTCCGGGAAAACCTTGGCTTGGTTGGCACCCAGCAGCAGCAATAGTGGTAAACCAATGGACGTGGGGCGTATATAAACCGAGAAATTAAATTATTTATGCTGACACGAGTTTACATGACATTTTTTTTTCAGCGTGTTAAACTGCGGCTATATATTAATTACACAGGCGCTTGTTTCGTGCTTATGCGCGAGTGTTTTGAAGGGTTATGAAAAATAGATGGGAATGAATAGTTGTGATTTTTACCTCGACCGCCCCCACTATTGTTTAGCGTTGGACCAGAGTCAAGAGAATAATAGCATAATAGCATTTCAAATGGCGTTGTTTTTTTTCGCGTGCCGCCGCTAGTTTTTGGTTTTTGTTTTGAAAAGCACCCAACAAAAAGTGCTATTGAATAATTGTCGGGTTCAAAAAGGATATAAATCATTGGCGTGTATAGATTACCGCTGAGTAATTGCTCGATGAAAAAAATGGAAATGTCACAGACTAATAGAGAATTGGTATTCACGCCGGTTGCACCGGATTGCACCGGATTTGTCATTTGTTACACCATGTTAGTTTTTTTTGTGTTTCTTTTGAATGATTCCAATGAATACAGGACATCACACACTCTTTTCTCTATTATGTTAGAAAAAAAGGAAATACGGAAACGATAGCAGGCAGCGATTTAAGAATCGTTTCGGATTGTTTGGAATATCATTAATATTAGTATTTTTTCTCGTACAATCCTTTCTTCTATGATCGTGGGATTGATTATTCACTTACAATTTTTCGTCCAACACACAATCTTGGAAAAGAAATTCACACATAAAATCCAGAATTATCCAGAAATATCGCTGATCCTTAAGGGTGATTTCCGGAACAAACTCAATCAATACAAAAGAGTTCAGCTATATTCAACTCAGTTGCATCTAGTCGTCGGGAAAAATCAGACCCAACAGTTGAACTGCTGAGCCTCATCGATTCTATTAAATCCAAATTGATAGAGAACTAGACCATATAACCATCGACTTTTAGATTCCATTAAAATGATGTATATTTTTGGATAGTAGAAATATAGTTTATTTCAGTAACATAAAGTTAGTTCAAATATTTGATTTTTTTGAAAACTTTCTTTTTTCGAATCCATAAAATGAAACACAATGTTGTGCAAATCCATTAATTTGTAAATAATTTCACGTTTTTTTTTTATCGGAGTCCCAATTCAGCAACAATATGAAAATTAAGATACAACGATACTGCAAAAGAACCGTTTATTTATTGAGAAAATTCAACGCAGAATCGGCTCAATACGATCGATTCTTTCACGAACGTCTACGATTTGATTAATTCTTTGAAAATGTGATGATTAAAACTTCGCCTGCGAATCATGGATCTCTATAGACGAATTTCATGCCAACTCGACAGCACCATCTCAGAGAGCAGTGAAATGTTGTGGGTGTGAAGACATGTGTCATTTAAGCAACTTTGGATACTTGAAGTATTCGAAAAAGAATTAGACTACTTTTTGGAAAAAGCCAAATTTTTTTTTCTTAATTTTGTACAAAAAAAATATAACTTAGAAACAATGGTACCTACAAAATTCTTGTCAAAATGGATGAAATGTAGGAAATTGTTTAGTTTTCAAAATACTAATTTGATTTTAAAAATAAAAATTCATTTTTTTAAAAAACGTATTTTTTTAAAATTCCCAATAATATACAGGGTTTTCCATTTCGGGCTTCCGAAAGTATACAGCCCTGCGCTGACAACCGTTTGACATAGTTGTCAACCAAAGCGTCATATCGTTAGTTGAATGTCTGATATTGTGAAACCTGTGCATCATCGTAATGTGCGTTCGACCGAAAATATTGCTGCTGTTGCTGCCAGTGTGGAGGATGACCCGAATGTTTCGATTCTACGGCGTGCTCAGCAATTGGACTTGTCAAACATATCATTGAGGCGAATTTTGCATTTGGACCAAGCAAACCAATATCATGACATTGTCATGATAAATGGTTTGCTTGATTTGGACTTGCACCTACATCCATATAAAGTCCAACTGGTACAAAAATTAGAGCGTGGTGACCATGGAATGCGTCGGGCATACGTCGATTGGGTGAACGAACAACAGCAGCAAAATGCTGAATTTTCGCATCAAATTTTCTTCGGCGATGAGGCACATTTCGAGCTCGGTGGCTATGTGAACACCCAAAATTTCCGTATATGGGGCTCAGAAAATCCACACGTGATAGTTGAGAGGCCAATGCATCCGCCAAAAGTCACTGTTTGGTGCGCATTATGGTCTGGTGGAGTCATCGGGCCGTATTTCTTTGAAAATGAGGACGGCGAGACGGTAACTGTGAATGGTGAGCGCTATGGCCGCATGTTAACCGTTTTTTTTGCCACAAATTGAAGATATGGATACGGATGACATGTGGTTTCAGCAGGACGGCGCCACGTGCCACACAACACGACCGAACATGGCCATATTGCGAACGAAATTTGAGGGACGCATAATTTCGCGTTTTGGTGGTGTCAATTGGCCGTCCATCATGCGATTTGAACCCGCTAGACCAGAGATGCCAACCTTCCTGATTTTTCAGGATTTCCCAGACTTTTTAGCACGCTCCCTGATATCCTGACAAACACTCAATTTATCCTGATTTTTCTGAAATGATCCTGATTTTTCCTGATTTTTGTACTCTTTACATTATTCGTAATAAATATACTGGTTTCCATGTCAAAGTTTTCTGTCATGATAGTTCTCCGGTTCGCACTTGTATATATCATACATTAATTTAAATTCTCTAGACGCAGATCTGTAATTAACTTTTTTTTAATCTTAATCCTCAATTGTTTCGAGGTTTTCCAAAATTACTCAAGAGAAAAAATTTGAATCCACAGTCAATATAAAAAGATTTTATAAATAATTTGCTCGTCTGATTCAAAGTAGAATCAACTTCAATGATGGGACTATGGTGAATATATTTATAACAGTACCAAATATCATTAAAAATAGAAAAATTCAACAAGTCTTCCACTGCTGATATACTTTCCTCATTTGTCGAGTAAAGATTCATTCTAAAGCATGGATGATGAATTCAGTGAAAATTTGAATATTAATTTCTCTGCAATTGACTGTAGTGATGCTGTAGAATTATCGGAAAAAAATATAAACGATCAAAAAACCAGGTTCAACACTAGCATTTCCGCTTATGCGATGATTTATACCATGCTTAATAATTCTTTTACACATACGGTCTTCGCCCGAAGGAAGAAATACCTCTGTTTCTGGTGAAATTTGGAATGGCAAATCCAAGCAACCGGTTTCTCAAACATGTTCTGGAAGGATAGAATATTTAAGCTGTGTGAAAGATGGCGAAAGATTGTGAAACAGAACTATGGATATAAAATTAAATTATAATGCTTTGATTGAAAATGATATTTTTGTATTCCCAAAAATCGGCATTAACTTTCCGGACAACCCAATATGAGCTATCCTGATTTATCCTGATTTTTATTTTCATTTTCCCTGATTTTTCAAAATTATAGTTGGCAACCCTGCGCTAGACTTTTTTTTTTGTGGGATTATGCGAAAGACCGTGTCTATGCCAACTCTCCGCAAACTCTTGAACATTTGAAAGACAACATTCGTGAAGTTATGACCGAGATACCGCCCCATATGTGCCGAAAAGTCATCGAAAATTACCTGTTGCGGATCAAGGTGTGCCAGGAAGCCCTAGGTGGACATTTGAATGATGTTGTATTTCACACATAATGGCATACTTTAATTTGAAATAAAAGTTTCATCGAAATTCGAATTCTAAGTGTGTTTTATTTCAATTTACTTTCGGAATTTAAAGTTGGAAAACCCTGTATATATGAATAGCTTTTACAATTGCCAACAAGTCGTCCATACATCGGAAGATGGGCAGTTTTACAGAGAAAAGGATTTTCTAACAACAAGTTTTTCATATTTTCTTTGAAAAAAATACAAGTAATCTTAATTTTGTTTAAGAACAAGATAGCGATATAGTGTATTCGATCAAGTTTTAGATCTTATTTAAATATGAACTTTTGTAGAAGACGTGAACATTCTATCTGTTATAGTTTTTGGAATATAGGTCATTTTTGTATGAAGGCTCCTGAAAAAATAATGTTTTGCTCGTAACATTTTTGTGTGTAAATTTCCACGTTTGACATGTTCTTGACATGTTTCTAAATAGAGAAAAGTTAGCAGAGCATGTTAATTGCGATAGTTTATATATAAAAATGTAACAAATTAAACATTAATAGTATTTAAAAAAAAAAATTAATGGGTTGTTTTTCGAAAAAGTTTTTCCATGTAAATGTGTTCATCTTCCAATGTATGTGTAATTTGTTGGAAATTCTAAGGTCTATTTATATCTATTTTTTCAGTATTTTAAATAAACATTTTTTCGAGAAAAATTAATTTTAATTTTCAAAATGTTTTTTTTAATGAAATTTTTTCCCAAAATTTGTTTGATATTTTTTAACGAAAACCTCAATAATTTCCTACATTTCATTCACTGAGCAACTTTTTGTAGTTGTTCCTTTCGCCAAAAGGAAGAAACAGCATCTGCAGTGTTTAAATCTTGGAGGAGAGGAAATAAAATTCAGAAAATTCAGCGTTTCAGTGAAATATCTAGGCGTAATCTTAGACGTTAAACTGAACTGAAACGCACACAATTATCAGTAAGGCCATTACCCTATTGGCATGTTCTAAAATGATATGTAGAACATGGGGCCTCAAACCAAAAATGGTTATGTGGGTCTACCCTGCCATTGTGCGGCCTAGGATAATCTGTGCCTCACTAATATGGTGGCCAAAGACTAAGCAAATATTAAGGAAACTACAAAAAAGCTAAATAAACTCCATCGACTGGCATGCGTTGCTGTAGCAGGGGCAATGCGAAGCACACCCTCAAAGGCATTTGAGGCTATCCTTCACCTGTTACCTTTGGGTCAACATGTTCAGCTGGAGGCTAATAAAAGCGCTTTAAAGCTAAAAAAGATATAAGAAAATATTAGACGGGGACAAAACTGGCCACGTGAACTTCCTGAATTTCTTACTCGTTGGACCAGTCTTAGAGATGAACAGTGATTGGATGGTACCTAGGACCAATTATATACTGATGGGTCGAGAATGGGTAACAGAACAGGTGCTGTAGTATATGGTCCCAGAATAAAAATTTATGTAGCTATGGGGAACAGTTTTCCAGGCAGAAGTAGCTGCAATAATAGAATGTATAAATGTCTGCCTTAAAAGAAATTATAGATATTCTAACATTTGCATCTTCTCAGACAGTCCAGCACCACTTTAAGCCCTCAATGTTTCCAAGTGCTATTCAAAAATTGCCTGGGAATGCATTTGCCTTTTGCGGGAACTATGTCAGATAAGTTCGGTACAACTGTACTGGATTCCTGGCCATTGCGGTATAGAGGAAAACGAGCTAGCAGATGAACTCGCAAGACGTGGCTCAAGCTCACCCTTCACTAAGAAAACAAAAGAAAAATGCGTAGAACGACAGTATACGCCTACAAAATAATGGTTAAAGAGGGACTTTTTCCTTCCAGGTAAAAACATGTTTTTTTTGCATTTTTGGGACGCTCAGAAATGTTGTTCTAAGAGGATTTTTTGATATTTCATCTCGTTGAAAAGTTACAGCAATAATTATGGAGTCATCTCAAGGAAAGTAGCATTACTGTACGAATCTTTCAATTCGTTTTTCTCGAAACCATGATTTTTTTCAGCTGGTTGTACGGTTATCTCAAGATCTACTCGATCGATTTGGCTAGAACTTTTTCTCAGCATGTAAAAATGAATTATCTAAAGCGTTGCATAGTCGTTTTTTGATACCACATTTTTCCGATGTTTCATGATTTTTTCTAAACTGCGATTTTTCATGAAAAATAACTGAAATGATCGCCATTTTGGCACTTTTGGCACTTTGAATTTTAAAAAACCCATATGTAACACTTTAGGTATTGTTCCGAAGTTTCAAAATATTTGTTGAAGTTCGTTCTGCCACCGGCAAGGTACCGGTTTTCAGACAACATCCACACATCCAGCTGTCAACAGCATAATAATCATTATTCGTGCAAAAAATGGAAAATACATCTTCAAATATACCTTAAACAATAACCAAAATACCCGAACGCTCCACTTTATTCTAACAACACAAAAAAGTCACGAAAATTCATTATTTTTTGACCTTCCACAAAGAGTTCCCCCCCTCAAAACATATTGAATTTGCAAAATAATAACTCAAAAACGAAAAATAACACCTCTCTGATTTTCAAGTATGTTATGTAAATAAACCTCAGCTTTCCAGAAAAAAAATATTTAAAAATATAGCGCCCTCTATCTTTAACCGAGAAAACTATGAAAAATTAACTCAATCAATAATTACTGTTGGATACACTGCGATTTTATGGAGACGGATTCCTCTGACATGATCAGTTTTGCGGCATGGGCTAGATTTTTATATTGTGGGTACCTTTAATCACGAACACTAAAACACTGAGAAATGAAATGGGAAAGTGTGAACAATAGGAAAGAAAGGAAATTATTGATAACCCCAAGCTTAAGGAGAATAGTTGGATAGTCATTGAGTGGAGAAATTTTCCAAATTACAAAGAATTGAGAGTTAGTAGATTGCTGTAAATAGTATTGTAGAATAAAGTTTTGGAGTGTGAAAATACGTTTTGATAAAAAATAAAGTGTTTCCATACCAAAAATATTGGAATTCGTTGTTTGCGAAAAGAAAGTGGGCCGAAAATCCAAGTGCGAATATCGTGGATATATCGCAATCCAGGAGAACCACACCGAGGGCAAGGGCCCGATATCCAGATAAACATTGGTCCTTCGAACCGGATCCGTACAAAAGGATTTTGCAACCAACGGAATCGCCATCACGCTCACACAAAACTTTACTGCCATCTGCTAATTCACATCGAGGCACACAATAAACTGCAAAAGGATTCACACCGTATTAAATTGGGCAAATTATCTTGGCCCGTCCAGGTAAACAACTAATAATTATATGTCCTGCTGTTGCTGGGCAAATCAGGACCACTACACACATTTTCGATTTTACTTCTTCTATCCGCCTTCACAATCCACGGAGACGAATCGAAATATCATTCGAGACCGAACTTGAAGCGATACCATACCGACACGTCAAACCATTTTATCACGGCATACATTTCATCAATCAATCGGAGAAACAACAGTGGGAATCCTACGAAGTCTACGCACACCACTAAACACAATCGATTTATGCTGATACCATATCGTCATCACATTGAGCCAAGGTCAACGACGAGTTGAAACAATTCATTCACTGCTATTGCTGCCACAACACTCTTGTTTTCAAACCGGAATATTTTCCTGGTTTGTCCAGGTAAATATACACAAGTTTATGTCCAGCCGCTGCTGAGACATTTTGGTCGGATCTACACCGTTTGTTTACATTTCTATTCCACGGTAAAAACACCCACACAACCGAAGTCGAACCGATATATGCACCGGGTCGTACCACAATATTGGCATCATTGAGGAACAGAAGACTAATAGCTAACTGAATTGAGCATCGCACCGCACATTATCACCGCTCATTCAGGAAAATCCGTCGCAAATCCCCGCATATAGAATTCCTTTATTTATTAAGGTCAGTTCACCACCGTATATGTCCAGCCGAAGCTGGAGTTCGTTTTGATATTACACCAATTGTTTTCATCTCGCACACTTGTACTGGTTTGACACTTGTTTACCATTTCGTTGGACGTGTAACCGAGGGGCGCACATATTCGGAAAATAAATATTACACGTTTGACTATTGAGGAGCCGCAGATGTGATTCCGATGTTCAGCCGGCACACTGTTATTGAATATTAGAAGTTTGTTCGACGTTAGCGTATACAATTAAGAAACGCTACACGCTTCTTTTTGTGAAGGTCAGTGGTACTATTGTATATGTCTAGTCGAAGCTAGGCCATTGGCGGATTTTACACAAATTTATTTCTCCCATATCTCAAACCCAATTGGAATTTGGAATCATGCCACCAACTACGAGGAACAATTCACTCAAGGCGCTGCTGGCGAAACTAAAGGCACTGGAGGGTATGTTCAACGATATTTGCCGTTTCGTCAATTCGATGGATGATGACACTCTAACGACTGAAGCGACAGTTCGTTTGGATAAACTTGACGAACTGTGGGAACAAATCAGCGAAGCAACGATGGACATCGAGATGCACGAAGATTTCGAGGAAGTTGACGATACCTACCCCACGAAACGATCGGAATTCGGCGATAGATATTTTAAGACAAAATCGTTGCTACTAGAGAAGGTGAAGGACCCGGAGGTGAAGTCGAACCCTTCAATTCGCGGAATAGAACAAAACCAACATTCAACTTATGAACGCGTTAGGCTCCCACAAATCAAACTGCAAACATTCGATGGTAATATTGATGAGTGGTTGAGTTTTAGGGATCTCTATATATCGTTAATTCACTGTAAATCCGACTTGCCAGAAGTAGAAAAATTCCACTATCTTAAGGGTTGCTTAGTAGGAGAGGCTAGGTCATTGGTAAACTCACTTGCTATCACCAAGGCGAATTATAAGATTGCGTGGGAGGCGGTGATGAAGCGGTATAATGACAGTAAATTACTGAAGCGTAGACAAGTGCATGCATTGTTCAACCTACCTAACGTCGCAAAGGAGTCGGTCGTGGAACTTCAGTCGCTGCTAGAGGCTTTTGAGCGCATTCTTCAAACGCTGGATCAATTGATACAGCCAGCCGAATACAAGGATTTGTTACTGCTGGATTTGCTGTGTTCACGATTGGACCCAACCACCCGCAGAAGCTGGGAAGAGCATTCTGCAACAATAGATCAGGACACAGTGAAGGATCTAACAGATTTTCTTCAGAAGAGAATAAGAGTGCTAAGCTCGCTGCCAACCAAATCCATCGAACCAAAGTTGAATTATGTCCCTCAACCGAAAAGAAAATTGCCGACACAAATGAGTCACAGTGCATCGCAATCCTCGAGCGGGCAATGTGTAGCGTGTCCAGGTAGCCACTTATTATACCAATGCCCGAAATTCCAATCCCTGCCTGTATCAGCTCGCGATAAACTATTGCGAAGCCTAGCTTTATGTCGTAATTGCTTCCGGCGTGGGCATCAAGCCACGGAATGCAATTCTCGATATGTGTGTCGTAATTGCAAGGGAAAGCATCATACCTTAGTATGCTTCCGGCCGGAAGAAGTCCAACCAGCTAAGCGTACGTCGGAGATAAGGGTCTCTACGGAAAGCAGCAGCAAGGGACTTCAACACAATGTGGAGGATAACACACCAAGCACATCATCAGGCACCATTGTAGTAACCTCAAATACAGCATCCAAGGGAACATCGTCCGTATTACTTGCTACAGCGGTAGTCTTAGTGGTGGGTGAGAATGGAATTACGTATCCAGCCAGAGCACTACTTGATTCGGGGTCGGAGTGTAATTTTATGTCAGACCAATTTTCACAACTCTTGCGAATCAAACGTAATCGAGCTGAGGTGGCAGTATCAGGTGTCGGTCAGGTCAATACGAGAGTGACGCATTCGGTCAAGGCAGAGGTCAGATCCAGGGTAGGGGGGTATTCATGTAACTTGGAATTCCTAATTCTCCCTAAAGTCACGGGAAATCTTCCATCTACGTGCATCGATACCACAAATTGGAAAATACCACACGGCATAACCCCAACAGATCCAGCATTCGCTATTTCGAAATCCGTAGATTTAATTCTCGGAATCCAGCAATTCTTCACCTTTTTCAAACCAGGAAAGGAAATCCATCTAGGGGATGGACTACCCAAGCTCTCGGAAACGGTATTTGGATGGGTGGTAGCGGGAACAGTAATCTCATCGAGCATCGCGTCATATCACTGTAACGTCGCGTCTACGGTTAATCTTGAAGAACTGTTGACAAGATTTTGGTCGTGTGAAGAAGTGGACATTCCAAATAATTATTCTCCAGAGGAAACGCTGTGTGAAGAGCAGTTCGTTCGGACGGTTAGGAGAGATTCAAATGGAAGATATAAGGTCTCTCTTCCAAAGGATGCGAATGTCATGGATAAAATTGGTGAATCTAGGGACATAGCACTACGGCGTTTTCAATGGTTGGAACGCAGACTTTTAAGGGACTCAGAGCTACGTTGTCAATATACCCAATTTATGGAGGAATATATACACCTGGGGCACATGCGTAGGGTACGCGTGAACCAAGATAATCTGATTAAACGATGTTACCTTCCACATCATCCAGTAACCAAACAAACAAGTACGACGACGAAACTTAGAGTGGTGTTCGACGCATCCTGCAAGACTTCGAGTGGAATTTCTCTGAACGATGCATTATTGGCGGGACCGGTAATCCAAGAAGATCTTCGATCGATAATTCTCCGTTGTCGAACAAAACGGATAATGTTGGTAGCAGACGTCGAGAAGATGTTTCGTCAAATCATCATGGATGAAGGGGATCAGCCGCTACAGAGTATCCTATGGCGAACCGACACCGAGCAAGAAATTGGAACGTACGAGCTGTCCACCGTAACATACGGGACGAAACCCGCACCGTTTTTGGCTACACGGACGCTCAAACAGCTAGCGGATGATGAGCAAACCAACTTTCCCCAAGCAGCCAAGGCAATAAACGAGGATGTGTACATGGATAATGTATTGACGGGAACGAATAATGTGAAGGAGGCGGTAGATTTGAGGGTTCAGCTTGAAGCATCAATGAGAAGTGGAGGTTTCAAGCTACGGAAATGGGTTCCCAACTGCGAGGAAGTTCTTCATGGTGTACCAGAGGAAGATTTAGCGTTGGGAAGACAGGATCATGTTGAACTTGATCCAGACCCAGCAGTGCGAATGTTAGGCTTGACTTGGTTACCAAAAACTGACGGACTGAAACTACAGTTTTCAGTTCCGGAGCAACACCCAACAGATACGCTATCAAAAAGAAGGGTATTATCTATTATCGCAGGACTGTTCGATCCTCTAGGACTAGTTGGCGCAGTTATCACAGTGGGGAAACTTTTTATGCAACGACTGTGGAAATTTGAAGATGCGAATGGAAGGAAATTGGATTGGGATAGTCCAATTCCCTCAAGACCAAGAGATGAATGGCGAGAATTTCACAGACAACTCCCCATTTTGAACACTATCTCCATAAAACGTTGTGTTTTGGTACCGGATCCAATCATCATTGAGCTGCACGTATTTTCAGATGCTTCGGAGAAAGCATACGGAGCGTGTGCTTACCTGAAAAGTTGCAATTTGATGGGAACAACTCACATAGCACTACTCTCCTCGAAATCCAAGGTAGCGCCATTGAAAACCCAATCCATTCCACGACTGGAGTTGTGCGGAACGCTGCTAGCAACGCAGCTAGCCGAGCAAATTTCAACTGCTATCAAAATCAATCCAGTGGTTTATTTTTGGACGGATTCAACGTGCGTACTGCAGTGGATAAGGGCAACCCCTTCCACATGGACAACTTTTGTGGCTAATCGGGTGGCAAAAATACAGCAGACTGCGGAGAATCGTACCTGGAACCACATCCCAGGATGCCAGAATCCAGCCGATCTTATTTCAAGGGGCGTGCTTCCTGAAGAGATTATTGGGAACAATCTTTGGTGGGAAGGGCCGTCATGGTTACGAGAATCCCAACGGCACTGGCCGATTCATCCAGTTCCAGCAAAAACAACAGAGGCAGAAGCAGAGTTCCGTCAGTCAGCGGTTAGTTGCGCGACATTGCAGCAGGATACTTTCACGGTTTGGTATCTCAGCAAGTTTTCATCGTTCACGGACCTGGTGAGGCGTACCGCATACTGGCTCCGGTTGATGAACATTTTGAAACAACAAGGAAAAAAGGAGAATTCACGGGATTTTCCACATCCGATAGTTCTACCAGCACGGCACCCTATAACTAGGATGATTTTTGAACATTTTCATAAGAAATTGCTCCATGCAGGTCCACAACTGCTTTTGGCAACAGTGAGACAACGATATTGGCCGCTACGAGGACGGAATCTAGCCCGTTTTGTGTATCACAACTGCAATCGTTGTGCTCGATTGAAGCCGACTCAAATGCAGCAATTCATGGGAGATTTGCCAGCGGCGCGTGTGACCCCCGGAAGACTATTTATCAAGGTGGGTGTAGACTACTTTGGACCCGTCTTCATACGGCATGCACCACGTCGACCAGCTTCTAAGGCATATGTCGCTGTGTTCGTGTGCATGTGTACAAAGGCAGTACATCTGGAGATGGTAACTGACCTATCTACGGATCGTTTCATCCAGGCTTTGCGACGATTTGTTGGAAGAAGGGGAAAATGTTCGGACATTTTTTCGGACAACGGTACTAATTTCGTCGGAGCTCGTAACCAGTTAGGGGAATTATCAAGATTTCTAAGAGGAACTGATAACCGAGAGAAAATAACAAGAGAATGTGCGAATGAGGGTATTCAGTGGCATTTCAACCCATCTAGTGCCCCACACTTTGGAAGTTTGTGGGAGGCTGCGGTGAAATCAGCAAAAATTCACCTAATGAAGGTTTTAGGGGATTCGGTGTTGTCATTCGAAGACATGAGCACATTACTAGTTCAGGTCGAATGTTGCCTGAACTCAAGACCTTTGATCCCAATGTCCGAAGATCCAAACGAACTGGAACCACTCACTCCAGGGCATTTTCTGATAGGGACTAGCTTGCAACAATTGCCAGAGATGAGTGTGACCGATATTCCGATGAACTGACTCAAGCAGTGGCAAGCAACTCAGAAAATTTTGCAGTGTTTCTGGAAAAGATGGAGGACGGAATATTTGGCACAATTGCAGGGGCGCACAAAACGATGGCAACCGCCAATCCAAATTGTTGTGGGTCGAAAATTTACCACCAACTCGTTGGAAAATGGATTGCATCATTCAACTGCATCCTGGTATGGACGGAGTCGTCAGAGTAGTCACTTTGAGGACAGCTACTGGACTACTAAAGAGACCAGTGGAAAAAATATGTTTGTTGCCCCCAGCATGCCAACCTTGCGAAACTTAAAAAAAACATGGCTGCCGGTTTAGTATGCGAGAGTTTTGTCTTTTCAGAAATTAGATAATTTAAAACCAAAAATCCAAATTTTTCGCACATGTAATAAGTCCTAAGTCCTAAGGCTCCCAAATAGGTTGATTTTGAATTAATTGAAAGAAAAGTTGATTTGATTTTTTGATTTTGAATTTGATTAATTGAAAGAAAATTTTCGATTTTCCAAATTTTCTTTCCTCCCCCCTGGAAGATTTTCGAGGATAAAAAATCGAAATTTTGAGCGCTTTGAGGCACCCCTAAATCATGTCCGATTGAGCTGAAATTTGGCACAGGTCATTTTTTGGGGCAGTAAACAAATTGTACATGGTCGGTTCTCTAAATTTGATGATGAAATTTTTCCATACATCCATTGCCATTCTAATGGTCAAACACTGCATTTGCACACCTTTTGAAGAAGTATATTTTCAAATCCCAGTGGAAAGCGAAAAATGCTGATTATCGAACCCACCTCAAGCGAAATAGAGGAACAAAGGTGTTTTTATTTTGTGGTGGGTATCTGAGTGGAAAAGAGAAAATCTGGTGCGAATTGGCAACGCACCACAAACAAAAACTGAAAAGCAAACAGGATTCCGCAGGTGAATGCAATTTTTGCGGCTTCGATATCAAGCATTTTGAATGGCTTAATTTTAATTTCCTTGAAAAATTGGAAAACATTTTTTTGTAAAACATTTTACCGAGACCGAGAAACAGTATATTGAATTGTATGAAACTGCATTTAAATTTAAAAAAACATGAGTTCCCAAAGATACAAATGAAGTTCTTCTTAACATGTTCGTCTTACCCCCACTTCCCCTATCATATTAATAATAATAACTGCACTGCCGTTCTACGCATAGTTGTCCTATGTTTCTTTTTGACAACTTTTTCTCTTTTCTGTGATCATGGTAGACATACAAGTGTGCTTTGTGCTGTGATTGTTGAAAAAAAAATTTACGTGTGAAATACTGTTGTGTGCAGCGAAAGAATATTTCGATCGCGTGCCCGTTGTGTATTTTTATCAGGCTAAGTAGAGGAACAGCTGGCACATCAGCTGATTCTTGTTTATTTCAATTTTTCTCGTTCGCCCCAGCGTGCTATTTTTCTCATATAGCAGCTGTGGCGGTATTGTTTTTATTTCTCTTTTCTGTATGGTGTTCGTTGTGTTGTGTAATAGCGTCCCGCTTTAATCTGTATTGGAATTGGCAATGGAATGTTCTCTGTGTAAATTGGGGATTGTAATAAGCGATTTGCCGGTTTGCTGTATCGGGAAGTGTAGCGGTGTGTTCCACTACCGCTGTACTTCTCTTACTAAAACAACGGCAAAGCTTATCACGGAGAATGTAAATGTATTGTTCAAATGCAATGACTGTCTATCGGACCAGGGTTGTGGTGAGCAGAGCGATGTTATTTCGGATGTGCGTAAGATAGAAAAAGAGGTGATGAAATTATCTTCACTCTCTGACTCGCTTACGGGCATGCGAGATCAGATCGCTGCTCAGATAAACAGCGCGTTAAAGTGCAGTATGGAAGAATTGAGACAAGATGTAAATGGGTCTCTTGAAAAATTGGTTTGTGAGAAATTCGAATCTATGACTAGTTCTATTTTAACAATTAACGCGCAAAATAATTTAGCTGCAAAGAATGACTTGCTCATTGAACCTGGTACAGTTCATTCTGAATCGCACCAGAATATTCCGAAAAGTAAGAAACGAAAATTTCAAAATAATGATGATTATAATGTACATCAAAATAAAATAAGTTTTGCGGATGTTGTTAAAAGTGCGAACACTTCTAACAACAATAAGATAATGGGTTATAGTAATAGTACTAGTATCATGCAAAGTAATCGTAAGACTCATCCGGTTATTGTAATCAAGCCTAAAGAGTCCAAACAAGCTTGCGAGGATACTCGGAAGAATTGAAGACAAAATTAGATCCAAGAACACACAAAATTAGTAATTTCAGAAATGGAAGAAATGGCTCCATCATTGTTGAGTGTGCAACTGGAGCTAATATAGACAATGTGAAAGATGACATCGAAAGCAATTTGGGTGAGAAGTATAGTGCTGTTGTTCCCATATCGGTGCCCAGATTAAAAATCGTGGGCATGAGCGATCAGCATTCCTCCGATGTTTTCATTGATTACCTCCGAAGTCAGAATGAAGGCATAGAAATAAAAGATGTAAAGGTTTTAAATGTGTACGAAAATCCACGCTTCACCTACAATAAGTTTACTGCTGTAATTGAAGTAGATGTTGACACATATAACTGTTTATTGAACGCGAAAAAAGTAAATGTGGGGTTCGATCGGTGCTCCGTAGTTCCTGCGATTAATGTATTAAAGGGTGTGTCACATCAAATTGCATCACGGAAAAAACGCTGTAGAAATTCGCCCAGTAGACCGATCCTTTTGAAAATTTTAGACAGTAAAATAAAAACTATTAAACAACTTTTGGCATTTTCTTTTTATTCATACTTCGAGCCCAAGCCCGTATGCTCGCACCTTCCTCTTTACCCCGTCCATAAGGTTCTGTACAACGTCAGGTTGTAGTTTTTTTTGAACAGAAATCCATTTACTCTTGAAGTCCGCCTCCGATTTGACAACTTTTGGGTTCTTCCGGAGGGCCTGCTTCATAATCGCCCAATATTTCTCTATTGGGCGAAGCTCCGGCGCGTTGGGCGGGTTCATTTCCTTTGGCACGAAGGTGACCCCGTTGGCTTCGTACCACTCCAACACGTCCTTTGAATAGTGGCACGAAGCGAGATCCGGCCAGAAGATGGTCGGGCCCTCGTGCTGCTTCAATAGTAGTAGTAATCGCTTCTGTAGGCACTCCTTAAGGTAAACCTGCCCGTTTACCGTGCCGGTCATCACGAAGGGGGCGCTCCGCTTTCCGCAAGAGCAGATCGCTTGCCACACCATGTACTTTTTGGCAAACTTGGATAGTTTCTGCTTGCGAATCTCCTCCGGAACACTGAATTTGTCCTCTGCGGAGAAGAACAACAGGCCCGGCTGCTGACGAAAGTCCGCTTTGACGTAGGTTTCGTCGTCCATTACCAGGCAATGCGGCTTCGTCAGCATTTCGGTGTACAGCTTCCGGGCTCGCGTCTTCCCCATCATGTTTTGCCTTTCGTCGCGGTTAGGAGCCTTCTGAACCTTGTATGTACGCAGGCCCTCCCGCTGCTTGGTCCGCTGGACGAATGAACTTGACAAATTCAGCTTATTGGCGCGTCCCGGACCGAACTTCTCGGATCACGTCTAAACTGCTTAACTACGCGCTTGTGATCTTTTTCACTGACGGAGCATCCATTTTTGCCGTTCTTCACCTTCCGGTTGATGGTTAGGTTCTCGAAGTATCGTTTTAGTACTCTGCTGACCGTGGATTTGACGATTCCCAGCATCTTACCGATGTCCCGATGTGACAACTCCGGATTCTCGAAATGAGTGCACAGGATTAATTCACGACGCTCTTTTTCGTTCGACGACATTTTTCCAAATTTACGAAAAATTGACAGTGAAGCATGGCCAACGTGATCTATACACTCTTATCTGATTATAAGCGAAAGCTGAAGATATAACTCCTAAAAATTTAATTTCTACAGCGTTTTTTCCGTGATGCAATTTGATGTGACACACCCTTTAAGATGCTTCAAATGTGGAGAATTTGGATACAAGAGCACGGATTGCAAACAAAATTTTGAAACGTGCTCAAGGTGTAGTCAGAAACACAAGACATCTGAATGCAAGTCAACTGTGTTGAAATGTGTTAATTGTTTGAAAATGAATAAAGAACGGAAATTGAATTTGGACGTCAATCATGCCGCATTTAGCTCTGAATGTTTAGTATATCAGAGACTTTTTGATTTGAAAAAAAGCAGCTTGCATTTCAATAAATAGCAACCAGGTTCCAGAAGAATTGTGAACCAATATTATATTTTGTATTTGAATATTGCGGGACTGTCAACAAACTACGTAGCGTTACGTCAGATTGTTGAGGAAAAGCGTCCATTTCTAGTCCTTTTGTCTGAAACACACATTGTTGAAATAGAATCATTTGATCAGTATAGTATTCCGGGATATAATGTTGCTGCGTGTTTATCACATTCTAGGCACACTGGCGGTGTTGCTATTTATGTCAAAGAATCAGTTCAAGTCAATCTTCGCCTCAACGAAGTGTTTGATGGTAACTGGTTCTTGGGCATTACAGTTGAACATGGCATGAAGATGGGTAATTTTGGTGTTTTGTATCATAGTCCCAGCTAAAGCGACTTGCGTTTTGTTGAAATTTTAGAAAACTGGCTTGAAATGTTCCTTGACTCTAGCAAATTGAATATATTAGCTGGTGATTTCAATATTAATTGGCGTGATGACTACAATTCGAACCATTTGAAGCGTGTATCCGATTTCTTCAATTTGAAACAAACAGTATATGAATTTACGCGCATTTCCAGGCACAGTAAAACTTTAATTGATCATGTTTATTCTAATTTTGATACTATTTACACAGTCACGGATACCAATTTGAAAATAACCGATCATGAGACTTTAATTATCAATATTGTAGATAATCTCGTGGTAAATGAAGATGTTGTGAAATTAAAATGCTGGAGGAAATATTCGAAGCATGCTGTTTCGAATCTCGTAGTTAGAAGCCTGGATTTTCCATTAGAGGTCGGTAATTTAGATGAATCATCAGCTGTTCTAACTAATACACTGAAAGAGTGTACAAATCGGCTTGTTACGCAAAAAATTGTTCCTATGAAAAACCCGAACAGCTGGTACAATTTGGATCTTTTACGCCTTAAACGTGAGAGAGACAGATGGTACAAGAAATTTTGTAGAACAAATGATGGAAATCATTGGAATATGTACACAAACGCGCGCAATATATATTCACAGTCGATTAAGAAAACTCGTTGTGAATATATTCAGAGGAAGATTGATCTGCATCAAAGCAACAGCAAGGAGTTATGGAAAATTTTGAAATCTTTATTAAAACCTAGTAATAGCAAACCGCGGTCCATAACTTTTAATGGCACACTTGAACTGTCTGAACAGGCTATAGCATCTAAGTTTAACGATTATTTTGTCAATAGTGTTTCATTGATCAATCAGTCCATTGAATTGGTTGATGAACCTGATGAAATAAAACAGCCGGTTAACAGTAGTTGTAGATTTGAAAGTTTTCACCCAATTACATTAAATGAACTTAGAACTATTTGCTTTTCTTTAGGAAAAACGGCTGGAGTGGATAATGTCAATGCTAGAGTTATTCAAGATTGCTTTCATGTCATCGATCACATCTTGCTGGACCTTAGTAATAAATCTTTGCTAACTGGGCATGTGCCTAAGGTGTGGAAGGAAATCTTTAATAGTTCCAATTCAAAAGGTTGCTGGAACGATTAAAGCCGAAGAGTTTCGCCCCATCAATATGTTGCACACGCTAGAGAAAATATTAGAAGTAGTCGTTAAAGGCCAGCTGCTGGAATATTTAAATTGCAATGCTTTGCTAATACCAGAACAATCGGGATATCGGGAAGGACATTCCTGTGAAACCGCATTGAACTTGGTGTTAGCAAAATGGAAAGAGAAATTAGAATGTAAAGATACCATAATTACTGTTTTCTTGGATCTAAAACGCGCTTTCGAAACAATTTCTAGGCCCTTGTTGTTGAACACGATTAAGCGCTTTGGATTTACGAGTACTGCATATAAATGGTTCGAAAGCTATTTAAATGACAGAACTCAACGGACTATTTTTAATGATACAATTTCGAATCCCCTAGGGAATAATCTTGGAGTACCTCAGGGAAGTGTATTAGGGCCCCTTTTATTTATTATGTATATCAATGACATGCGAAGAGTTTTACGATTTTGTGATATCAATCTTTTTGCAGATGATACTGTGTTATTCATTGCAGCTAATGATTTAGATCAGGTCGTTTTACATTTGAATGGAGATTTACATTCTTTAAGTAGATGGTTGAAGTATAAGCAATTGAAATTGAACATAAGTAAAACTAAATATATGGTAATCTCGCGAAATCGTTTAAATGAAAACGTCTCCATCGTTATTGATAATGAGACTATTGATCGAGTTCGGAACATTAAATATCTTGGCGTGATTATTGATGACAAACTCAAGTTCAACACTCACATTGACAATGTCATCTAGAAAATTGCCAAGAAGTATGGAATCTTATGTCGATTGAAAAACGATTTAACTATTTGCAGCAAAATACAGCTATACAAATCAATCATCTCTCCTCATTTAGACTTTTGCTCTTCCATTTTATTTTTAGCCAATGACACACAAATATCGAGATTACAGCGCTTGCAAAACAAAATAATGCGGTTAATACTAAAATGTAACAGATTCACTTCCTCATCTTTAATGTTGGACGCTCTGCAATGGTTATCCGTGAAGCAAAGAATTGTTTATTTAACTATGGTGTTCATTTTTAAAGTAATTAACGGTTTGCTGCCTCGATATTTGTGTGATCGAGTTGAAAGAGGAAGTGACTTTCATAGTTATAACACTAGAAACGCGAATGAAATAAGAACACCTAATTTCTTGTCATGTGCTTCACAAAATTCGTTGTACTTCAAAGGAATAAATGTGTTCAACTCGATGCCAAGACATATTAAATGCGCAACAACACTTACAGAATTTAAGAGGCACTGTATTTCACATGTAAAAGCTGTGTTCTCTTAACAGCTGAACGAGTTTTTGTTTATTTTTATGACGAAGAGCTTTACTGACGAAGTTTTATACGAACGGATAATTTAATGTGGACAATTTTTTTGCAGTTTGTTTTCAATATTTTCAATGAATCTGACGAAGTTTTTTTTTGAACGGATTATATTATGTAGATTATTTAATTTTTTTTTAAATCATCTTTTTTCAAATTTGTATTGATCTCTATTATGTCTGTCATGATCTTGGTGATGATGAACTATTTTTATTTTTATTTTGTCGTTCTTATAGTTGTATTAGTTTAAAAAAAAAATAAAAGTAGTCTACAAAAGTTTGAGCGTCGCGCGCGAGACACAGATATAAAGGATATTAAATTGAAAGTTTTTTTCAAGTGCCGGTCTAGGAATTTTTCGTAAAGGAAATTTTCTCGATTTCTCTGAATGAGGGTATTCACAGTCAATCTAAAACAAGGCTGGCGGTTGGACTTGTGCTCTGATGGACCACTTGGCTGCAGGGCCTCGTCGGGACCGTATCGGCTCTGTGGCGGACATGACTGAGTATTGGCTTTTTTGGACATTGCAATTTTTTGAACTTACATCTGTAAATAAAATCAGTTCTTTTTTCATGTTTGCTAAACTGATTTCAATGTTGAAAAAAAAAATTATCTTTTAGATAACTCGTCTTGCTCAAACCTCTGTAGGGGAAGGAGGCGGGACCATCATCATCATTTATTTATTTATTTTCACTTTTCTCCATAAAACGATGTTTTTACGTCTAATCATCCGGAAAACACAAAGAAACTTATAGTTTGCTCACAGCTTCTAAAACCAACATCAAGCTCAATTGTCCCATGTTGATATTTTAAGCATAACTGTACCACCATGTATTTTTTTATAGATCCATAATAAATGAATCAGTTCAAGTACAAGAATTTCATGTCACGCTTCCAACAGGGCTAATGCAGTCATTTCTGATTTGAAAGAACGAATTTATTTTCAAACAAATAAAAAAAGTTTAACAGAACACGTGTTCACTTTGTTAGTGAACGTCTTATAACAATGAGATTTAGATTCAGCAAAGGAATTGCAGAACACCCCCCGTTCGTCATAAAACGATGTTTTTATGCATACTCTTTCGGGAAACACAAAAAAACGTATTGTTTGTTTCCAGTATTTCAGAAAACAACATCAAGTTCAATCGTCCCATGTTGATATTCTAGGCATAACTGTCTCATCATGAATTTTTAAGCCCGTAACTAAGACTGATTGATTCAATTGAGGAAATCTTTTCACATTACATCAAACAATAGTTTTCGCCTTATAAAAAACCCAGTGTATTTCAGAAGCTTTAAGCTTCTGGTAGACAAATACGTTAGAAAATTTTGATTGCGTTTTTCTCAGTTGCTGATTTAGGAACATAGGACAACTATGCGTAGAACGGCAGGCTGTAGCTTCAACGCAATTTCCGAGAAAAAAAAACAACCATCAAACAAAAACGATCACTAACACATATTTTCATTAACATAGATGGAAAAAGTCCCATATATTGTCCAAACAATTCTACAAATTGAGTCGATTCATTGTTAACAACAGAAAGAATAATTCATGAAACTAAATCAATCCTGGCTTCCAGATCCCGATTCCACACACAAGAAAGGTCAGAGGCGGAAAATCTGTCCACATGAATGGTAGTTGTGAAACCGCGAAGTGAAGAACTAGGGGAGTGAGAGCGAAAACTGGAAGAAGGGGAAGAACGGGAAGAACTGGAAGATACGCGTCACTCCAGCGCAAGCGTTCTAAGCACCCTCCTCCCGTCCGCGCCTCTTTAGCTCAGTGGTAGAGCGCTGGTCTCGTAAACCAGCGGTCGTGAGTTCAATC
Source organism: Toxorhynchites rutilus septentrionalis (assembly GCF_029784135.1). Classification (NCBI taxonomy): domain Eukaryota; kingdom Metazoa; phylum Arthropoda; class Insecta; order Diptera; family Culicidae; genus Toxorhynchites; species Toxorhynchites rutilus. Next base: position 124,283,280 of record NC_073744.1, read on the forward strand.
CTCACAGGAGGCATCGATCTTCGAACTCTCTCGTAGATCGGAATATATTTTATTGGTGATCAAGCGAGCGAATCAATGCATGGATTATTACAACTGACTAGAACATGAGAAATGCTTGCTAATTCCAGCATTAAAATTCATAATCCGCGTTACAATTCATAATCCATCTGACCGCCGCCATCAACGGTGACATGACAATGCACTCTGCTCATAAAACGACTCAATTGTTCCGAACCCGTGTTCCTCGACCTCAAAAGAGGCTAGAACGCGCGCTGAAAAAGAAATGCAAATTTTCGAACGTGGCGCCCGCGAATTGAATTATTTCCTTCATGAATATATTATCGAATTAGCTTTCTCCCAAACCAGCGCTTATTTTTTTTTTGCTAGCCTGTCGTGCGATGTGGACAGATTTTCCACTCAATTCTTCTGCAAACGGGAAGTTTGTGGAGAGCTAGAAACGAAAAGGAAGAAAAAAAATCGCGCCTTTGTGTCAACCCATTATCGAGAATGGGTTATCCTTCCGGGGCGATTTTTTTTTCGCACGCTGTAAAAAAGTGTGATTTTTTTCTTGCTACTTCGCACCTTTCCCTTGCCGTCGTTGCATTTTTTTGGAACGTTGCAAGTCGCAGGTCGGGTTTTTAGCTAAAAAATAGAGTTATCCAGAAACCGTTCGTAGCGAATTTATTAGAGTTCGCATCTCGAGCTATACATTATCTACATTTTTGAAGATTTACTTCGATGAATCAGAATACACAATTCAGACGACTGTAAATGTGATTAGAGTTTATGGTTCTGATAGTGCACTCGATAATCACGCTCAATTGTTCCAATCTAAATCATGTAAGACCTTTACCTTTTCACTTCAGATCAAACACTTGTTATTCCATGTAGGATTCGAGCAAAATCGTCAAATATTTCGATAAGAATACAGTCGCTTTCGGAGATCTATATAATTGTTGTTAAAATTCCCAAATTTATCGAAGGTCCTAAATATTTGTTACCGGTTTTACAGATGAACACCGCCTAACCCTAACCCTATTCAATCGGAAACGGCAGACAACCTTCTTTGACGCTTTTTAAGCCATGAAATGCTTTTAAAAGTTAATTAACGTTAAACTTTATGATTTCACGTACCGCGCGCGAACGCGCTCCCCTTGTCTGGTCCATTTTCCCACCATGCTTATTTTAATCGCTTTCTTGTCCGCGGGAATTAGTCCAAGTATAAGATGTGGTCCTGATGGTTTTCTGTTCATTTTAATTTTGCATACATTTTCGTGCAACGGGTTTTTATTCTTAGGGCGAGAATAAAAGAATAAAGGAAAACGATGACTGTGCAGAACGAAAAGTTTTTCCGGCAACGTCCAGCGTGTGGATCCTATTGAAGAAAGGTACTCAAGCAAAACGCGGAAACTGTAACACAATATGTAATTAATTGCCGCGTGGATGAACTTTTTCAGCAAGCGATGGACAAAAGTTGAGCTGTCTTGCACCCAACCGGTGTGGGAAATTCTCGTTCTATTATTACTTGAGATACATTCGCCTCTGGGAGAGGATGTTGGGGGTGAGTGGTATCCGGAAATTATGTTGAATGATCTGACTGCACCCTGAATTGCCATAAGTTGTCATCTTAATTTCATCCCAAGGAAAACAATTAAAACAATCTTTGTCACTTAACCGTTTAAACATTCACTGAAATATTTCCACCATTTAAGAGCCGATTCGCATTGTTCAATGCAATCGGAACAATAGACGCAATGTAATTATATCCAGTTTCCGTCAGGTATTAAGTACTCGGCGTCTTCGCTTGCGACCTAACCTTAACCCTGAAGTGCAAATATATTATTCACTTCATATTTGCACAGTGTTTACATTGGTGAGAAAATTCATCATGAATACTTTTTTTCCGCACATTCAATGCTCATAAATGTCATGAAAAGAAGAATGATAGTTTGGGACACCTTTGCCACCGCTGGCGGATAGATAAGATGTCGAAAATTTCCCATGTAAACCCTGGAGATGCGTCGTCGTTTAATTATGAGTTGGTAAACCCGAAATAGAAATCATCCGATTTGAGCTATCTTTATTTGGTTGTATTTATCTCTGCCCGTAGATCAGTGTTATGTTATGGTTAAAATATTGAAATCTTTGAAAAGCTTCGAGAGATAGTTCGAAAATAAAAATAATTCGCATATGTTCTACAATAACATCATTGTTCGCTCAGTTGAATTTCGCGTTTGCGGAATTATGTTTTGTGTTCCGTTGGTGTGAAGCGAAAATGGCAATAAATTCTCAGGTGGAATTTACTTTTCTGTATCAAACATGCATAGTTTTAAGTGGAACGAAGTTCGCCGGATCAGCTGCTTAATAATAATCATAAAATATATTCATTATTAATTATTTTTCGCATTTCGTTATTTTTTTTTACATATTCTCCTCTCTGTTGAATACTCTGGTTATTTTACAATGCCATCCATCCTCTTAAGTGATGGTTTGTATTATAAATAACTGGTCAAAATGAGTTCAAATTCTATAAAAAATATTCAGTTTGAAAGCAATCTTTATGTTGCGCTCTGCTAATATACAGGGTTTTCCAACTTTAAATTCCGAAAGTAAATTCAAATGAAACACACTTAGAATTCGAATTTCGATGAAACTTTTATTTCAAATTAAAGTTTGGTTTATGCCATTATGTGTGAAATACAACATCATTCAAATGTCCACCTAGGGCTTCCTCGCTCACCTTGATCCGGAACAGGTAATTTTCGATGGCTTTTCGGCACATATGGGGCGGTATCTCGGTCATAACTTCACGAATGTTGTCTTCCAAATGTACAAGAGTTTGCGGAGAGTTGGCATAGACACGGTCTTTCGCATAATCCCACAAAAAAAAGTCTAGCGGGCTCAAATCGCATGATCTGGACGGCCAATTGGCATCACCAAAACGCGAAATTATGCGTCCCTCAAATTTCGTTCGCAATATGGCCATGTTCGGTCGTGTTGTGTGGCACGTGGCGCCGTCCTGCTGAAACCACATGTCATCCGTATTCATATCTTCAATTTGTGGCAAAAAAAATCGGTTAACATGCGCTCACCATTCACAGTTACCGTTTCGCCGTCCTCATTTTCAAAGAAATACGGCCCGATGACTCCACCAGACCATAATGCGCACCAAACAGTGACTTTTGGCGGATGCAATGGCCTCTCAACAATCACGTGTGGATTTTCTGAGCCCTATATACGGAAATTTTGGGTGTTCACATAGCCACCGAGCTCGAAATGTGCCTCATCGCTGAAGAAAATTTGATGCGAAAATTCAGCATTTTGCTGCTGTTGTTGTTCGTTCACCCAATCGACGTATGCCCGACGCATTCCATGGTCACCACGCTCTAACTTTTGTACCAGTTGGACTTTATAAGGACGTAGGTGCAAGTCCAAATGCAAAATTCGCCACAATGATGTGTTTGACAAGCCCAATTGCTGAGCATGCCGTGGAATCGAAACATTCGGGTCATCCTCCACACTGGCAGCAACAGCAGCAATATTTTCGGCCGAACGCACATTACGATGATGCACAGGTTTCACAATATCCGCTACGGATCCAGTTTGTTCCAATTTACGCACTACATTAGCGATTGTGTGCTCTGTAGGCTGTCCATGACGACCAAAATCCGTCCGTAATGCTCGAAAAACAATTGCCGGTTTTTCATCATTTTTATAGTATAATTTAACAAAATTAACACGTTGTGCGATGCTAAAACGATCCATATTGTAAAATGGCAGACATTCAACTAACGATATGACGCTTTGGTTGACAGCTATGTCAAACGGTTGTCAGCGCAGGGCTGTATACTTTCGTAAGCCCGAAATGGAAAACCCTGTATTAATAGTTCTGACAGTGAGGGTGGATTTTTATTGACAAAATAACTGGATGTTTTTCTCAAAAATAAATTTACGTGTTTTATCTTCAAAATTCGTAGTTCAAATCGTCCCCAAAGGTTTGGGCTAAAGTGCGAACAACTTTACATATAAAATATAAAATGGATAAAATGGGAATAATTATGTGGGGTAGGATGTAGGATTTAGGAATGGCTGATTAAACATTACTCTTACACATATTTTCTGTGCCGTTTGGATTGATTCAACAACATGATCACAAACTAAGAATCCATACTGCAGCATGGAATAATTCATGCGAAATATAAAAACAGCGACGTCATTACCTTTTTCATGAGATCACATAGAGTTAAAATTTTTACTTGATAAGAGCATCATATGAATATCTCATAAAATACAAGAATCTAACATCCATACCTCTCACGCTGAAGGTCACGAGTTTAATTCTCACTCCCGACAAAAATGGAAGTGAAAGTGACGAACCAGCCAAAAGTGTTGAAAGTCACTATAATACAGATGAGCAAAAAAGATTAAGTTCTGAGTATTTTGAAGTATTTTTGAAGCTTCGACGTTCTCAGTTGACCAGTTTCTGACATACGGATCAAGAAGTTGACAGATTTTTTTTTGTGTGACGCTTTTTATCATATTTTGTAGGCAACTCATCTCACCTCATATCGTTTCAGGTTTTTAAACGTATGACATTAACGTCTTTCAGTAGGGGTGCCAAATCAGATCCAAGATCACGTTTTTATTAAATAGTTTTAACGTTAATAACTATTTTGCAGCACGCGGATTCCGATTATTTGTATACCAACCGAATTGGGATTTTCAAAGGAAAAAATTCAGATTTATTTGATATACTATACATTACAATCCCCTAAATCTCAAAAAGCTCAAATTAACGAAAACTGGAACATTCCCATTTACCCATTTGTTTGTTCTGGGCATTTCTGTGCTTTAACCGCTCGCTCGGAATGCAAATGCAGTGTTCGTTCTACAGTCGAGAAAGGAAATATTGCAATTGGAGCGCCCGTTTATAACTAATTTGGTATCAAATAAACGATTCGTGGTTCCTATCACACAGTCTCGTTCTAGCCAGCGCGCAGTCAAAGGATTTTGTAAATGGCATTTGCTCATGCATTTGTTATGTGGGTTTGCGCCGTTCACCACTGTGTCACTCTAGACCAGGAATACTCAAACTATTTCGGGCAAAAGACCCCTTTTCCAGAACGAAGTGATACCACCGACCCCTATAGCCAAATATTAATTAATAGGGGTCGGTTTTTAGACCTGGTCGACCACCAAAATCAGATTTCGGTTATGTTGACCCCTGGGATATCAATATCGACCCCAAGCGATAGATATCGACCACTTTGAGAACCCCTGCTCTAGACGAACGTAATTTTACAGCTACTACCGGAGTAGTTATCTGTGTACGATGACTCTAGACAACGAGTCGTCAACAGTACAACAGTAATGATCAATTTGAGTAAGAGTGGTTTGACATTTTTGAAATTGGCTGCTCTACAAATCATAGACGCTTGTCAGTGCCACAAATATATATGAGAAGTTCATTCTTAAATTTCTATAATGTATGTTCCAGGCTGAGAATGTTATCCATCAACAACGTTGCGTAGCACTTGTGGGTGGGGAACGTAAATCGCTCGCTCAACATACAAATATAGTGCCAAAGAAGGATAATATTGCAACGTAAGCTACGTCTTTGCATTGGGTGTAGTAATTTCACTAGCGATTTGTATTCTCATTTACGATTTTGTATTTTGTATTCTTATTTACCGAGACCGAGAGTTTAGTTTAGGTTTTCAAATTGGCGTGAAAGTGAAAGTTTTTTCAAATGTTTGCAAAAATTGCCTACTCAAAAATAAGACGACCTACAAAATGTTGGTCGAAGAAGTAAATGTATAAAAATAGTTTAATTTCTCATAGAAAAAATTTAACAATTTTTTTCCAATTCACACTGTTTTTTTAATTAGAATTCATTTTTCTCAAAAACGTTTTTTTTATTTTAAAAAGAAATATATGAATATCCCACACAAAAACCAACAAGTCATCCACACATCAGAAGAGGGCATGTTACAGGGAAAAATGTTTCTTTAACAATGACTCGCGATCAATCTTCATTTTGTTAAAGTCATAATAGCGCTAGCGCTAGCTTTTGAAATATTTAACATTTTGCATGGAGACTCCTGCAAAACTATTTTGTACTTTAACCCTTTCGTGTTAGAATTCTTGGAATTGACATGTTCTTGACATATAGGAAGAAGATGATAGGACAGATAGGAAAAAAGTTTGCAGCTGATTTCAATTGCCAGATTTTACACAGAAAAATGTTACGAGTTAAACAATAGAAGTATTTTTTCTAGAAAAAAATAAGAAGGTTGTTTTAAAAATGTTTTTTTTTGTAGTAGGACCCTTCTTCCAATATATGGATGACTTGTTGATTATTGTGTGGGCTATCCATATAATTGATTTGAGAAATAATAAAAATACATTTTGAGAAAAAACGAATTTAAATTTTTAAAACTTTTGTCTGTGTTATTTCTTATTATTTTTCTTTAATTTACTAATAATGTAAATTTAAACAATTTTCTACATTTCTTTCTTCAACACTAGATTACCCGAGCTAGTTATTTTGACTTCTTTTCAATTTAAACTAGAAAAATAATTATGACACATAATGACACAATGTCCCAAAAAGTTGTGGCTTTTTGTACAACTTATTAATAAACGTATTGATAAGTTGTATAGAAAATCACAACTCTTTATGAAATTGTGTTATGAATATTTTTCTAATTGAAATTGATAAGCAGTCAAAATGACTTGATTGAGCAATCTAGTGTTAATCAAAAATTTCGTAGGTCTTAAAGCTCTTGAGTTAGATATTTTTGTAGCTGGTCATGCAATTATTGAAATATAATTATAAATATTAGAAATATGAAAAATACGGTTTTAAGAAAAATGAATCTTATCTTTTGAAATACTAAAAGTATTTTTATGGCCTATAGCTTTGGAGATACATTTCTAAGAAAGTTAGAAAAAAAAATCTTTATAACAAATATTTCCTAAACAATTTGTTTTCACAGAATAAAATGTAGGTAATTGTTTAGTTTCATTGACAAATATCAAAAAACCCAAAAAAAAAGTACTTTTTGAATGCATTTTTTCTGAAAAAAAATCATTCTTCACAAAAACGCGTATTTTTAAAAATGCTGAACAAAATCATGTGAAAAGCTCATACAATAACTAACAAATCATCCACACAACGAAATGGGGGCACTTCTACGGGAAAACAATTTTTCAAACAACAACCTTTACATGCTGTATTTTTTTCAAAGAAAACATGAAAAGTTGTTGAAACAGTTTCCTCGTAGAAGTACCAATCTTCCAATGTATAGATTACTTGTTGGTAATTGTGTGGGCTATTAATATAGACGGATATCATTCCAAGTTAAATAATTTCCTAGATTTCATTCTCTTACCAACATTTGGTAGATCCTATATTTTTGAGATCAAATTTTTCGAAATAAAAAATTGAAAAAAACTCAACATTACAAAAAAAATCACTCAAAATCTATAAGACCTACGAAATGTTGGTTAGAGAATGTAATGTAGAAAATAATTTTAATTTTCATAAATTTCATCGAAAAAAAAAGTTTTGAAAATTAAAATTAATTATCCTCATTTTTTTTTAAATTCTAAAAAAAAAGATATGAATATTCCTTACAATTCTCAACAAGTCACCTATACAACGGAAGATTGGCACTTCCACAGGGAAAGAGTTTTTTCTAACATCAACAACAACAACAAAATGCTGTAGATATTACAGTTTTTGAGTTGAACATTTTTGTAAAAAATAAAGAGAAAGAGAAAAAATTGAACAAGTAGTCTACTTCTTTTTCGAAGATTTCAAGTATGCAAAGTTGTTTGAATGACCAATGTCATGACCAAAACGTTTCACTGCAATCTGAGATGTTGCTGCTAATGGCTAGTCGAGTTGGGATGAAATTTATCTATAATTGTCGATAATTGTTGATAGAATTTCTACGTTTTGAGGAAAACGAATTAAAATTTTTAAAACTATTTTCAGCGTTATGTTTATTATTTGAAGTGCGAATGAAAAATTGATTTTCTACATTTCTCTCTTTAATCAAAATTTCGCTGGGGTTTAGTTAATTTTTTTGGTAAAAATTTAAGAATTATTTAAACTATTTCAAAATTATTTAAAAATTTTCTAACTTTTCTGAGGGGATTTTCTTACTATTGAACTGTACGTTAACTGTCTATTTTTTAGCGAAACATTTTATTTGTTTTTTTGTTTTCTGATTTCGATTATATACGAATCCTGTATATAATGGAGTCCAAAAAAAATTTTTTAATTCGTTTTTCATGTATGTATTTTTGGTTTTTTTAATATAAATTTGAAGAATTTGATGTTTGATTCATCCCCTAAAGTCAGAAAACACCTCTCACATGAAAAAAATATTTTTTTTTCCAGAAAATCTCAAGAGGTGATGGATGATTATAATTGATGAAAAAAATCCTTATACGCGTATGTTCGAATTTCAACAATGACAGAGTTATAGAACTTTTTTTTTGTTTTGGACTCGGTTGCCTCGAACTGGCTCTACATTAAAAAGTACGCTACTGAAGACGATTCTGCTTTCACTTGAAAGATGAGAAATTTTAGTACAGGGTATAGTAGTGGAACATCTAAATTAGTGGACTTTAATGACATTTTGGAAGTGAAAAACTTGGAAGTTAATAATTTTTAATGTGTTATTATTAACTTTGTCCTGAAAATTTATATTAAACTTGATTTTATCAATTAAATTGAAGCTTTCTAATCGTTTTACAATTTGTTCGTTGACACTCAACTTCTATGCTTCTTAATTCGGCTGCAATATCGATTTAAACATTTCCTGGTGAAAATGCAAGCAAAATCTTCGAAAATCACGTCTTTTACCACACTATACATGTAATAGCCACTTAAATTTCACCTTAACGTTGAGAGGTTACATTCTTTCTTAACCCTCTACCGACCAATTTTTTTATTTTTCTTAAAAAACCTACTCCACTTTTATCTCGAATTTCCGATTTTAAACACAAAATACTCCTAGCAGAAAGCTGCCAGCATAAAAACAATTTGTATGTGTGATAGATGAAAATATTCTAAGGACGTTCTAGTGGGGGTGAACTTTGAAAATAATGTCTGAATAATTTGAAAAGAGAATCCGCGAAGCCGCTACGGCCTTGGGCTGTAGAGGGTTGAAATAAGTCATATTTAGAATATTTAAATTTTTTTTTCAAACTGTATATAATCGAGTCCAAAGTTGTATATAATCTGCTCACATAAAATCGAGCCCGACCTGTATCAAAATTATTTTTCTGTGTAATCCAGTAGATTACAACAGCTCCGTCGAAGATCATATTTTGGCCAGATTTTCAAAAAAAAAATTTTTCGATGCGTCCCAATTATAAAAATAGTTTAAAATGAAATTGATCACGCGATATTGAAACATGAAATTTTGTGGATATATGTGAAATGTTGAACAATCAGTGGGTGAACGATTCGGCGTGGAATTTCTCTATTTAAAAACTAGACACCGAGGTATTAATTGAAAATTTTTCAATCGTATGTCTGTCAAACAATACGCTAGATTTTTATCGATGTCCGAATCGTAGCCATAATACTCGTCTTGTGGCGAGGGACCCGGAGTCACGTCTGTGTTACGATACCGTTTCAAGTTTGAATTAAAATCTTCGGAAAAGGTTTTTGACCGTTAGAGACGTAACGTTTGATAAAGCTTGCTGCATCGCTCTTCGCTAGCTAAGCATGTAATCGACGCTGATGCCTCTGACCATTGCCAGGAAAGACGGTTCCTTTGGCTGAAGAAAGCCTCGATGATGATAGCTCAGGATCTTTGGTCTTGAAAAAGACCGTTGGGAATTAATTTGTCTAAAAAATTAAAAACTCTTGGGATATCTCGAAGCACTAACTGGGTAGTGGTGAACTGCCGTGTTTTCCAAATTTCAAGGAGCAGTTCAACAATTTACTTGGAATAGAGTAATATGAGGATCTCTTCAATCTGGGGAAATGATTTCCATACAACGATCATTACCAATTATATGAGGGAGTAAAAAACAGCTCAATTATCAAAATATCAAAAGCAAAAATATGAAATGCAAGGTTTTATACAAAGAGTTCGTGTTAGCGTAGGGCGTCATGTTTCTGTCATTATTCACTCAAGCCGCGTATCTCGTCAAAGTTGATTAACGAGTTCTCGTGTAGTTCACGCGGGGTATTATTGTGCCAATAAATTTACCGGAGCGTGCTGGTATAATAAAGTAAGTGTCAGACAAGGTCACCCATCAGGTACGGCGAAGCAAAATCAAAACAAACACCAATCACTGCTTTTTTTTTTGCCAGTTTGTTGGCGAATTACTTCAGCGGAAATTCGCGCCAAGACGCAGCCGAGCAGGGCGTTGAGAAATTGATGATCGAAACTTCTTATCATCAAAAGTAGAAAGCAATTTATAACACTTTATTCGAGCGTGTCGAAGCGTGATTATTGGCAGTTGCTTGCAGGGCAGATGTGGTGTGATCTGTTATACGAGGGTCACTATTTAAATTTCGGGAATAGGAACAAAAACAAATAGTTAAGCTGCGAATATATTTTTATTGTTTTTCAAAGTACTCGCCACGATGATCGATACACTTTTGCATGCGCTTAAACCAATTTTCAAAGCATTTATTCCAATCGACACGAGCCTTTTTTTTGAGTGATTGTCAAATTATGGGGGATCCAACGTGAACATAATTTTCGCACAACTAAGTGTTCATGTAAAATCACATATATGCTGGTGGAACTAATGCTTAGGGATGCCTCAATCTCACAATAGGTTACATGACGATCTTGCTTAATCATTTCGTGCACAGCATCGATGTTTTCTGGCACTACAGTCGATTTTGGACGACCTTCACGAAACTCGTCGGACAGCGAACTACGACCACGATTGAATTCACTATACCAGCGATACACAGTGGTTTTTGATGGAGCTTCATCGCCAAAAGTCAAATTAAGTTGATTGACGCACTCTTGTTGTGATAATCCACGTCGAAAGTCGTAAAAAATCATCGCACGAAAATGTTCACGATTCAGTTCCATTTTTTTGCCGAGACCAAACTTTCAACTAAATACAAAATAAACAAATAGCGTCCGTATGACAAAATGTTCTGAGTACGTATATCGTCAAAAATGTCAAACTTTACGATGGAACCGTCAGATGGACTCACATGACATCAGTGTTGCCAATTCCCGAAATATAAATAGTGACCCTCGTATTTGATGGTTTCATGAAACAGAATAATTCTATGGTTGTAACCAGAAAATCTGTTTACACAACCTGACACATTACGTTCACATCTGAACTCGATTGATTGATTATCGATTATCGAAGTCACGCGTAAGTTCGTCTCTTTTGTGCCGGCGCCCTTCATCGGGGCAGTCGTGGCCGAGTGGTTAAGGCGTCTGACTCGAAATCAGATTCCCTCTGGGAGCGTAGGTTCGAATCCTACCGGCTGCGAAGACTTTTTGTATATTATAAGGATTACATTCATATCAATTTCCTATCTCTGTAATGAACTTGCATTGCGTGTGGATCCAATCCAATCCAATGGATCTCCATTCATTCATGCCTTGGTGGTTTATGGGAAGAACTGAATCGTCTTCTTCCATAATATGGCGGTTTTTTATTTTCTCACATTCATTTGTTCACTTTATGTCGTTTATGGCTTTTTTTATCACTTCACCCCCGCATTCGAGATTGTTGAAATACGCGAGAGGAAAAACACTCGTCGTTCCATTAAGTGACTTTTAAACGAGATTGTTATTGTCATTTTTTTCCGCTGCGACTGTTGTGGCTTGCGGTGGTGGTGAAGTGCTTAACGCGACGGCTGACCTAGAAAAGTATTGGTTCGAGTAAGCCCGTGGTAAATTGTTCCGATGTTTTTCATTTTTTCCCATTCCTTCAAGGTTACGGCTTTCGGTTGTCGTTTGCCGTCGCCGGCGATGGGAAGTATTTATAGTTTCCGTTGTGATCTATTGTTTGTGCCTGTTTTATGCTTGTCATAGGGTTTCTTTTACCGGGTCAGTAGCATGTAAATGTATACATTAAGTGCGGAACTACGAAATCCTGTGTTTACAGCATCATGTGGTCGTAAAGATTAATAATGAAAAAATTCGGGAACAACAATTTATGGCAATATTCATCAATCGGTCATAACTGTCACTGTTTGGTCGAATTTGTATAGTGACAAAATTGGGCCAGGAAAGACAGTCGATGTCATGCTGCTCCAGGAAATGCAGCAACCTCTTATGAATTCCTATTTCTTTTCCTGGTTCACGGTTCTAGAAGTTACACCTTTTTCATCCGCAAGAAATCTGTGAAGAATTCTCGAGAATATCGAATATATTTTTTTTCCGAAACCAATAACAACGTAAACAAAACAAATGTCTATTGTGATACACTCTTGAGTGAAATCTAGAAAAAAAATTTTCATAAAATACATAACTGACAGCATTTTCCACTAGTTCGAAATTTTTATTGCGTTCTCCATGTTTTAGCAATAAGGGGGGACCCCTGTCTGGGAGGTCGGAAAATAATGAATGTTCGTGGATTTTTTTTCGGATGTTACGAATAAAGTGCAGTGTTCGAGTATTTTGGTTAAGGTATTTTTGAAGATGAATTTTCCATTTTTTGAGTGCACGAATAATGATTATTACGCTGTTGACAGCTGAATGCGTAGATGCTGTCTGAAAATAGGTACCTTGCTGGTGGTATCGGTTCTGAAGGAACGAGGTGTCGTAGAACAAATTCCAATGAATGTTTTGAGACTTTAGGACAATACCTAAAGCGTTTCATAGGGGTTTTTGAAAATTCGAAAAATTGCCAGAACGGTGGCCATTTTTGTTAAAAATGAGATACTTTTCATGAAAAATCTTTAAATAGAGATTTTTAGAAAATCGATAGAATGAAATATTAAAAAACGGCTAGGTAACGCTTTTGATAATTCATTTTTACATGCTGATAAAAATTTTTAGTTAAATCGGTTGAGTAGATCCTGAGATATCGATACCACCAGTTGAAATAACATGGCTTCGAGAAAAACGCGTTTTAAAATTCGTACTGCAATACTATATCCCTTGAGGCGACTTATATTTTTGGCTGCAACTTTCAAATATCGAAAAATCCTTTTAAGATAACGTTTCTGAGGGCATAAGCTTCCCAAGAATGCAAAAAACAAAAATTCAATTTTTTCGATTTTCCAGACCGGGGTCCCCCCTTAAACTCAAGAATGAGCAGCGCATTGCAGGTTAGTGCACTGTCGTCATGACCAATCATTTTTATTTCCACAAATCAAATCCTTTTGGGGATATTATATAAACTCTTTTGCATCTAGCACTAAATTTAGAAATGAAACAAATGTGTGATATTCTAACAAAAAAAAAAGAATTCCACAGATTATTCCACATGACAAACCATGCACAAGTTATGTCTTTCAATGTCCTTCACTTTAAAGTTTTATTTTGTCCAGAAATTTTTACTTACATAAAAATAAATTCGTTATATCTCGAGAAATCCGTCATTCTTCAGATTACAAAATTATAACAGCGTATATTTGTTCTTTTTCGAAATTTCGACCCAATTATGGAGGAAATATGTCACCAACTTGCAGAAATTTGCGAATAAATACTCTATTTTAGTTCAAAAGTTTACAAAAGTATACTCTTTTCAGCAGTTTGGACTCTGTTTTTGAAGATTCTCACTGATATTTTGATGATTATATGACTAAATTGTATAAAAAACATGTTTGAAAATGCCACTTCCATGTACCCATTATGGTAAAAGTGTTCCTGGAGATTCGTAATAAGTGTACCTATTATGGTAATAGTCGGTGTCACATGAAAAAAGCATTAATAGATTTTAAATAATACTTCAATAATAATTTTTAAATAAAACTATGCCCCCAAATCTCATTCCTAGTATGCAATACTATGTCCTTGATTCTACACTCGACAAAAATTATGGGAACAGAACGCTGTAACTCTGTGAAAACCCAACGCATAAAGACGAGATATACATCATTTTAAAGCTTCGTTTAAAACTTCAAGTTTTGAGATGAACTCAATGATCGATTCTCTTACGATAACCATGACCATGTTGAAACATGGACAATTTCAATTCAGACAGATTTTGTGCAACATAATTTCAATATGCAGAAACATCAACCAATAATTTGTATTCAAAATTTAAAAAATTAAGAAATTCCGGGATGATAATCTGAGAGAGGGTACACTAAATTAACTACAACTAAAAAAGAATTAACAAGCATTACAAGTTCCAATTATGACTTATCTTCTGTTAATGATAAATCACTGTTTTTTTTTCATATGTCCGGTATCCAACCGGACACAAATTGTTGACCGGACAGGCAGGATACCAAACATCTGTTTCATCTCTAGATCAGACTGTCGTTTAGTGCTTCCCGGTTGGAAAATAACTGCCTGCCCCTCGTTGCTAGGCCTCTCTGCTAGCTGACAAGAGAATCACAAAGGCGTGAGGGTTGTGATGTAGTTTTCGCTTCTCTTCAGGAACTGAACAAAGGATATTAACACCTTCACCTCAGATTTAACTTTCAACAGAGTGGATCAAACAAATATGCTTCGGTCGGACACGCATAGTGCTACCATTACAACCATTACATAACAACGTACAACCATTATAGGAGCATAGCTTTTCAGCTGCTTTTCTACTTTGCAGCGGTTTCATGCAACCATATTAGGAACAAGGCAGCTTTCGATATTGCGATAATTGGCACTTAGATGTAAAATTGTACCAATTATGGTAATACAAAAATACATTGATTAATTAATTTGCTTTATTATAGAGATTTTCAGCCGTGGGCTGGTTCATATCTTTATTCTTACAGTTTTGGTTCTATTGATTGTTTGTAACGTTGTCTGTTCATGCTTCTAGCTTCTTTTCCCAGCTATTTCAGATGTGGTGGAAGAGACCTGCGTCCTTGAGGAAGCAGATTAATGTTGCTGATGAAGATTTGTCATCTTGGAGTACATCGCGGATGCTGCTTGATATTCGGTATTTGTCTCGGAGGTTCTCATACTTGGGACAAACGCATAGAAAATGCTCGACGGACAATCGCACTTGACACAAATCGCAGTCTACATGGAAGGTTCCGCCACTCATGTTGTGTGAAATCTTGGTGTGGCCAGTGCGAAGACGGGTTATTATTTTTTGCTCTTTAAAGTTTGGAAGATCTTCCCATCTGTTAATGCAACTTTTAATTTTGCGCAAAAACAATGCCGTTCGGTTATACCAAATAGTTGACCAAGAGTTGCGGAAAACCGAATTCAGCCACGATTTGACATCATGACCAGGGACTTTGTCTGTGTACTGATTTCCTCTTGTCCCGGAAGTTGCTAAATGATCCGCTTTTTCGTTTCCGAGGATACCGCAGTGGCCTGGTATCCATGCGAAAACAGTGTTGGGTGAGGCGCTATCCTGTATGGCTTGGATCCACGGGTGGCGTGAACGTGGAGAGGGAAGGGCAGTGATAACGCTGGCAGAATCAGTTAAGATCAGAAGTGGTTTTTCTGACGCTGTGGTGGCTGCTATGAAGATTGCTATGGCTTCGGCGGTGAATATTGAGCATGACTCGGGCAGACAATAAGAAGCGCAGAGGTTTGGACCCGATATACCGATGCCTACCCCAGCGGAGCTTTTCGAGCCATCCGTATAGCGAATACAATGTCCGCTGTATTTCTTATTCAGCCATTCTGAAACCGATTTTCGTAGAGCGATTGATTTATCACCTGCTTTAAACTTGCTTCTAATATGGTCGTCGACTTGGATTTCGGCGAGACTCCAGTTCCTTGGACCAGCGCGAGGGAGTTCGCATATTGGTGGCAGGTTGAGATTGCAATACTGGTTCAATAAACTGTTGGCCTCAGTAATCAGGCTTGGTTCCCCATTTCCGTATGTTATTTCCATGTAACCAACCGCTCGTTTACAAACTGTGAAAGCAACAACATGTGAGAAAGGAAGGATCCCCAACTCCGCACAGGCTGTATCAGCTGGAGTCGAAGGCAGTATGCATGATACGGTACGGATTGCCTTGTTGTATGTTGAATCTAGTTGCTTTATAACTAACTCAGTTACTGAGGATAGGATTTCTATGCCGTAAAGAAGTTTTGATTCCACAATGGCTTTGAAGACTCGCAATCGAATGTCTCTATTGTTGCTATGGTGAGGTTTCGCAAGAGTACGCAGGAGATTCAGGCGGGATTTGCAGTTTTCTTTCACATCTCTCAGGTGCTCCATGAAACTGAACCGACTATCAAGTCAAAAATATATGTTCATTTCTGTAAAATCGTATAATTTGGTCGAATCACAACAGCCACTTCACAACATAAAAATCTCATTATTTTGACCGCATATTCCTTAGCAAGATGCTAAGAAGCAAGCATCAATGGGACACACTATTTTCAAACAAAATTTTTTAACCCAAGAACCATGTTTTGCATGGAATCAAGTACTAAAATCGACAGAAAAGAAATTTCTGATGTTTAAAAATCATATTAGAGCATATATTCTATGTAAAAAAGTCTCAGCTTTCTACAAATGATATGAAAAATTAGGGCTTCTTAGGTTTCGACATCTAGAAAAACACAAAACAATGTTACCCTAAGGGCATTTGAAGTGTCATAATATTTTATTCGAAAACATGATGTTGTTGGAATGGACATATTTGTACACGATTGCTTTCAGTTTATAGATTTTTTTACTGTATTACTTCAACCAAGAATTAAAATAATTTGAGAAATAATTCTGTAGTAGAAAGTGTTAGCAATTCTATAAATTATGTGGTTTTGTAAAAGCAGCTGAATATATTTGATTCATGATGCATTTTTGTCTTCGCGAAAACAATATACAAACTGACGAACATATATTTTCATCTACCATGAAAACAACTATATGTACGTGTGATTTGATTCAATAATACACAGACATTCTCAATTTGACGGTATTAGAACTAACGCGGTGTATCTCTTTTCATCGAGCTTCTACCTCAGGTTTGAGTTAAAAAATTATAGGAAAGATCAAATCCGACCATCCGAAGCTTCGCTCTCAGATCGCGTCGCGTCGGTTAAAACTCCTGCGTGTGGACGTTGACCGATCGTTGACTGGAGCGAGACTAGAATTAAATCGGAAACGAGATTAAACTGCTACTCGCAAAGTCAATATTTGCGTCAGTGCAAGCTCTGTGCATATTTTAAGAATTCATTCAGAAGGAAAACATTTAGCAGGTCCGGTGAAGACGATAGCAGAATAAAAACTGAGGTTGGCCATAGCGAAGGCAATACTTATAGTGTGATTTTTTTTACATGGATAGAATGATGTACGATGGTTAGCTACGTTTGTTTTCGCAGTGGTATTGTATTCAGTACCTAAATTGTATAATATTTTGCTGTACTTTACTACCTAATGTTGGGATTTTTATTGTTTATTTGAATAAAATTCTAGAAATATTTCCAATCGATAGATGCAAACATCTTTGCAATCTGTTCCGAAATGGTCGAGATATAATCTTTCATTATTTCTTTTACCTTTAATTCTTTAATTTTCATGTAGCACCTCATACCTTCTAGTACAACGCAGTCCTAGGTAACGGATAAAATTTCAATCGAGACATAAGTCTTCCCTGGAAATCACCGTCCATTACTGAAAAATGCTATTTCCGAAAAAGAAACAAGAGAAATCAGGGTAAAACCGATACCCCCTGATTTTTCCAGTTAGAACAAGAACAAATTACAATAACAAAAAGGTAATTGGAATTCAATTACGTATCATTTGCAACTAGTATTTTCAATCAAGAGAAATTTTATGTTTTTTTTTTTTACAAAATCTTTTAAATTTTTTTTGCTTATTTCATATTTTTGTCACAATGTTATAACGATTGTACTGGAATAGTACAACGGTATCAAACAAACAAAATTAAAAATCAGCTGGCTCCAGAGAGGATCGAACTCACGACCTTCGCGTTATTAGCACGACGCTCTAACCAACTGAGCTATGGAGCCGCTAACTATTGTGTTTCTTTAATTTTTCTTTAGGCTTAAAATTTCTTCCATTTTGTTGTGATACCATTATGATTATGAGCAAGTTTATGGTCATTCGGAAAGGAAATTCGTGCTTTATTAAAAATATTCTCAAAGGAAGACTATCCAAGAATAGGTCCATTGTTTTGACATTTTCACGAGGTTGGGTAGTACCTAGACATCAACTGAAACGAAGAATGGTCGAAAAGTTGAAACTAACTACAGCTGACGATAGCAACTTCAATTTGAGCAGTCCTCACTCCGCAATTGTCTGTTCCGATCACACTGATCGAATTCCTTCCGTCCTTCTAAGTGTAATTTATTCTGAAATTCGCAAACCCAACAAAATCATTACCGACGATCTTTGTTTAGTTCAAACAAACGAAAAACATGAGTCGATAACAAAAATCTTGAATTGCACAAACCCATACCAAATATTTCATAAAGCGTTTATTCTGTAGATTTAAGAAATCGGAGAATCTTTCAACGTAAATCTACGTTTATCAGAATATACCTATACTGTTTAAAATAAAAATTTAATAAGTAAAAATATAATGAAAAAATTAAAAATTCAACGCCTAAATCCGGACCATTTTTTTGTCGATCGCAGATCGTTTGCGATGATCGAGAAAAATGAAAAAAATATTTAATATATTTAAATAAACTAGTACTTTATCGAAAAATGTGAAGCGTTTTCCAATCGAAAATTCCACGTTATAAGTGGTTTATTGGCATTAGCAATCACGGGTTGCTCGTTGTGCAATTGACGTTGCAGTGGGATACAATTTACCTACGAATGAGAGTTACTGTGAAAGTGTTCTCACTTCAATCTCACTCAGTAAGCTGAACTCTATGGACAAGGAAAGCAGTTGAGAGCATATCGAAGATGTTATTTGCTATTTCTACACAGTACCACTCATACCAGCGAGCAGTCAACAGCATTTGTTAGGACTGAGAGTTAATTTCAAAGGTTTAAAATTGGCTTTTTGAGGAGGATCTATGAGTGCACATGAAGCATGAACCGAACCCCGAAATCGTCTGTTGAAATGATTGTTTCCCGCTTCTTGGTAAGCTCAAATACTTGGGAGATTAAAACCAAATTACTCGTAGTCTTCAGAAAGGCAATTTTAAAAATTTGAAGTTATAAAGACGAGTTAAATTCTTTCTGAAAGGAAAAATATGTTTGCCAAAATGTATGTAAAATCTTTTTTCACACACTATTCGAACTGTGTAGCATTTTTAGTATTGGAGTAAATCTAAATGAATGTAAATGAATGTGGTAAATGAATATGGTCATTGAAGGGTCCTTGATTGCTAAGTTAGCTAGTGAACAGACGAGCAAACCATTTGATTACGAATATTACTCTCCGAGCTCAAAGAAAAGCTTCAACTGTTCTGTCCGCTGGCTGAGGTAATGGATTTTTTTCACTTCAATTGTCTTTATTCTTTGATCTGGTTTACATGTAATCATGCTTTAATAGAATTTTTTTTTTCTATTAACTTCGTCAACTCAAATCATTTACGGGCTTGGAAAATGTTATGTATAATATTTCAAATAAATCTTCAATTTCTTATTTGATTATAAAAATCTGCAGAAAATTTAAAATATTAATGACATTCGACTGTTCAAATGACTGTCGACATTATGAATGTCATCACATTTTGTGAATGCTTCTATGTATTTCTATACAGAGAATGGTTGTGAAATGAAATGTAGAGTCCTGGGAATTATATGATCTGAAAATTGCGCGTGTTCCAATCTAACAATTGCATTCTTCAAAAAACTATGTTATTAAAAAAGAATTCAAATTTTTTCATTCACTGTAACAGTTGATTGAAACAAGTCAGATACATGTTCACTGTAAATTATCAAAATTCCATAAGAGTGTATCCATAAACTTTTGAAAAATTATAACCTTGAATCCTTGTTGTCCGATCGAAATATTGCATATATTGAAATTTTCGACGCACTGGCTGATGAAAATTTTTTAAGCTCACGCAGAACAAAGTTATAAATTTGACTATTGAAAAACTCAAAATTCAAATACCTTTTCAATGATTAAAAGAAAACCCCGATAAAATAGAATTGTAATGTAAAATACCGATCGTTTGCAGAGGCGACGCGTGACCAAGTGAGCCACGTGTTCAATCAACAATGGTGTGTATGTGTTTCCTATCGTTTCCATCGGTTTCGTTCAGCAGAAAACTTCGAACCTCAATTTTTACGCAAGATGGCGCATTAGTAGTAGTGATCGCTTCATACATTGAAGATGCAGAAAAGTGTTTGAATGACGACATGTTCAGACGGATGGTTTGATCCCGGTAGTCATTTCTGCTTATTTCGTAGTGTTGTGTTGTGTTGCGTGCGGGATGTGTGGTGTAGTCAAATGTAGTCAACAAATCACATTCTTCTCGGTGGAGCAGTTTCATGCAAACCGGAAAGAATATGAGAATATTCTGAATGATATGGAAATTACTAGATTACCTTCTATAATTCCTCATCCATGCTACAAATGTGAAATAACAAAAAAAAACCTTTTTTTTTTGACATTGTATAACTGTTTTATGAACAGTTTCAATAGGCGGACGAGATACCACTGGCTCGTTTGAGACGCATAGGAAGCCAAAGTAAATATTTTTCACGATTTCGGGATCTTTTTTAGATTATCGATCAACACTATTGAAGTTAGGTGATTGTTACTTCGTAATGTAACCGATAAATCATTAAGTGAAGATCAAACTTAATTAATTTTTTCAATTTGAAGACGAATTGACTGCAATAACATATACCAATTTTAATGCGTTTCCCAAAAAATTGCAGTACAAACCATCCGTACTATAAATTAATAAACAGTATAGTATAAACATTGTAATAATATGACTAGAATTTTTGTTATTTTTCTACATATGTAATGATTTAGGTGCCTATTCTATAAATTTCTTTTTAAATATCCTATTCAATTTAACGAGGAAAGTGTTACCCATGTCGGGGTGACGGGGCGACGAACGTGTTAAGGACGCCATGGTGGGTTTTAATTGTTGATGGCTTTACTTGGAAAGCACAGAGCAAATATCTGGCAAACTGGGAATGTTTCTAATTTTCGTCAATTTGAAACGGACTTGGAAATCAATTATTTATGGACCTGGAAATGGTAATATGCAAACAAAACGAATACTAAAGAATTTCTGATTCGACCGGTATGCAATTCCCGAAAATCCACTCGCAACAAAAAGAGTGATTAGTGTTGAAACTACTTCATGAAAACGTGCCTTTTTTCTGATTTAGCACCATTAAAGATAGATATATTTCTACGTCAAAACAAAACTTGAAAATGTTCGACTTAGTGAGAGTTTATGATGCAAAATAATCTGAGAATGTATGTTTTGTTAAAAAATGACAGTTCCGTTAGATATGAATTTAAAGTAATATTATGAATTTAAAGTAATATTATGAGCCATTTACACGAAACTATTGAAAATAATTTGTGTATTTTTGTAAATGCAAATGCGACCTACAGAATTGATTGAAGTGGAATTAACTTTTCAAATCGTAATTACACCCATACCTCGCTAAGTATTAAGTATATTGTAGTTGTAATGTAATGTATGTAATTGTTGTCTACTATAGTTTGACGAAAAAAAGAAGAAGAAATATACGCTCTTTATACTGCATTGTGCTATAACAAGACATCAAGACATTAAGGCACGTTTTCGATTTACGGCCTAAAATGTATCGCTAAAGCGGCAAAGGGTTAAACCACAATTGGACACAATCTGTGCTCGCTTGTAGACTGATCCATAGCAATCACCAATGTGCTCCAGCTTACGCTTATTCCCCGTTCTGTGGACGTTTTCTACAAATACAGAACATCATCGCAGTTCGTGTTGACACTGTTGACTTCTCCTCCCTTTTATGCAACAAGTTTGATGTTGTTTTGTCGAAATTAATTTTTATTTGGCATTGTGGTTTTCTCGAAGTGGGCGTTAAAATGAAACGAATCGGAAAAAGGGCAAACAAAAATATATCGCGGTTTTCCAACTTTTCCAACCATACAAAAAGGGAATGTTGAAAACAAAAACGATTCCTGTTTATTGTTACTTTTTTTCAGTGCAGTGTTTTTTTTTTGTTTGTCATCGCTAACGAGGGTATTACATATGAGGATGGAACTTGATGGTTTTTTTTATTGGTTTGTAATAATCAAAAAGTAATCATTGGCTTTCGGCTGTTGTTTATTGGGACATCAATTGAGACCATTACTTCAAGAGAGCCAACATTTTTTTGGTGCTTTATAGACTCAACCATCCGGTACCGAAAAATACGAAAGATCGTTTTTTTTCATAATGGTGGTGCCTGTATTTGCATTACAACGTGGTTGACAATCAGAATTATGTTTGACATTGTAATTAATTTGATTATATGCGTGTTTTTGAGAACAATTCATCAGAATGTGTATACAAATGGAGTCATGGTGTGAGTCGAGTATTTATAAAGAGATGACAACAATTTATTTATTTTGAGATCGCATTACACCGCCACACAAAAAAGCTTTCATGATGCAGTTGCTCCTAAAAACACAAATCCCAATCACGTAGATTCTAATCCGCTGATAGATTCCGGCGGAATCGGCAGCTCAGATGAGTGACAGATAAACAAAACAAAGAAAATCGGAAGCGATACTTATTTGCATTTCACTTGAACGCTTCGATTGAAGCGCTGTGCTTTCCACTGCACTGGCGTATTGATTGATGGGGATGAGGATGTGTTGTTCTGCTTTTCACAGTCCTGCAGTCTCATTTCTGTGGCGCAATTTGTGTTGCGAAAGGTGGCACACAAGGAAAAGAATTCCTTTCGAGATCAAAACCTATGGACACCATCCCGGATTAGAGAATTCGGGCATCGAACGTAACGTGACGCGGGTAAAAACTCACTGCAAATACACACACACACAGAACAGATTTCGGAATTCGATTACTGGTCTGTTTTGGATTTTTACAGTCCCAATCTTGCGTTTTGTGTTGTGTCGTCCGAAGCGGGAAGGAATCTGATTGATTTCGCTCGCCCCTTCTAGTAGCTGCCTGTTTTCCTCCAAGGCCGTGAGTATCTCGTTTGGTTTTCCGGCTCAACCGGCCATGACCGACGGAATTCGGGACTGGAATTAATGCAGGTTTTTTTTTGTCGCATTGGCATCGGTGATCGAAATTTAAACATGATTGATGTTGGGCGTTGGATACTCTTATCGCCTGCAGCTTTTTCAACATACCTGAAAATGAAAAGAAAAGTTAAAATGTAAGTTTTGCCATTTTCTTTTGTGTGTGCAAAAGTGGAAACCGAAGATGTTCCGGGTTTTCCTGAGTTAGGTGCTAAAAGCTGATTTTTTCCATCGCTTGTATTATTTTCCTTTATTTGATGAGAAACTAGCTTTTTTCGAAATATCGGATAGAAACGAAAGGTTTCATCATTTAGTCAAAATTGAAATTCGATGTTTATAGAAGCACCATCGCTCATCTATACGCCATGACTAAGAAACTTTGCTGGGTACTTTCCATTTAAAATACAGGTCGGACTCGATGATATATGATTCGATTATATACAATTTTGGACTCGATTATATACAGTTTGAAAGAAACATATTTTTTTTTACATTTCAAATATGTGTGAAATTTGTCAAATTTAAGTGGCTATTATATGTACAGTGGGTGAAAACCGAGATTTTTGAAGATTTTGCTTGACTTATCACCAAAAATTGTTTGTATCGGTATTATAGCGAAACTAAGAAAGATAGAAGGTGTTAAAGAACAAATTGTAAAAACAATCTAGTTTAATATGAATTTTTTGGAAAAAAATAAAAATAATACATTAAAAATTATTAACTTTTAAGTTTCTCACTTCCAAAATGTTATATAAATCCACTTTAAATCCACTGATCCATTACTATATAATGTACTAAATTTTCTCATCTTTCAAATGGTAGTAACAGAATCGTCTTCCAAAGCGTATTTTTGATTGTAGAGTCAGTTTGAAGCAACAGTGTCAGAAACAGAAAAAAACGTTCTTATATTTCTGTCATTGTTGAAATTCGAACATACATATGTAGAAATATCCGAATATCCAAAAATCTGAAAACTCATCGGAAACCTCAAAATCTCAAAAATTTAAGAATCCTAAAATACCAAATTCCCGAAAACTTAAGAATCACAAAAATTCCAAAAATTGAAAATCCAAACATAAAAAAAACAAAATGATGATCAAAATATCAAAAAGCTGGAAATCTAATATTCTATAAATTCCAAAAATCGATGACCCGGAAAAGCCAAAATCATGAAAATCCTAAAAATCCTAAAAATCTAAAAATAAACATATGTTACAAAGATTTCAAATCAAAAATCCCATTTCAAAACTTAAAAAACCCCCGCAAATTAAAAAATTTAAAAAATTCTATTAATCAAAATTACAAAAATCTAAAAATATGAGAGCCCACAGAACTAGAAATCAAGGAATCCAAAAGTCCAAAAATTATAATATCCAAATATTTAAAACGCTAAAACTTCACAAATTTACAAATCTGAAAATTCTAGAATTCTAAATTTTAAAAATCCAAAGATCCAAAAATCTTTCGATCCGGGAACATAAAAATTCCAAAAATTGAAAAAATTTTAAAACCACAAATCCAAACATCGGAAAATTTGGAGATCCTAAGATCTAAATAAACTAAGATTCCAATAAACCACTAATTCGAAAATTAGAAATCAAAAATTTAAAAATCCGAAGATCTAAAAATTTTAAAGTCCGAAAATCCCATAAAATTCAAAAATCCAAAAAAACATACAAATTCCAAAATACGAAATTCAAAAATTAGGAAATCTTAAAATCTGAAATCTAACGACCTATAAATCCCAAATTCTCATAATCTACCAAAATCCCAACATTCAAAATCCTAAAAACCTAAGATCTAAAAAAATTAAGGTCTGAAAATCCAAAAATATAAAAATAAAAAAATCTGGAATCCGAAATTCCAATGATCACAAAAACCATGGATCTAGAAAACTCGAAAAACTCAAAAATTTGAAATTTTTCAAATTCAAAAACCAAAAATTAAAAAAAAACGACCTGAAAATCCAAAAATGCAGAGATTTGAAAACCCGAGACCGAGAAATCTGAAAACCCCAAAATCCAAAAATCTAGAAATGTGAAAAAAATCTTCAAAATCCAAAAAAATACAATTTCCAGAATTTTTAAATTTTTAGAAATCGTGAAAAATCCGGAAAATTAAAAAAATCAAGTATAACATAAAATTTAAATGTCTCTTAACTCCAGAAAATCCTGTTTCAATTTTGTTTTTATTTTACGAACATTTGAAAAAAAAAACAAAAAATTAAAACCTTAGAAAAAAATTTTAAATCCAAAAATCTATAAATATAAAAATATGAGAGTCCACAGATCTAGAAACCTAAAATCCAAAAATACAAAATTCGAAAAGCCTCAGATTAAAAAAATCTAAGACCCTTAAACACTACAAATCTACTAATCTAAACATCTGGTAATCAAACAATCTTAAATTCTTAAGATCCGAAAAACCACAAAATCCAAATGTCCAAAGATCCAAAAATCGATCGTAAAATAAAAAAAAATTAAATCCAGAAATTCGAAAACTGGAAATCAAAAATTCCGGAAGTTAAAAGATTTAAAAATCTTGATATCCAAAAATCCATACCTCCAAATATCCAAAAATTTATGAAATCTAAAAATTTAAAGTTCTAACAATCCGAAAATTTTGTAATTCAAGAATCAAAGAATTATAAAATTATAAAATTATAAAATTATGAAATTAGAGAATTATAAAATTATAAAATTAGATAGTTATAAAATTATAAGATTATGAAATTAACTCTTGAATTAATTTAAGTATCTTAAAATCCAAATTTGAAAATCTCGAAAACTGAAAATCCAAAGATCCCAAGCTTCGAAGATTTGTAAATTCAGGAATCAAAGAATTCCAAAAATTCCAGAAAACCATGAAATCCTTAATACAGGCAAACCTTTTTTGTGCGAGGTATAGGGACCGGACAAGAAAAAATCGTACAAAACTTCACAAGTAGCTTCGTGTTCGTGTTCAGTATATAATTTAAAAAAAAAAACTTTTTTGTGCGGTAGATAGGGACCGCATATGAAAAGTTTCCCCCAAGAAAACTCAAATTCACGCCGTTCACCGTTGATTTCCTTTTGTTTTCCTCCTTTGCGATAAGACAGTTTGCCTATTCGGTTGCGAGTGGATGTGTTGTGCTTCTAGTTGCATGTCGAAACGTGTTGCTATTAGATATCATGTCATGCGCAACATAATGCATTTGATGGAAGGATGAGAATGATTTAAGAAGTGAATAATTTAGACGCAAATATGCTTTTTCCTCACTGAAATGCATATAAACCATCGAAAAAAACTAAATGGACGATAACTTCGTCAAATATGCGCACAAAAAAACCGCACAAAAACAGGTTTTCCTGTAATCGAGTTCGCCCTGTGACTCAAGCCCAAAAAACCTAATATACTAAAATACTAAAATTATAAAATTATAAAATTATAAAATTATAAAATTATAAAATTATAAAATTATAAAATTATAAAATTATAAAATTATAAAATTATAAAATTATAAATTATAAAATTATAAAATTATAAAATTATAAAATAATAAAATAATTAAATACTAAAATTCAGAATACCAACAATCCAAAAATCGAAACGTGTAAAAACAGATCTGAAATTTTAAACTGAAACCTAAATCAAATCAGATTTGTTTTAGATTCATATCCATGAATATCGTCGATCCGTTATTATTATATGTGATACGAATATGTGATTAATGGGAAACATCCAATGAATCACATGCAATTAACATTAGTGAAATAATTGATGATGAAGGTATCGACAAACATGAATTCTCAATCTTTTTGTCACTAATTATTTTCTTTTGTTCCTTTACAGGTATATTCATATATTGTCGACCGCTTATCGATCATCTTTGTGGTAAGTTCATTTATAAACGAACGATGATTTGTTGATTTTTTTATCGACAGTTTTTTCAATCGAGAAGCTCTATTATTTAGAATACTTCTGTTCATGGTTGAGAATAAAAGCGACCACTGTAACTATATTAGGTGTCGTGCACACTAAAAATCCGGATTTTGGACCCCCCTCCCCTACGTAACGCAATTTCCTATCTCTAATACACAGAAAATAACGCAACCTCGACCCACCTGCCCCCCCACCCCCTTTTCACGTTACGTAATTTGTGAACGACGCCTTACTGGGAATATAGTTTAAAATAAATATGCATTGCCGGACTGGTACATAATTCCTGTGGGTTTGTCCGCTCCTTGATGACCAATTTTTTTTGAGTTGTGGAGTTTTGTTTTTGAGAGGTCTTGGCTGGAGAAGTTTATCAGGCTTCATTGGTTATGTGGAACACGAATCTGTATACCTAATAAAGGTGGATTAAATAGAGCTTTGGGGCAGAAGTAGAATCTTGCAGATGATTCTAGGAGCAGCTCAACTCTTTTATTTGTTTATTTTTACACCAATCATTCAGCTAACTGACGAGAAGTGCAGTGAAATTCGTCTTTGCGTGAAAACTTGGTAAACGCAGCTGTAGATACAATCATGAACAATTCAAGACCATGACACTAGATCCGCCTAGGTGTATAAATCTCTTACTGGTACGCATGTTACGCATGTCAAAACTTGTTTTTTGGGGCTACATCTTCCAGAAGGTTCTTCAAAAGCCAGTCTACATTAATGAACAGTGTCATTAATTCAAAACTAAACTTGACTCTAGCTCTCTAGCTCTTCGAAACCCGAACAGAGCATCGTTACAATTTGTTAGGGGGGAAGTACTCACTCGCAAGGGTATCAGCTTTGCACCCAAATCGGTTTCGTCACACATCGCCCCGTTATCGCCAATCGACATCGTTCCGATGGGTTCTGATTTAAATTCGATTTGTTTCCCATGTTTCACGATTTGCATATTTGGGGTTTTTGTATCTGGCGTCTGTCCACTCATCTTTCCCACACCCGACAAGAGCTGATTTGCAACTCACACTTTGAAGTGTTGCACCAGGTAGTGTAGTGTTGTACCTTATTGCGCCCACGTTTGTGCAGCATGTGGACGTGGGTTGGATAAACAATGATGACTATCATTTGAATACAGTGTTGTGTTGCTTTGTCATACTGTAATTCTGAGAATAAGTGCCAAAAGTGGAGCTGGGCGTTGCTCTGTATCAACGCCAAGGGATGTGGTACTGAAATTCACCTGGTAGTGTGTCTACTCTGATGGTTGCAGAAAGGATTCCAATGGTAAATTTGACGCAGCTTACAACTTATCGAGAAAATTCATTCAAATGCCTTCAATTTGTTGTAAATATATCGAAGAACGGACAAGTTGTTCAAAAATTAATGTTAAGAAATCTGAACATTCCAAAAATGATATAAACACCTCGAAAACCATCTAGAAACTAATTTTCGAAGTTTCCCCTGGAAGTGAGTAAACCTGTAAAGTGTAATTCAAGATGTTTCTTGCAAAGTTACATAACAGAATTGAGATAATTCATATTTTCAGGGGTACAAATATTCAAGAGGATTCTGAGCGTTCGATTCGCACGGTAGCAGAGCAGCATTTGTCACAGCAAAGGTGTAATGTATTACTCTCGCTTAGAACTTCTAAAAGAAAAGACATAAATTGAATAATGCTTCTATGGGTCGATTATCACTCCCCGGAAAACTTTGGATGAACAGCGTAAACAAGGTTATGCATCAAATATACAGTACGCGAAAACAAAAAACTTTTCATAAAACACAAACAGTTGAGAAAATTTGAAAATAAAAAAAATGTTCTAAAGTTGCAGATATTTTTGAACAATCCACTACATACTAAACCACACTAGTTGAATTAACAGTATTTATATTATATTGCATATAGCTGTGTTCCGGTGCATCCCGTGGCAAATGTATGAAATCACTGATGATGATTGATTTTCATACAAATTAATCAGCGGCTTGTTTTAGTATTGTGAAATAACTGTAAGAAGCCCGCAGTATCTAAAACGAGAAGCAATCTTGCTGCTATGGCTTTGAAACATATAGAATCTATTTACCGCTATGAAGGTATCAAGCGACATCGGTAGGAAAAATGCCTTCATTGTGAGCGGTCTGTTGCAGTAGCATATCAGCGTAATAAGATGGCGATTAACCACACGTGGATAATTATACCAGTCACTCATGAACGTCGATTTCGAAAGAAGATTTGCCTGAAAGTGAGTTGTTTTAAGTTATGATCCGAAGCATTAAAAACGCCCACCTGATGTTGCATCTCGTTAGCATGCCAATAGTATAGGAAAAGAATTGCCGTCATCGTTAGAATATAGGAGATATCAATGAATATCTGCACCATCGAATCCGTCTGCAAATAGTAACGATCATTAGTCCTACCCCCAACTACGATCCCAATATCCAACGCACTTACAACGGAAGCTTCGAAAAGAAGTGCACACAGTAATACCGAAAACACGACAAAGTCCATAAAAACGGCACCTTTGATCAAATCTTCCAGCTCGATCGTATAGCCGTAGACCTTTCTCTGTTGCTGGATACACTCGATGATCAGTTCCCGGCGTGTCGCATAACTTTCCTCCGTTGGATCTTTGACCACCTGCGGTTTCCGCCCACTGCGCATCCCCGAGGCCACATACTCATCCATGTGAGCCAACTTATGGTTCAAGATCATCAACGACGTCCGCACGTACACCATCAGACTGACCATGAAGACATGCCAACAGGGTACGATCAACTGACCCACGTACATGATGTACAACTGTATACAGTACAGCACTAGGAAATGTTTCTCCATGTTCTCCGCCGGATACCACGAGCGCAGAATTGTAGCAGGTTCTTCCACCGTATTGCTCAAGTATTGAATCAATGCGTAGATACACATAGTATTCGCCGTGACCAGAGCGCATATCCAGAACACTGCCGTCAGTCGTTGCATGTATTTTACATTTTGCCAGAAAATTGCCTTCTCGGCAGGCATCCCAAACCGGAGCACATGTTGAACTCCCTCGTCTGCGTATTTGATGGCGTTGTTGAATCCTGCGGTAAAAAGATTTCGGTACGACCCATAAGGTTTTTTAGTTTATCGAGGGAATCTTACTGGTTCTGTTCCCGTAGAAATGAAAAATCCGAACAATGGTCGTAGTGAACAGAAGAGTTGTAGCCGCGTTGGCTGTCATATCCCCGATGTTACCCCACACTTGGTACAGGTCGATATACTGGGTAACGTTGAAGGCCAGCATCGACGCGGTGAAGACAACCCCACGAAAGCAGTTCAGTTTCTTCAGCGGTTGAGTTTTGTACAGTAGGATACCGTAGTATTTCAGCCCATTCAGGGTTATCTTTAGCAGAGGGTTTTCGTAAACGTCGTCCTCCTGGATCCATTCGTTCTTCAGCTCCATTGCTAGTGGTGACTGTGTATCGAGAAGCACTGAGGAACATTTTCGAGTATTTGTCCTCTTTAAGTTGTACGTGCATTGCAGCAACAATTAGCGCTAATTGAGCTTGATGGCTTTGATGATAATTTCAGTAAGCTTACGTCTGAAGAAAGCAAACTCTGGCACATTTATCACATGAATTAATGATGTCCCGCTGGCCACTTACGATTACCGCTGGTCGGTGAAATCCTATAGGTTTTATGTTCCTTGCATAGTTTGCATCAATCTGTCGCTGCATTAGATTCGAGCCTTTTCGTTTTTATTGTTGTTGCTTTCTGGTATCAGGATCCAAACTAGTTTGAACGTAAAGGTTTCTAAATTTTAACTTATGATTTTCCTGGTAGATATATTGTGTTAGTTGTACGGTTTTTTACTTTAAATCTCTGATCTTTTGATTAGTATTTTTCCGCATGGAGTATTCATGAGTTGTGTTTCTCAGTTTTTATATTTGAGTTATAGTTAGTATTGTGATTCAGTATGGCTCGTTGATGTTATATTCCGAATAATTTCGAGCAATATATAGTTCAAACTTATCATTTGTCGGTTGTTGATATTTCGATCCAAAATACATGATGAAACAATATGCTAAGATTGGTTTAAATGATCGAAAATTAATTATTTCTATGTTACAAATAAGATTTTTTTTAAATGAGGGAAATCAAGGGAAACTTCTTCAATCACGATAATCGATCACCCGAATTCCAGACGAACGAACAGAAGACATCTACACTTTTTTGCGAAGAAATGCAACTGGTTTTGTTACCACGTAGAAAGATCCTAAAGAGAGCGATTCATTACAATTCAGACAGTCGCTGTGACTACCATTGAAAGCTTTATGTGTGAATTTTCGACGCAGGACTACGAAATTATCTTCGATTCTCGGTCCTCACGAGAATAATGAGCAGATATCGTAAACGTTATTTTTCTTCTTAGTGTTTATATGTTTGTGCAAACACCACTATTCACAATTCTAATCAACGAAACAATAAAATCGATTGATGGTAACCATTTTAATTTAAATTTGGCAGCGCATAAAAAATAACAATATGTGGGTGGAATGCAAAAATACCCAAGTGCTCTCCACGCTCTCTACCATTTCATCCAGGACCACTTTGGATTTGAAGCTTCGAACAAAATCGCTCCATCGTTCCATTCACCACATAACAAACTTTGAAACTCCCAAAGTTATGTTGACTGCTCACTGGCAGGAGCAAAACTAATAAATAGAAAATGATTCATTTTTTTCTTTTATAGAGTCTTTAAACTTCTAAGTTCATTCGACTATAGTCTTGGAAAAGACCAATTGGAAGATGGGATTGATTATCAAAATTTCACCTTCGGTTTTTCAGCGAAGGACACAGCCTTCTCTGCTGGAAAATATCTTCTCCACATCTGGTTTGAAATGCCCAACACTTTGACATCTATATTTATATTTAAATGTTTATATTTTGTTGCTGTACTTTCGAGTCGCCCGAGCCATATTCTCATGCTCGAGTCATAGACACCTCCCCCCCAATCTTACTAAAAATATTATAATTCTCTATTGTACAATGTATTGATAGAAAGTATCAGGATCGATTGGTACAAAAATCTCGCAAATTCATCATTAGATGACTGAGCAATCAGCACTCTAAATTGGAAATTTTTCGTGATGTGATCAGTATTCACATTTCCAATTTTTACCACAAATGAAATATACCATGAAAAAAATTTAAATATTTTCTTGTTAAAACATTCATGTCATATTGGAATTTGTTCATAAATAATTCAAGTTTTCAAAACTGTCTTCAGATTTGTTCTGTGATCATTATTTTCAATCATTCGCTATCCAACTCTTGACGAGTAAAGTTCAGTGTCGGTATTGTGCGTTGCCACTTTTGCTATTGTGCTATTGGTACGAGTGAAGGTCATTGCTGTCCGCTTTCGACCTGACCTTTTGTGAAGTGGAACGAAGGAACAAAGGAAGCAGCGCTCTTGCAGCGAGCCGGATTGCGGCTGTTGAACTGATTCGGCATAACGGGATCGCCATCGCGTGACTGTCGCAAACGGGATTCATCATCACGTGGCTGCGTAAGCTATTCTTGCGCTATTGTGTTGTCTCCGTAGCGCGTAGCCTCTGTCTCTCCCTGATTAGGGCAGTAGAGCGCATTATTGGAACAACTTGTATATTAAGATTATTGTTAAAATCAATAATAATTTAGAAATAAGACAGAAATTTTTGTAAAATGGAGAATAGTGGAGGATCTCCAGAGATGGAGATCTCCGATAATGAATCTCATTTAAGATCTGGGAAAAAACATAAACGAGTCCCTCATAAGGAAGATAATTCTTCTGGGGACGAATCCGCTCATCCTACCAAGCCCCCCTCTAAGAAAATTGCAAGCCTCCCTTCTCAACCCACTGTTACTTCCACTCCCCCTCTCCCATCATCGATTTTGCTTCCCCCTTCTGATGCTTCTGATCCAACCCAATCCTCGTTCTCGTCCTCATCCTCATCCTCGTCCTCGTCCTCGTCTTCCCCCTCTGTTGTCGCCGCTCCACGTGTCAGAGTTTATCCAGAAGATGCACCTGGAACTGGCCCTTGGGTTGTTTTCCTCCGGCCAAAACCGAAAGGAAAAAACCTTAACGTGATTCAGATCATGAAAGATCTGGCCAGATACACTTCTGTATCTGAAATTCGCAGGGTTAGACCGAAAAAATTGCGAGTTGTCGTGAATGAACGGAAACACGCAAACGAGATTGTTGCTGATCAACATTTCACTCTCGAATATCGAACATTTATACCCTCCCATAACGTAGAAATTAAGGGGGTGATAACTGAAACGGGTCTGACGAGCGAACAAATAAAAGCAGAAGGAAAAGGCAAGTTCAAGAAGCTCCCCTCAATGGAAGTGAAAATCTTGGACTGTCGCCAACTCGGGAAACTTTCCCATGATGGGGACCAAACTAAATTTACGCCGTCCGACTCGTTTCGAGTCACCTTTGCTGGTGCCGCCCTCCCTGACTACGTTATGGTGGACAAATTGAGACTACCTGTGCGACTCTTCGTGCCAAAGCCCATGACTTGCAACAAATGCAAGTCAGTTGGTCACACTTCGGATTATTGTGCCAACAAGGAGCGCTGTGCCACTTGCGGAGAGCAACATGAGGGGAAATCCTGCAGTGCGACTGAGCATAAATGTCCATATTGCGGGGGATCCCCACACGAGCTCTCAGTTTGTGAAAATTACAAGAGTCGCTGGGAGAAACAGAAGCGCTCTTTGAAGGAACGCTCGAAACGCACTTTTGCGGATATTTTAAAGGGCGCTTCTCCACTGGCCCAACAACAACAACCAATCAACACACAAAATGTCTTCGCCACGTTGCCCGTTGACGAAATAGAAGCGGACACAGCTAACGGGGGCACACCGTTCATTTTCCAAGGGAATCCCCGGCGCAAAAATGTGACCACTCCCAAAGTTCAAGGACAAGCCCCTCCGGTGATACCCCCTGTTAGCATGCCTAAAAAATCGAGTGCAGCGGACAAGCAAAATCAGGTTCCTCCTGGTTTCCGTGGGAATAATTCACCTTCGAATGGCCCAGCACTCGAGGGGACATCAAAAACCCCAACTGTCCCTGTTATTCCGTCCAGTTCAACTTCCCAATCGGGATTTATAAAGTTGTCTGACCTTTTGGACCAAATCTTCAAGTGTTTTAATGTTTCTGACTCCATCAGAACCCTTGTCATCTCAATGCTTCCAGTATTAAAGACAATTTTGCAACAATTGATGCAAACATGGCCCCTCCTTGCAATGATTATCTCTCTTGATGTCTAATTCAAATAGAGAGGTCGGAGATATCACTGTTTTACAGTGGAATTGTCGTAGTCTTATCCCTAAATTGGATACATTCAAAATTTTAATTCATAACTACAATTGTGATGTTTTTGCTCTGTCCGAAACTTGGCTTTCTTCGCGAGATGATATCTCTTTCCACGATTTTAATATTATACGCTTGGACCGTGATGATAGATACGGAGGGGTGCTTTTGGGGATCAATAAGTGCCACTCATTTTTTAGAATTGACCTTCCACCTCTTGGAGGGATCGAAGCTGTTGCTTGTCATGCAAACATCAGAGGCAAAGACCTCTGTATTGTCAGCTTGTATTGGCCTCCGAGATCTGCGGTTAGCCGCAAACAACTTGATGACATGTGCTCACTCCTTCCTGAGCCACGATTGATCTTGGGAGACTTCAACTCTCACGGAACTGCCTGGGGGGAACAGTACGACGACAATCGTTCATTGTTGATATATGACCTTTGTAACAGCTTCAATATGACCGTTTTGAACACTGGGGAAACAACACGTGTACCTAAACCTCCTGCTAACCCAAGTGCTCTTGACCTCTCGCTTTGCTCGAATTCACTATCGTTAGATTGCAAGTGGAATGTAATCCAGGACCCCAACGGTAGTGATCACTTGCCAATCAAAACTTCCATCACCATTGGGTTGAATTCTTCTGAATCTATAAACATGGTATATGACCTCACAAGACACATTGACTGGAAAAAATATGCGGACGCGATTGCTCTAGCCATCAATTCCAGAGATGGTTTACCTCCATTGGAGGAGTATAACTTCCTTTCTCGTTTGATCTATGACAGCGCGGTTCGCGCTCAAACGAAACCCATCCCAGGTTCCACCATTTCCCGAAGGCCTCCCAATCTATGGTGGGATAGCCAATGTTCCAAGCTTTATGTAGAAAAATCGAATGCATTTAAAGCTTTTCGGAAACGTGGAACCCCTGAAAATTTTCAAATGTATTTAGCCCTTGAGAATCAGTTCAAAAATTTGATCAAAGGGAAAAAACGTGCTTATTGGCGAAATTTCGTGGGAGGTTTGTCACGAGAAACGTCAATGAAAAAATTATGGAAAGTGGCTCGAAACATGAGAAATCGCTCTTCAACGAATGAAAGCGAAGAATATTCACATCGATGGATTTTGAATTTTGCACGGAAGGTTTGTCCTGATTCCGCTCCTGTGCAAAAAATTGTTCGAGATATACCACAAGGTAGGTGCGATCTTGATTCCGAGTTTTCGATGGTAGAATTCTCTCTTGCTCTGCTCTCATGTAACAATTCTGCTCCGGGATCGGATAGAATTAAGTTCAACTTGCTGAAAAACCTCCCTGATGTGGCGAAACATCGCTTGTTGAATTTATTCAATCGGTTTCTGGAGAATAATATTGTTCCAGATGATTGGAGACAAGTACGAGTTATAGCTATTCAAAAACCCGGAAAACCCGCGTCCGACTTCAATTCGTACCGCCCAATAGCAATGCTGTCTTGTATACGGAAATTGTTGGAGAAAATGATCTTGTTTCGCCTTGATCGATGGGTTGAAACGAATGGCCTACTCTCAGATACACAATATGGGTTCCGCAGGGGCAAGGGGACGAATGATTGTCTTGCGTTGCTTTCTTCAGAAATTCAAATGGCTTACGCCGAAAAAAAACAAATGGCTTCAGTATTCTTGGACATAAAGGGGGCCTTCGATTCTGTTTCAATAGAGGTTTTGTCGGACAAATTACACTCTCGGGGTCTGCCGCCTCTATTGAATAATATGTTATATAACTTGCTTTGTGAGAAACATTTGAACTTTTCTCACGGAGATTCGGCAGTAAGTCGGGTCTCTTACATGGGCCTCCCCCAGGGCTCATGTTTAAGCCCCCTTTTGTACAACTTCTATGTAAGCGACATCGACAATTGCCTCACACAAAATTGCAGCCTAAGACAACTTGCAGATGATGGAGTGGTGTCTGTCGTAGGACCAAACGAATCCGACCTGCAAGGACCCTTACAAGATACTTTGAACAATTTTTCAACCTGGGCCATTGGGCTAGGGATCGAATTCTCCACGGAGAAAACAGAGATGGTGGTTTTTTCTAGGAAGCATAGACCAGCAAAACCAAAGCTTCAACTTTTGGGTAAACCGATCACTCATGCTATGTCATTCAAGTATCTTGGGGTTTGGTTCGACTCCAAATGTACTTGGGGGGCCCATATTAGGTATCTGAGTAAAAAATGCCAACAAAGAATAAACTTTCTCCGTACAATTACCGGCACCTGGTGGGGAGCCCACCCAGAAGATCTTATAATGTTGTATCGAACAACTATTCTCTCAGTGATGGAGTATGCCAGTTTCTGTTTTCAATCAGCTGCCAAAACACATCTCATTAAACTCGAGCGAATTCAGTATCTTTGTCTCCGTATCGCGTTGGGATGTATGCCCTCAACGCATACCATGAGTCTCGAGGTTTTGGCAGGCCTACTCCCACTAAAAGATCGCTTCAATTTATTATCTCTTCGGTTCTTCATCCGGTGTAAGGTCATGAACCCATTGGTGATCGGAAATTTTGAGCAGCTGATCGAGCTAAATTTTCACTCCGGATTCATGAGTTCATATCATGAATTCATCTCCATGCAGGTTGATCCTTCTTCGTATATTCCCAACCGTGTTTGTTTCCCTGACTACATCAATTCCTCTGTGCATTTTGATCTGTCCATGAAGCAAGATATCCATGGATATTCAGATTACCAACGATCGAGGATCGCTCCAACGATCTTCGATGAAAAGTATGGGGGTATCAATTGCGATAATATGTACTTTACTGATGGGTCCACTATAAACGAGTCCACAGGATTTGGAGTGTTCAACGAATTTTTTAGCACCTCACACAGTCTTCAGAATCCTTGCTCAGTGTATATTGCTGAATTGGCAGCAATTCATTGGGCGCTGGACAGCGTCGCCTCACGACCTGTTGAACACTATTACATTGTAACGGATAGTCTTAGCTCTGTCGAAGCTATCCGTTCAGTGAGGCCGGAAAAGCACTCGCCGTACTTCCTTGAGAGAATACGAGAAATTTTGAGTGCTTTATCCAGACGCTGTTATGTCATTACCTTTATCTGGGTCCCTTCACATTGCTCCATTCCGGGTAATGAGAGGGCTGACTCATTAGCAAAGGTAGGTGCAATTGAAGGCGATATTTTTTTTTTTTTTTTATAAATTCGTTTATTTTTACAGGCTCAGTTACATAAGTTTAAAGGAGCCGAAATCTTAAATATATTTTTAAAACTATATATATGAACAATTTTCTTAAATCTATGGTTAGTAATGTGGGAAACCGATTACTCGTGGTGGACTCGAGATTAAAAGGGTGACATTTTCTCAGGAAAAGGATGGGGTATAAGGAAATTATTACAATGTTGATAATCACACACACTCAATTCTTAAATCTATTCGTACATCAGTTGTGAATTTACATTTCATTCTTCTGTTTATAGCAAGCGGACCAATTACTCACAAAGGAAGAAATGGAGGGTATAAGGATATAAGGATAATCACACACGAACATCGATAGATTTAAGGAAAACATATATTTGGGACATGTAATCAAGGTCTAACCGAGCCAACACATCTCTCACCGGCACATTGGGCTGCCTTCCTCTAGCCCGAAGGGAGTTCTCTAAATTCGATCTGGCAACAAGATACACCTCACACGACCAAACAACGTGTTCGATGTCGTGGTAACCTCGGCCACAAACGCAGATATTGCTGCCGGCCAGATTGAAACGAAAGAGTAGCGCGTCTAACGAACAGTGATTGGACATGAGTCGGGAGAAGGTGCGAATAAAGTCCCGACTCAAGTCCAGACTTTTGAACCATGGTTTGAGGCTAACCTTAGGGATAATCGAGTGAAACCACCGGCCCAATTCATCTTCGTTCCATTTGCGTTGCCAGTTAGCGATGGTATTTTTACGGACTAAAGAGTAAAATTCATTGAAGGCGATTTGACGCTGATAAATATCGCCTTCAATCGCACCTACCTTTGCTAATGAGTCAGCCCTCTCATTACCCGGAATTGAGCAATGAGAAGGGACCCACACAAAGGTAATGACATAACAGCGTCTGGATAAAGCACTCAAAATTTTTCGTATTCTCTCAAGGAAGTACGGCGAGTGCTTTTCCGGCCTCACTGAACGGATAGCTTCGACAGAGCTAAGACTATCCGTTACAATGTAATAGTGTTCAACAGGTCGTGAGGCGACGCTGTCCAGCGCCCAATGAATTGCTGCCAATTCAGCAATATACACTGAGCAAGGATTCTGAAGACTGTGTGAGGTGCTAAAAAATTCGTTGAACACTCCAAATCCTGTGGACTCATTTATAGTGGACCCATCAGTAAAGTACATATTATCACAATTGATACCCCTATATTTTTCATCGAAGATCGTTGGAGCGATCCTCGATCGTTGGTAATCTGAATATCCATGGATATCTTGCTTCATGGACAGATCAAAATGCACAGAGGAATTGATGTAGTCAGGGAAACAAACACGGTTGGGAATATACGAAGAAGAATCAACCTGCATGGAGATGAATTCATGATATGAACTCATGAATCCAGAATGAAAATTTAGCTCGATCAGCTGCTCAAAATTTCCGATCACCAATGGGTTCATAACCTTACACCGAATGAGGAACCGAAGAGATAATAAATTGAAGCGATCTTTTAGTGGGAGTAGGCCTGCCAAAACCTCGAGACTCATGGTATGCGTTGAGGGCATACATCCCAACGCAATACGGAGACAAAGATACTGAATTCGCTCGAGTTTAATTAAGTGTGTTTTGGCAGCTGATTGAAAACAGAAACTGCCATACTCCATCACTGAGAGAATAGTTGTTCTATACAACATTATAAGATCTTCGGGATGGGCTCCCCACCAGGTGCCGGTAATTGTACGGAGAAAATTTATTCTTTGATGGCATTTTTTACTCAGATACCTAATATGGGCCCCCCAAGTACATTTGGAGTCGAACCAGACCCCAAGATACTTGAATGACATAGCATGAGTGATCGGTTTACCCAAAAGTTGAAGCTTTGGTTTTGCTGGTCTATGCTTCCTAGAAAAAACCACCATCTCTGTTTTCTCCGTGGAGAATTCGATCCCTAGCCCAATGGCCCAGGTTGAAAAATTGTTCAAAGTATCTTGTAAGGGTTCTTGTAGGTCGGATTCTGTTGATCCTACGACAGAGACCACTCCATCATCTGCAAGTTGTCTTAGGCTGCAATTTTGTGTAAGGCAATTGTCGATGTCGCTTACATAGAAGTTGTACAAAAGGGGGCTTAAACATGAGCCCTGGGGGAGGCCCATGTAAGAGACCCGACTTACTGCCGAATCTCCGTGAGAAAAGTTCAAATGCTTCTCACAAAGCAAGTTATATAACATATTATTCAATAGAGGCGGCAGACCCCGAGAGTGTAATTTGTCTGTTAAAACCTCTATTGAAACAGAATCAAAGGCCCCCTTTATGTCCAAGAATACTGAAGCCATTTGTTTTTTTCCGGCGTAAGCCATTTGAATTTCTGAAGAAAGCAACGCAAGACAATCATTCGTCCCCTTGCCCCTGCGGAACCCATATTGTGTATCTGAGAGTAGGCCATTCGTTTCAACCCATCGATCAAGGCGAAACAAGATCATTTTCTCCAACAATTTCCGTATACAAGACAGCATTGCTATTGGGCGGTACGAATTGAAGTCGGACGCGGGTTTTCCGGGTTTTTGAATAGCTATAACTCGTACTTGTCTCCAATCATCTGGAACAATATTATTCTCCAGAAACCGATTGAATAAATTCAACAAGCGATGTTTCGCCACATCAGGGAGGTTTTTCAGCAAGTTGAACTTAATTCTATCCGATCCCGGAGCAGAATTGTTACATGAAAGCAGAGCAAGAGAGAATTCAACCATCGAAAACTCGGAATCAAGATCGCACCTATCTTGTGGTATATCTCGAACAATTTTTTGCACAGGAGCGGAATCAGGACAAACCTTCCGTGCAAAATTCAAAATCCATCGATGTGAATATTCCTCGCTTTCATTGGATGAAGAGCGATTTCTCATGTTTCGAGCCACTTTCCATAATTTTTTCATTGACGTTTCTCGTGACAAACCTCCCACGAAATTTCGCCAATAAGCACGTTTTTTCCCTTTGATCAAGTTTTTAAATTGATTTTCAAGGTCCAAATACGTCTGAAAATTTTCAGGGGTTCCACGTTTCCGAAAAGCTTTGAATGCGTTCGATTTATCCTGATAAAGCTTGGAACATTGGCTATCCCACCATGGATTGGGAGGCCTTCGGAGAATAGTGGAGCCTGGGATGGGTTTCGTTTGAGCGCGAACCGCGCTGTCATAGATCAAACGAGAAAGGAAGTTATACTCCTCCAATGGAGGTAAACCATCTCTGGAATTGATGGCTAGAGCAATCGCGTCCGCATATTTTTTCCAGTCAATGTGTCTTGTGAGGTCATATGCCATGTTTATAGATTCAGAAAAATTCGACCCAATGGTGATGGAAATTTTGATTGGCAAGTGATCACTACCGTTGGGGTCCTGGATTACATTCCACTTGCAATCTAACGATAGTGAATTCGAGCAAAGCGAGAGGTCAAGAGCACTTGGTTTAGCAGGAGGTTTAGGTACACGTGTTGTTTCCCCAGTGTTCAAAAGTGTCATATTGAAGCTGTTACAAAGATCATATATCAACAGTGAACGATTGTCGTCGTACTGTTCCCCCCAGGCAGTTCCGTGAGAATTGAAGTCTCCCAAGATCAATCGTGGCTCAGGAAGGAGTGAGCACATGTCAACAAGTTGCTTGCGGCTAACCGCAGCTCTCGGAGGCCAATACAAGCTGACAATACAGAGGTCTTTTCCTCTGATGTTTGCATGACAAGCAACAGCTTCGATCCCTCCAAGAGGTGGAAGGTCAATTCGAAAAAATGAGTGGCACTTATTGATCCCCAATAGCACCCCTCCGTATCTGTCATCACGGTCCAAGCGTATAATATTAAAATCGTGGAAAGAGAGATCATCTCGCGAAGAAAGCCAAGTTTCGGACAGAGCAAAAACATCACAATTGAAGTTATGAATTAAAAATTTGAATGTATCCAATTTAGGGATAAGACTACGACAATTCCACTGTAAAACAGTGATATCTCCGACCTCTCTATTTGAATTAGACATCAAGAGAGATAATCATTGCAAGGAGGGGCCATGTTTGCATCAATTGTTGCAAAATTGTCTTTAATACTGGAAGCATTGATATGACAATGGTTCTGATGGAGTCGGAAACATTAAAGCATGTGAAGATTTGAGCCACAAGGTCAGTCAACTTTATAAATCCCGATTGGGAAGTTGAACTGGTCGGTAAAATAGGGACAGTTGGGGTTTTTGATGTCCCTTCGAGTGCTGGGTCGTTCGAAGGTGAATTATTCCCACGGAAGCCAGGAGGAACCTGATTTTGCTTGTCCGCTGCACTCGATTTTTTAGGCATGCTAACAGAGGGTATAACCGGAGGGGCTTGTCCTTGAACTTTGGGAGTGGTCACATTTTTGCGCCGGGGATTCCCTTGGAAGATGTACGGTGTGCCCTCGTTAGCTGTATCCGCTTCCGTTTCGTCAACTGGCAGCGAAGCGAAGACATTGTTTGCGGTTAAAGGTTGTTGCTGTTGGGCCAATGGAGAAGCGCCCTTCAAAATTTCCGCAAAAGTGCGCTTCGAGCGTTCCTTTAAAGAGCGCTTCTGCTTCTCCCAGCGACTCTTGTAAGTTTCACAAGCCGAGAGCACGTGTGGATTTCCTCCGCAATATGGACACTTTTGCTCAATCGCACTGCAGGATTTGTCCACATGTTGCTCTCCGCAAGTGGCACAGCGCTCCTTGTTGGCGCAGTAAGCTGCTGTGTGACCAACTGACTTGCATTTCAGGCAAGTCATGGGCTTTGGCACGAAGAGTCGCAGCGGTAGCCTCAATTTGTCCACCATAACGTAGTCAGGGAGGGCGGAGCCAGCAAAAGTGACTCTAAACGAGTCGGACGGCGTAAATTTCGATTCTTTCCCTTCCTGGGAGACTTTGCCGAGTTGTCGGCATTCTAAGATTTTAACCTTAATCAAAGGCAGCTTTTTAAATCTGCCATCTCCTTCCATAATTGATTTGCACGTCAGACCCGTTTCGGTTATCACCCCCGAGATTTCTACGTCATGGGAAGGCACGTAGACACGATATTCCAGGGTAAACCTCTGGTCGACGACAATACCGTTTGCGTCTTTCCGATCAGCCACGACAACACGCAGTTTGGTCGGTCTAACCTTCGTAATTTCTGTCACGGAGGAGTATCTTGCCAGATCTTTCATGATCTGAATAACATTAAGTGCTTTTCCGTTTGGCTTAGGCCTGAAGAAAACAACCCACGGACCAGTTCCAGGTGCATCTTCAGGATAGACCTTGACACGTGGAGAGAAGACAACAGGAGGAGAAGGAGATGACGAGGATTGAAGGGGATCGGGGATGGGCGATATTTATCAGCGTCAAATCGCCTTCAATGAATTTTATTCTTTAGTCCGCAAAAATACCATCGCTAACTGGCAACGCAAGTGGAATGAAGATGAATTGGGCTGGTGGTTTCACTCGATTATCCCAAAGGTTAGCCTTAAACCGTGGTTCAAAAGTCTGGACTTGAGTCGGGACTTTATTCGCACCTTCTCCCGACTCATGTCCAATCACTGTTCGTTAGATGCACTACTCTTCCGTTTCAATCTTGCCAGCAGCAATCTCTGCGTTTGTGGCCAAGGTTATCACGACATCGAGCACATTGTTTGGTCGTGCAAGGTGTATCTGGTCGCCAGATCGAATTTAAA
Organism: Toxorhynchites rutilus septentrionalis; assembly: GCF_029784135.1. NCBI lineage: Eukaryota > Metazoa > Arthropoda > Insecta > Diptera > Culicidae > Toxorhynchites > Toxorhynchites rutilus. Next base: position 124,326,645 of record NC_073744.1, read on the forward strand.
AAACTCCCTTCGGGCCCGAGGAAGACAGCCCAATGTGCCGGTGAGAGATGTGTTGGCTCGGTTAGACCTTGATTACATGTCCCATATATATGTTTTCCTTAAAGCTATAGATCTTCGTGTGTGATTGCCCCTACATCCTTATACCCTCCTTTCCTTCCTTTGCGGGTAATTCGTCCCCTTGCTATAAATAGTAGATTAAGTTGAAATGTAAATACACTATAGATATACGAATAGATTTATAAATTGAGTGTTCATCAACATTGTTACAATTTCCTTATATCCCATCCTTCTCCTAAAAATATGTCACCCTTCTAAACTCGAGTACACCGCGAGTAATCGGTTTTCCACCTTACTAACCATAGATGTAAGAAAATTGTTTATATATATAGTTTTAAAATTATATTTAAGAATTCGGCTCCTTTAAACTTAAGTAACTGAGCCTGTAAAAATAAACGAATTAAAAAAAAAAAAAATTATTTTCAATCGAAGACAAAACAATAATTTTCAATTCAATCAAAAATATCTCTGTAGTAAAAGGTCTTACTGAAACGTTCTAGGAAGCAAAGAAAAGCATAATAATAAGACTAATTGAAGTCCTTTTTTCGAGATTTTTTTCAAACAACGCTCGTATTTTCCTGCTACGGTCTCAGTTATTTTATTATTTTATCGAAAAATCGAATCACCACTCTGAATAGAATATAAATATTTTGAACAAGTAATAAATATTTTGTGTTTTACTGGCCAGTTTGTGTCAATTTTGACAGAATTTGTTCAGTATCTCGATGTCGTGACGTACATTTATTGTGATATCGCATGTTCATAAGAATCTGTGCAGTATGTTTTTTTTAACAAATCGTACTACGCGAAATCTCTTGATTTTATCAAAAAAAAAAGAATAATAAGTGGAATATTTCTCTCGATATTTTATTTCATATTCTGTCCACAAAATCATAAATGACGTTATTGATTGATGATGAGCATGTTCCACTTAATCTAACTTACTAACTTTGAATCATTTGATGGTCAGTATCCGACGAATGGATCTTTAATATCCAAGAAGTTGGGCTCTCATACAAGAAGATGCGCCGAGTCACCGGTTACTGATCGTGTTTCAATATTGGCTTAAAATCGTGTCTGCTTCCTAAACTATCTGTCGCATTCACCTGAATTGTCATCCTGTGACTACGTATTTCATTTCTGTGCTGGAGTGTAAACTTCAAATATTGATAACGAGAGCGTTACGTTTGGGGTGTGAGATTTTGAGCCTTGATACCTTTCTGCCGGATGAACAAAGTTATTCTATAGCCACTTCATCCGAAAAATACGAGTGGTGTTTGTTACTTTTTGACAAATAAAAAACTTTTTTCAATATCACAGAAACTACTTTGATAGCTAACTATGTAAACACAAAAATCCATAAATATTTCAATTTTGCTACCGTGTTGAGGCGACGTGAAACATTTTTCGCCTCCAGAATGCATTCTCAGCGAAGCGAACATAGTGTAGAGCTTGCAGTTTTTGCAGTTCATTCGCCTCTAGTCTTGAAAAAGGTTCTTTTGGAAAACTGACGCTCATATTTTTTTTGGCAGTTTGGGAGATACGTCGCCACTTCCGTCCGGTCGCTAGCTGGACTAGACTAGACTGATGAATTGTGAATGACTTAAGGATACCTTTTTCCGATCGATCATCTATGTAATTTTCAAGAATTCAAGCATTGTTTGTGCTATCAATATTTTTACTAAAGAGTTCCTTAGTTCGTATTTTTACTAAAGATTTCCTTAGAAAATCATGAAAAAGACAATTTATTTATATGCATTTGAATTCGAATACCTGATTTGACACAGGTGCGCAGTACTAGAGCATTCAAAAAAGTGAACAAACCAACATCAAATACCCTGCTACGTTAACATTACGGTCGTGCCATGGATATCATCATTCTAATTTTTTTTTTAAAAAAGGAGACAAAATTAAACGAACATTTTTGATGACATATTAGGGCGTTTAAATTGACATGTAGAACGCTTTTTCTTAATTTGACCTAAAGCGATTGAATTAACTATCTTCATCCTTCTGTTCAAGAAAACAACTAACTTCAACATGAAATCAGCGCAACTGCTGCTGAAATATCATAAACGATTAGGAAATATCATAAACGTTGTAGAACAAATTTTTGTGTTTCTATCGCTTGAAATAACCGACAGCGCCTTTTTTTCAAAGTTGCGTTTGGGTCACCATGAGAAAAGCTGTTTTTGCTATAACAAACTGAAAGGCTTTTAGCTTAATATGGCCAACATTTTGCGATGCAGAACTTGTAAATATCTCAACTCAACTTAAAGTTATTGATATTTCTCCCCAAAAATACGCTATCTTCATTTGTTTGTCCTTCTTTCTGGGGCAAACATAAACAATGTTTATTGGCGGCATTTGAAAGAGCATATTTCTCACTTTCAAAACCATGTTATTTTTTGTATTTGAGTAAATTAAAATTGAAATCATGAGTTTTTGGGGGAAAAACCATCAATAATTGAGTAGGATTAAGATATTGACAATTTCTGCGTCGTAAAATGTTGGTATCGATAAGCTCTAAAACACAAATTTGCTGTAGAATTTTATTTATAAAAGTTGGAAAAAAAACGTTTTTCCATCCAAATTAGAGAAAAAAGTGCTAAATCGATTATATAGAAAGATAGAAAAAAACTTTATTCTACAAAGTTGATTAAGATAACCGGGGCTACATTATTGTCGAACTATGTTTATCTCTATCTATAAAGATGTGAAAAGTTAGATTTTAAATTTCACCTAAAATTTCGATCACACTCTTTTTGACAACATTGAAATAAGCGTTCCATCATATGTAATAACTATATCGAAGACAGTTTAAGTCTAGAGACTAAATATCTTCCACCAATTTGTTTTTATCTACTTTCTATCTTTCTATCTAGCTAAAATTCTACATCAAAATTGTCTTCGAACTTATCTAGACCAACACTTTGCGATGCAGAGCTTGTCAATATCTTAATCCTACTCAAAGTTATTCATGGTATTGATATGTTCTTTCAAATCCCGCCGATACACATTTTTTATGTTTGTCTCTGAAAGAATGACAAACAAATGAAGAGAGCGTGTTGTTTTCGGAAAGAAATAACAATAACTTCGAGCAAAGTTAGGATACCAACAAGTTCTGCTTCGCAAAATGTTTGTACAGGTCGTACTAGATTATATACAAACTCGATTATATACAAATATGGACTCGATTGTATACAGTGAAAAAAATTGTTTTTATTTCAAATATGACTTATTTCAAGCGAAAATTGAATATTTCAATTGTTAAGTGAAAAAAATTAGATATTTCAACGTTAAACTGAATATTAATTGGCTGTTATGAGGCAGTGGAGTAAAAGTCGTGATTTTGGTATTTTCTCGTTGAAAATTTATCAGGAATTATTTAAAATGATATTGCTGTGAATTGAGAAAGATAGAAGTTGGGTGTCAAAGAACGAATTGTAGAACAGCGCTCCTCTTGTTACATGCCAAACTGCGGGGAGTGCAGGATTTTGTCTTTCGGAAACATATTGGGGGTACAAATTGAAAGAAACTATATTCTATCGCTTATTGCTCGTCCATTTTTCAATGATTTTTGCACGCAATCATCAGTCCATATAAATATACACAAACTCATCCGCATTTTTGGCTTATGCTCACAAAATTTGCTCCGCACTCAAACGGTTAAGGGGATGAATCAAAAATTAAATTCTTCTTTTTTATTCAAAAAACCAAAAATACAATAGGAGTACCGGTAAGTTTCTTTGTTTTTTTCTTCAAAAATGAATACTTTATTCTGCAACTTTTGGGTTCTTCCGGAGGGCCTGCTTCATAATCGCCCAATATTTCTCTATTGGGCGAAGTTCCGGCGCGTTGGGCGGGTTCATTTCCTTTGGCACGAAGGTGACCCCGTTGGCTTCGTACCACTCCAACACGTCCTTTGAATAGTGGCACGAAGCGAGATCCGGCCAGAAGATGGTCGGGCCCTCGTGCTGCTTCAATAGTGGTAGTAAGCGCTTCTGTAGGCACTCCTTAAGGTAAACCTGCCCGTTTACCGTGCCGGTCATCACGAAGGGGGCGCTCCGCTTTCCGCAAGAGCAGATTGCTTGCCACACCATGTACTTTTTGGCAAACTTGGATAGTTTCTGCTTGCGAATCTCCTCCGGAACGCTGAATTTGTCCTCTGCGGAGAAGAACAACAGGCCCGGCAGCTGACGAAAGTCCGCTTTGACGTAGGTTTCGTCGTCCATTACCAGGCAATGCGGCTTCGTCAGCATTTCGGTGGACAGCTTCCGGGCTCGCGTCTTCCCCACCATGTTTTGCCTTTCGTCGCGGTTAGGAGCCTTCTGAACCTTGTATGTACGCAGGCCCTCCCGCTGCTTGGTCCGCTGGACGAATGAACTTGACAAATTCAGCTTATTGGCGACATCCCGGACCGAACTTCTCGGATCACGTCTAAACTGCTTAACTACGCGCTTGTGATCTTTTTCACTGACGGAGCATCCATTTTTGCCGTTCTTCACCTTCCGGTCGATGGTTAGGTTCTCGAAGTATCGTTTTAGTACTCTGCTGATCGTGGAATGGACGATTCCCAGCATCTTACCGATGTCCCGATGTGACAACTCCGGATTCTCGAAATGAGTGCGCAGGATTAACTCACGACGCTCCTTCGACGACATTTTTCCAAATTTACGAAAAATTGACAGTGAAGCATGGGCAACGTTATCTATACACTTTTATCTGATTATAAGCGAAAGCTGAAGATATAACTCCTAAAAATTAAATTTCTACAGCGTTTTTTCCGTGATGCAATTTGATGTGACACACCCTTTAATCATAAAAGATTATTTGATTGCGATGAGTTTGGAAGAAATTTAATTCTGCGTAATTTTCTATATGACATGTTATTTTCTTACTTCTTTCAGTAGTGGGAGCTGTATAAATATTGACAATGGTTGAATCAAAAAAAGAAATTCGAGAGCACAATCAAAAACAAGTTGAAAAATGCATGATTCTTGCATGTGAGAACTACCTTCGGAAAGTACGGAAGTAAAATATACGTGATTTGTTTCTGAGTTTTAGGTTACATTATCAGTTTCTTCAAGAACAAAATTCGGATGTCTCACCGATCGTTTACGTTTTGCGTTAGATCGCCAATTTGCAATGCCAATTTCCTCAGGTTTTGAAGTCTGTGTTAGGGAAACATTCCACTTTGCAGAAACGCAAACGAGTACAAAAGTATCCGCTGCTTGCATCTTTTTTGCCATGCCGATTTCCCCAAGCATTGGTGTGATTTCAATAGCCTATTTTGAAAGCAATTTTAGGGCTATTGAGACAAGTTTTTGGATCAAAAAGTAACGAACATATAACGCGTAAACATTTTATCCTTCGAATGAAGTGCTTATCATACCATTTCGCGCAGTTGTTTAGGAGCTATTAACGGTCAAAATCTCGTTCTCCGGCGTAACGCTTTCGTTTTCGAAGCGTAAAAAGACGTTGTCCTACGTCAAAACGGCGTTCGACGTGTCGTGGCTCCAATTCATACGGCACCCGATGTCCTTTCTTTCGAATCATTCCCATTGCTTTTAGACGATCGGATATGGTTTGCTGAGCTACTTTAAGTTTATCTGCAAGTTCTTGTTGCGTTTGTGACGGATACCGATCGAGTAAAGCCTCCAATTCTTCATTTATTTATTTATTTATATAAAGGCTACAGTGTAAGGAAAAATCCTTTTAAATTACTGCAACGCGCGAGTATTTAACGTATCCTGTTCTGAATGCAAACTAACAATTTATCTCATAATTAAATTTACTACTCAGTCGTGCTAATTCCTCCCGTCGAACCACTCAATGCTGTCTTCGCGGAAACCGTTAAGCGAAACATTATTTTTAATATCGCTAGGAAGCCGATTCCAAAATGCTATTCCCCTTACAAAAAAAAGTATTACCATAATGGGACGTGCTGTGGATCGGTAAAACATAATTCCGTACACGATCACTTCTAAAAGGTACAAGTTTTTCGTGTAAATATGTTGGTGTCGTAGAATTAATTATTTTGTGTTATAAAAGACATGTTCTGAGCTTGAAAAATTCATAGAAAGGACAACCAAGTAATCGCTGTTGAAGATGTGTTACTCTAGAAAAGCGTGTTAGATTAAAAACATAGCGAATACACGAATTTAGAGCTACCCGTAGTCTATCTAACGATCTAGCTGAAGCGTTTAAAAGCAAGACTGCTCCGTACATAAAATGCGGTAGTAACAAGCTTTTAAATAGCTTAATTTTGATATCCGAATTCAACATATTTGCTGTTAACCTTAGTTGACGAAGCCCATAAAAAATGTTAGTGCATTGGGAGCTCACATGTTTGTCCCACTCAAGATTGTTTTGAATTATGAACCCAAGAACAGATGCTGACTGCACATACTCGATAACATCATGTCGAAGAACTAGCGGTAGTGGGATGTAGTCTACTCTAGATCTTGAAAGAAACATCGCCTTTGTTTTACTAACATTAATTGGCAGAAGATTTGTATGAGTCCATTGATATAACCTTTCTAAATCGCCATTGATCAACCGAGCCATTGTGTAAATATCTGATTTATTTGTACTCAAATAAAGTTGCACGTCATCAGCAAACATAAGAATTATGCATGATTGCAAGATCGTAGCTAAGTCATTTATAAATAACGTAAATAATAATGGACCGAGCACAGATCCTTGTGGTATTCCGGATAGAATACAGATTGGTTGCGAATCCATACCGTTGACTGACACTATCTGATTCCGACCTGTTAGGTAGGCTTGTATTAACTTAACAGATGCTCGCGAGAATGAAAACAGTGAAAAGAGTTTGTCCAGTAACTTCACATGGGACACCCGATCAAAGGCTTTCGAAAAATCAATAAACAATAAAAATGCGACCCCCTTTTTGTCGATTACCCTATGGATATCATCATGAACCTTCAAAATTGCACTAGTAGTGCTATGACCGGGTCTAAATCCCGATTGAAATGGGTTCAGAAGATTATTGGAGTTTAGGAAACTTTAAATCTGTTTTTGTAGAATTTTCTCAAACGCTTTGGACAGAGCACTAAGAATGCTTATAGGGCGCAAATTGTTCAAATTTACACTTCTAGAAGATTTTTTAATTGGAATTATTTTAGCCGATTTCCATGCTGCAGGATACTTTGAGGTAGCAATAATCAAATCAAAAATAAAAAAGATTTCAGAAATAATAGATGGGAGCAATAATTGAATAAATCGAATAGGTATACCATCCAAACCAATAGCATTCGATTTGATTGAGTTAATAGCCACAACTACATTTGACTAATGTACGAGAAATTGAATCCTTATTCAGTAGGAGGCATCATCTGAAGATGGGAATCATCAATGGTAAAATTCGAACCAAAATATTCATTTATCTCATCGGCAGAATTAGCAAATTGATCAGTTTGATCGGAATTATTGACAACATTAAGCTGTTTGAGTCTGATCCACAAGTCTCTATTAGAAGAGGATGGGAATAAATTTCGGGACACATAATTGGCTTTGGCTGAATTGATCAAACTAGTTACCCTGTTTCGTAGTCTTTTATATTGAACATGGTCAGCCTCATTTCTAGTTCTTTTCCATAAAGAATAGCCAACGTCACGTTCATCCATAGATCGTAAGATTTCATTATTGAACCATGGGTTCTTTTTAGGTCTGCATGCGCGAAGTGGAATAAACGTTGCGTAAAGCTCCAGAATACTTCTGTTAAAGAAGTTCACAGCTACATCTGGATCTGTCATGCTGTGTAGCAAATTCCAGTTCATTGCACAAACAGCATCAGTGAGTGAATCATTATCGATGTTGAAATAATCCCGATAGTATTTTGTTCCGTTGCAATGGTACGACTTAGAAATATTTATCGAAGCAAAAATAATATCATGTTTAGAAAATCCGGGTCCTGAAACTTGATTGAATTTAAATAAAAAATTATGGTTATTTGTTATCATCAAATCAATGAGCGAACAAGTCTCAGTACAATAATGAGTCGGTTCAGAATTAATACATAAAGGGTGTGTAACATCAAATTACATCACGGAAAAAACGCTGTAGAAATTTAATTTTTAGGAGTTATATCTTCAGCTTTCGCTTATAATCAGATAAGAGTGTATAGATCACGTTGGCCATGCTTCACTGTCAATTTTTCGTAAATTTGGAAAAATGTCGTCGAACGAAAAAGAGCGTCGTGAATTAATCCTGTGCACTCATTTCGAGAATCCGGAGTTGTCACATCGGGACATCGGTAAGATGCTGGGAATCGTCCAATCCACGGTACAGAGTACTAAAACGATTCTTCGAGAACCTAACCATCGACCGGAAGGTGAAGAACGGCAAAAATGGATGCTCCGTCAGTGAAAATGATCACAAGCGCGTAGTTAAGCAGTTTAGACGTGATCCGAGAAGTTCGGTCCGGGATGTCGCCAATAAGCTGAATTTGTCAAGTTCATTCGTCCAGCGGACCAAGCAGCGGGAGGACCTGCGTACATACAAGGTTCAGAAGGCTCCTAACCGCGACGAAAGGCAAAACATGGTGGGGAAGACACGAGCCCGGAAGCTGTACACCGAAATGCTGACGAAGCCGCATTGCCTGGTAATGGACGACGAAACCTACGTCAAAGCGGACTTTCGTCAGCTGCCGGGCCTGTTGTTCTTCTCCGCAGACGACAAATTCAGCGTTCCGGAGGAGATTCGCAAGCAGAAACTATCCAAGTTTGCCAAAAAGTACATGGTGTGGCAAGCGATGTACTCTTGCGGAAAGCGGAGCGCCCCCTTCGTGATGACCGGCACGGTAAACGGGCAGGTTTACCTTAAGGAGTGCCTACAGAGGCGCTTACTACCACTATTGAAGCATTACGAGGGCCCGACCATCTTCTGGCCGGATCTCGCTTCGTGCCACTATTCAAAGGACGTGTTGGAGTGGTACGAAGCCAACGGGGTCACCTTCGTGCCAAAGGAAATGAACCCGCCCAACGCGCCGGAGCTTCGCCCAATAGAGAAATATTGGGCGATTATGAAGCAGGCCCTCCGGAAGAACCCAAAAGTTGTCAAATCGGAGTCGGACTTCAAGAGAAAATGGATTTCTGTTCAAAAAAAACTACAACCTGACGTTGTACAGAACCTTATGGACGGGGTAAAGAGGAAGGTGCGAGCATACGGGCTTGGGCTCGAAGTATAAATAAAAAGAAAATGCCAAAAGTTGTTTAATAGTTTTTATTTTACTGTCTAAAATTTTCAAAAGGATCGGTCTACTGGGCGAATTTCTACAGCGTTTTTTCCGTGATGCAATTTGATGTGACACACCCTTTATGAAACCGGAGCTCTCGATAGCATTTCTAAAATTATTGCTTCGATTGTCATTTTTCATCAAATCAACGTTGAAATCCCCCACTACAACAGTGTTGGAGTAAAGTGAAGACAAAGTTGATAATTTATCAAACAATACTTCAGAGCAATTATTTCTAGGAGGGTTATAGGAAATACAAGTTATAGGAAATATAAGCAAAAACTTGTTCTGTTTAAAGAAAACGTCGAGAAACAAATATTCTGTCAAATCGGTATCATCTATGGCTCTAAATTCAGATTGATCAATTATATTACAAATAATGTTATTCCTGAAGTAAATGCAAATACCTCCTCCTCTACTATATTTCCTATCGTTTCGTATAAGTTCATACCCCTCAATCGCGATTACATTTTCATTTATTCTGTCAGTAAGCCACGTTTCAGTTAGACACAGTATATCGATTTTACTGTCGACTATGCAAAGTTTCAGTTCATTAAATTTGGATATTTGGCGTGCACATAAGCTTTGGATATTGATATGACAAATATTAAGTTTATCCGAAGGTAGTGCACAGTTCATTACAACACGCGGGATGCATGCAATACCTAGATTTGTAGGGGAAGCAGTTTCGTTAGCCAACATCAGAGGCAGAAAGACGAGACGAACAACAAGAGGACAGCATGTATGGTATCAACACCGAGGAACCAGCAGTTACTAAAAATAATGAGTGAAATATAATGGAATTCATTTGTTTGATACTTAATAACTTCATGTATAAATATCAATCTTTAATGGTGCATTTGACTGCATTCGATCAGAATCCTTATCCCTCATCTCCGGGTCAACGTGGCAAAACAACAGCATCGGCAGCATCGGCAGCGGCAGCAGCGGCCGCAACAGCAAAATAGTAACAGCAACGACGTGATTTTCAGCAGGCAAATATTTCCAGTGAGTTTGATGAAGAACTTTCAGGACGGAAGAAAACATGGAAATTTCTAGGGAGAGGAGACATAGGAGAATTAGGGAAGGAAAATATGAAAAACTATAAAGGAAAGGTTTTTGATATATCGTAGCTTTGAGGACAGAGGAGAACATGGATGATTTTCACAATTGGTCCAACGAGAGAATTGTTTGGACCTCTCCTTCTGCAGATAGCTTTACATTAACAAATCCATTCCTCGTAAAGACGCTGAACAGCTTTCCAGCCTTCTTAAGTTTTATCGCTTCAGCTTTTATTTTCCTGCCCGAGTCCGTAAGGTTTTCGTTGAAGTATATCCGCTTGTTCACATTCAATCCTAGATGAGTCAGCATTAGACTTCGGGTCGAAATATAGCGCCGGAAGTATTCGTCGCGTACACTTTTGAAGGCAAACTGCAGCAGAATAGGTGGCGTGGCTCCAGCGGAGATTGGAAATCGGCCCAACCGTTTGCAGTACACCATCGGTATTTCTTTATCAGTATAACCTAGTGCAAGGGTTGCTTTACGCACATATTCATAGAGATTTTCTGTCGGTGTGTACGGCACACCAGACAGTAAGAGATCATTCATCTTCGAAAAAAAAATTATTCACCAAAATGCGATGAAAAAAAAGCTGCGGAAACTTTTTTCTTCATATTGAAGTAATGAAGTAACACTCCCCGCAAAAACACTCTCGTTGGTATTAAATTCGACATATTCGAAGTGACAAAAAACTATGTTGTTCACGCTTCAACTTTTTGACATATACTGGAAAAGACGCACAATTACAGTAGCTTTCCAGCGAATATATGAAAATTTGATTCACTGGAATAATAATCAAGTTACGCCATCTGCTGTAAAACCGAAGAAACACCTGTATTAAAAATCAAAAAAAATTTTTACTCGATTAAACATAGGATTCGATTGAATATAATGAAAAGAAATCGGAGACTGCATAAAATCCTATCATAATTCGTATCAATTGGTCAAATTATATCTCAAATGGTGCCTAATCACTAAATATGGCTAAACTTATTAAACTCCGCAAAATTATCCTACCCTCGGCCAACAGTTCTACGTTTGCTAGAACAAATCTTCTACGTGATCCTCTACCATATCTCACAAGTTGTGGAAGCTTTCAAGGAACTGTCAACACAAGTACTGCCAGCAATTGTGGTATGCTAACCACATTTACCCGTTCCCCACTCTGTACGACTATCGCCTGCTACCGAATTTGCATCTTTCTGGAGAGGCAACGCGTATGAGCAACCGTCTCTTCAGCGGAACAAGTCAAGGAATTTGGCACACACAGAGTTTACACAAACAGACAAGCGCGTGCCGCAAACCTACTACCTCTTCGATGCGTTCGCGGTACGTTTGTGCAACGATAAACAGCCTCATCATCTCCAGCGTATTTAACATAATCAACGAGGGTGAAGATTTGATTGACAATGAGATCACGTTGTGAACATCCTCGGAATTGGTTGGTAAAAATTCGTAACTATTTTACCCAAAAGTCTCGCTTGAAGTTCACTACTTCCACGGTTGCACACGATAGTTGCCGATGGGTAATAATTCCACCCAATTCCGGAAAATCCATGTCTGCTCCTCGTGGCACGTTTGTTTCGCCGTTTGATTCGCGCGGAATTACGCGCAAACGAGAGACAGGATGGCTCCGGTGCACCCCGCGTACCACATCAATCTCTTTGTGCATTTGAGGTCGATTGTGTCGCATGTCTTATTTCGAGGGGGAAGATAGGGAGGAAGAGATGACTGCTCTTCTCGAATCTCTTTCTTCTTAGTTGCTCGCTCTTCGAAGTGGGGGAGGAAATTCATGACATCGTGCTCGTCATCGGAATTAGAACAGAATTTTCTTATAGTGCGGCGGTTTGCGTGTTTCCGGGAAGCTTGCCGATTTGATGGTCTTGACTCTACCTTCCCAATTGGAATGTTGCGATATTTGAAACATGTTCCTCAATCATTTCCAGAGAATAAATCTTCGTCGTGAATACGTGTTTCCGGAATCAGCTTATAGTTTAGCAAGCACGGGGTAGGTTTGAGGGAAGCATTCATCAAATGACAAATGAGAATCGCATTAGTGTGAGTCTTCGGAAAATACTAGCCTGCCAAAAAACCTTACTGTCTGCAATCCGAGCCTGAAAAATAATCACCAATTTCCACCCAAAACATCATAATGGCCCCACAATGTACACACAAATCTGTGTTTGCCAAATATTTCACCCAGTTTACAATCAGTCCCAATCAGTTTAGCTGCCAATCAACGACCGAACAGCCACACACACACACACACACATACAGCCAAATCAGGGCGCATCGGAAATGTACAAATCGGACCGAAACTATCTTTTCGGTCCGTGCCGGCATATTCCGTAGACACAATTATGGAATCTGTAAACAAAACAATGTGCCTCACCCCATCATCATCATCATCCTGACTGGCCAATGACAATGTTTGGGAAGGTTCCGAGGGTGGTTAGTGTGTGCACGCATAAAATTTCGACACTTCAATGAAACAACAATATCGAACCACGCAATCCCACCTAAACGAATCGATCAACTCCTCCGAGCGCACTCGGGGGCTTCTCTGCCGATGATTTAGGAATAACCACTGGTCGTCCATCCGCCTACTGCAATACGGTGGTTTCCAAGTATCTGGGGTCGGTGGCGATAGGAACAAGCCCAGGCATGACAATTGCCATATACAAATATAATTTGATTTTCATTTAGACCAATCTGACTGTTCCATCCACCACGGGTGCTTCGCAAGGACATGAAACCAAAGAGGCGGTGTGGATGACGGTGGCATGAGAACGGAAGTTGGTTTGTGCATTTGTTGATTATATTGTTGCATTTCGTGACAATTAATAACCCCTTTGGATATCCCCATATAGGCTAATTACGTGCATGTACAAAGGAAAACAGGACCAGCAGTGAACTAGACAAGTTCGCCCCAACGAGAGAGCGTCGACAAAAACCGATAGGCTTATCCAACGCACTCGGGGAAGCTTTTTTGTTTTGTTTGTTCATTGCAAAATACCACTGTGCCGAGAACTTTCTCCCTCTGGACACACACAGACACCTACAGCAGCTACTCAACAGTAAAACTGCACGTACTGTGGATTTGCGTATACATTGATCGGTCTTCTGCCCGTTTGAATTCATCCGTTGTCCACCAGACTGTTTCTCCAGTCTGACAATTGGGCGACAGAAAACGTGCGTTGGATTGGACCAACGTCCACCGCCAAGCAAACACCTGGCCAATAGATCGAGAAATACCTGCGGGAAATTACAAACAGTACCGTCGGAATCGTTTGGAATAATACAAGGTTAGAGAAAAGAAGTCCTCTGAAAGTAATAAATAGTACATTTATTCGATTTTAATCAATGATTTGAAGTTTGATCACGTTAACATATGGACGCGGAGGTCGATTCTACCTTCATGTCTATGTCTATGGTAGCCGGTTAAATCTGACCAAAACATTGAAGGGTCTTCCTGTGCCCTTTGTTAACCAGGGAACTTATTTCCCTGGATTTCTGTTAATTTACTAAATCTTGCTTTAAGGGCTCTCTTACGGGCTAAGCCCCTAGGCTTCAGCGAATCTCGACTAGGGCAGTCACTAACCCTTCAGATTCTGACCGCTCCAAGATGGTCCGTCCGAGTGAAGTAAGTGTTCTGCTTTTCGGTTTGGGATTTGCTCTGTTATTCTTACCAGTGTTTTAGAACTTCCTGTTAGGAATTCTCGGCTGGTTGATCCTGATGGTTAACTTTATTTTGATAAATAAAAACGTCCTGGTTCGCTACCGAAAATGAACTGATCATTTCCTTGCTATCATGAACCTTTGGGTTTGTCTAACTAAATTGAACTAATTTATTGAGTAAGAATCCAGACCGCATCGGTTATCTGCCTGCCTATTTGCTACATAACATATCGCTAAAGGGGCTCAATTTTGCGTAGAATTTACGACCTAACTATTTGCTGATGGCCATATTTCCCTGTTCTTATCCTCCACTACGCCACACGCGTGGGGATCCTAAATGAACATTTTTGTTTATTTGCCCTATTCCTTCTCTGCCCTTCGCGCTCATTCCATGCGCGATAAATGGCGAGACCCAAACAAAACAATCTTATTTTTTACCTCTATTCCTTCGTCTAATGGGCTATCTCTGGCACGCTCATCTTGGAAGCTATATAGCTATGCAAGCTGACCCGACTAACTTCGTACCGCCCAAAATTTATTTTTCGTTATCACGTCCACGTTTTCTTATTAAGCGCAACTTGATTAGTTCTCGAGTTATGCAGAAATATGTGTTTCATTTGTATGGCAGCCTCCCTTTAGAGAATGGGAAGGAGTGTCGAACCACTATAGAATCTTTTATCGATCCCTAAAACCTCTATATGCCAAGTTTGATTCCATTTTCTTGATTAGTTCTCGAGTTATGCAGAAATGTATGCTTCATTTATATGGCAGCCCCCCATAAAGAGGGGGAGGAGTGTCTATTCGCCATAGAAATGTTTCTTGCCCCCTAAAACCTTCACATGCAAAATTTAGCTCGATTTGCTTGATTAATTCCCGATTTATGCGGAAATGTGTGTTTCATTTGTACGGTAGCCTCCCTTAGAGAGGAGGAGTGTCCAACAACCATAGAAACATTTATTGCTCCCTCAAACCTCCCCCTATAGAGGGGGGTGAGGTCTCGAACTATCATAAGAACCTTCCCCGGCCCAAACACCCCTACATACCAATTTTCATGTCGATCGGTTCAGTAGTTTCCTAGTCAATAAGAATCAGACAGACAGACAGAGGTCCATTTTTATATATAGATAGCTATATACAATTGAAAAAAGGAAACGAAACATGTGGTTTCCTCCTGCTGGCATTATTTTGTTTTACAAATGCGCGCTGCGCTACAAATTTGATATATGATTATTTTAATTTATTTTCAGCCCTGCGATCCAAGCTAGATTCGTAACACGCTTCATTTACCCAGGTAGGAGAACCGCGGGTAATACGGACAGTGGGGGTAATATGGACAGGTGGTTGATTTGTGCAGTTAAATTTGAATTTCAGATTCCTGTTTATGAGAACACCTTCTACATGTTATTCTATATTATTCAAGCCACCCTATGACAATAAACATTGATCAAAAGTGGAAAGGGAAACAAAAACCGAAAACCATGCATGATTCCGCGTTTGGATGTAATTTTAGCTGCTTCGATATTAAGCATTTTGAGTGGTTTAATATCAAAATTCAATTCGCTGATGGTTATATTTCGGTTTGTGAGTTAACAGAGAAGCGATATGAGGAAAAGTACATTCATTTTTGAGCGGAAAATTTAAATTGTTGGAATAATAATACAGGGTTTTCCATTTCGGGCTTCCGAAAGTATACAGCCCTGCGCTGACAACCGTTTGACATAGCTGTCAACCAAAGCGTCATATCGTTAGTTGAATGCCTGCCATTTTACAATATGGGTCGTTTTAGTATCGCACAACGTTAAATTATACTATGAAAATGATGAAAAATCGGCAAATGTTTTTCGAGCATTACGGACGGATTTTGGTCGTCATGGACAGCCTACAGAGCACACAATCGCTAATGTAGTGCGTAAATTCGAACAAACTGGATCCGTAGCGGGTATTGTGAAACCTGTGCATCATCGTAATGTGCGTTCAGCCGAAAATATTGCTGCTGTTGCTACCAGTGTGGAGGATGACCCGAATGTTTCGATTCCACGGCGTGCTCAGCAATTGGGCTTGTCAAACACTCATTGTTGCGAATTTTGCATTTGGAATTGCACCAACATCCATATAAAGTCCAACTGATACAAAAATTAGAGCGTGGTGACCATGGAATGCGTCGGGCATACGTCGATTGGGTGAACGAACAACAGCAGCAAAATGCTGAATTTTCGCATCAAATTTTCTTCAGCGATGAGACACATTTCGAGCTCGGTGGCTATGTGAACACCCAAAATTTCTTGAACATTTGCAAACTCTTGAACATTTGAAAGACAACATTCGTGAAGTTATGACCGAGATACCGCCCCATATGTACCGAAAAGTCATCGAAAATTACCTGTTCCGAATCAAGGTGTGCGAGGAAGCCCTAGGTGGACATTTGAATGATGTTGTATTTCACACATAATGGCATATACCAAACATTAATTTGAAATAAAAGTTTCGTCGAAATTCGAATTCTAAGTGTGTTTTATTTCAATTTACTTTCGGAATTTAAAGTTGGAAAACCCTGTACTTGTGGGGCAAAACGGACAGTTGCCAGTGGGAGTGAGATAGACTGTGAAAAGTTTGTTTAATCTATTCCTAAGACATGCCCTGCGTCTATAAATGGAAATCAAATCGCCAAATATGGACTGTTTAGAAGCTGACTAGAACCAAAAGCAAAATAGTTGAGGCTTGTCCGTTTATACTGCTGAAAAGCACGATATCACTTCTAGGTGGATTAATTCGATTTTTTCATCATTTAACGGACATTCGTGATGAGTCCAGACCTTGGTTGAATGAAATTATTCATCTCGCGATCGATAAACCTCTATGCTTCATATATTACAAACCTGTCCATATTACCCCCACTTTATATCCATATTACCCGCATCGATAAAAATGTTGTACTTTTCGGTCTGTTTTAATTTCAGTAAAAAACGTTGAAAACACTTTTTTGTAAAATATTTGGCCAATCAGGTAGAAGAACAGTATATTGAAATGCAAGACACTGCATCAAAGTTTCGGGAAACATGAGTTTCCAAAGATATAATTGAAGTTCTTCTTAACATGTCCGTTTTACCTCCACCTCCCCTACATGAAATTGGGGTTTTCGGTTTTCCAAAAACTTCAACTTCGACACCAGTAAATGAAGTCCGATTGTGTTGAAATTTGGCATAGGGTATTTCCTCGCGGGAATTTTACAGCATGTTCTGTTCGAGAATTATTGATGACCATTTTCATTGGCACTCTACTGCTCATCCATCTTCACACACGTTTTATCGCCCATAAGTAAGCAACCTTGGAATCTTGTAAGCCGTTATGTCGTAGAACTTCCAAGCGCATGTTTTGGCGATCAAATTCTGCTTCTGGTCTAGTGCTTGCTGGAATAAAATGGAACAACCTTCTCATAGACGGTATATAGTATAGTATTTGTAAATTAATATTTTTTTGTTTATCAGTTCTGTATTGCTCTTATTTTCATTCAAATGTGTTTGTACGTATTTTTTTAGATGTGTTTGTTTTTTCAGAATGCGATGCAAATAAAATATTTTATATTTTTTGGCATATCGAAATTTTGTTTTTTTCCTCAGAATTATGTGCACAACTGTTTTTTATGTACGTGAATTCTTCCAGGAGTTTTCGAGTACACCCGAACATTTTTTTAGGTTTTCCCTAAATTTCGAAAAACAAAAAAAAACATATTGAATAATCAATATGGAATATAAAAAATGAAAATAAAAAAAAATTTGAAAAAATCTATCTCATGAGAAATTGTACGAACGCCTTTTAATCAAAGAAAGAGCAATACTGGGTCTCAAAATTCATTTTTTTTTTCATAATTTCGAAACACAGGTTGAACTCGATTATATATGATTTGATCATATATATTTTTAGACTCGATAATACAAGGCAACTTCGATGTAACATACATTTCACTTTCAAAATTGTACGTTATATCGAAGCATAATAAAGAACTCAGAAACATATTACTCATAGCTCATATTACTCTATTGTGATGCTGTTTGGGTAGAGTTAGTAAATAATGATGACAAAATCCAACTAGAATGTGAATCCAACCTTTCCCATGATGTTTTGCTTCATACTATTGATTGAGGGTAAATAAGTAAAATGGCCACTTATTTGATAAAAAACGGCATTGTTATCCCTTTTTCCAATGTTAGGAGTCTTGTTGGTAGTTGTATGGACTATTCATATAATTTTCGTTCAGAATTCAAAAACAAATATATTTTCGAGAAAAATGAATTTCAATTTTTAAAATCAATTTTTTTCATCGTATTTTTTAACATTTTTTTTGCTTTTTTTATGAAATATTAAATTATTTCCTATATTACATTAAAAATTTTGAAAAATTAAAAAAAAATAACTGAAGACTATGAGAACTACATAATTTTGGACACAGAATGAAATATAGGAAATTGTTCAAGCTATCATTAAAACTCATTTCCAAAAAATCATTAAACAAAATTATTTGGAAAATTCAAATTTGTTTTTCACAAAAACATAAATATACAGCCATTTCAAGTCAAACCGATATAGCGGTTCTCAGATTTTCCTTAAAAGTGGTAGATTTGTTTTTTATAGCAAAATATTAAACTCGTTTTTTATTTTGTTGTTGCTCGTTCAAATAAAGCATTACGCCTATTCAAATTTTGACAAAAAAATGCTTGTTTCATTCGTACTGTCCGTTCCCTGTATTTGTCTAAATTTTTTTCTGACAATAGTTATCGAAATGGTCAGATTTGTCTCTAACTGATAAAACAATGAATTCCATTAGAAGATAATGACCTTGAAATTAGTGTTGTTTGTTAAATGAATACATTGCAAGGACTGAAATGAGTAATTTCGCATCAACAGAAAGCTGTTGAATCGTCTAAAAGGCAGAGTAAAATATTCTAGAATCCTGAGGTATGAGAAATAGCAGGAAATTAAAGACTAACTGTAGCCTTGAAAAAGACTGCCTGATGACATCCAGTTATTTGGGGAGGCGAGGAACGTTAAGTTAACTCTTTCAAACGCGTTGTGAGAAGGAATAGGAATCGGGGGACTATCTGAACGGGAACGAGATCATATTCCATTTGCCGTAGTAGAGGCAGTAATTATGGCTGCTTCTTTTCCTTCTACCCCTATCCACAGTTATGGATAATAGCAGATAACAGTGTGGTGTCAATGGGCAAATTGTAGAGCGAAACCATTCGTTGTTTGTTGTTATTGTTTAAGCTGTTTACTTCTAACGTGGTATTTAATTCCATTAATTGAATTTTCTTTACAACTTCATTATATTCCTAATTTTGTCATATTTCAGATGACTACAACAGAATCATTCTAAGTTACTTAGAGTCAGCCTACGTTTTGGCTCAATAGATGTTCATCAACTCTGTCATTGTTGAGATTTGACCATATAATCAAGTTTTTTTTTCAAATATGATCCTCTATAATACCTATTATAAAATATTTGCACTAAGTATCAGACGCGACGCGTGTCCAAGTGAACCTGTAAAATACACAATGGTGTGTGTATTTTCTATTAGTTTCATCGGCTTAATTTAGCAGAAAACTTTGAACCTCAAATATCGTTTTTACGCAAAGCAGCGTATTAGTAGTAGTGAACGCTTCATAAATAAATAGCTGACTGCATTTGCTCTGTCGCACTTGAATATACAGACATGAGTTTGAATGACGGCGGGTTCAGAGGAAACGATTGAACCCGGTAGTCGTTACTGCTTATTTCATAGTGTTTTATTGTGTTGGGTACGGGTTGTGTGGTATAGCCATCAGATTACATTCTTCACGGTGGAGAAGTTTCACTCAAATAGAGATTACAAATAAATTACCTTCGATAATTCTTCATCCTCTTCTACAAATGGGAAATAATAAAAACAATATTTTTTTTAAATGTTTTTTTTTCTGAGACAGTTTGAATAGGCGGACGAGATGCCACTGCTAAGTATCCTAACACCCTGTATAAAATGTAATTTTTGGGTTAACGGTTGGTATGACCTATTAGAAAGCATTATAAAGTATTTATTGCAATCCGAAATATAATATGAAGTCTCATCGAGTTTCAAGGATTTTATCGTCCAGTATTTTGAGTATTTTTTTCCTTAATCCGTCTATTTGTCCGTTTATAAAGCCAGAATCGTTCTTATTCGGCAATTCCGTGAAAACGGGATCTACCGTGAAAATATAAAGGGCCAAGAACATGACTGCACTGTTGACGTAGGACTACGGTGTTTTTTCAATTCGCTTGTGACGGATTTTATGCTAACTCGACTAGCTCGACTCGAAACATTGTGGGTGTAAAGACATTGGTCAAGCAACTGTGCATACTTAGAATTTCCAAAAAAATGTTGACTGCGTTTTGAAAAGAGTAAAAGTTTTTTTTTCTAAATTTTTTACAAAAAACTTTAACTCACATACTTCACCTGAAAAAATGATCAAAGAAGGAACTGTAGGAATATGATTTTCACAATTTAGAAAAAAAATGTCATTGAGACTAAGGAATCAAATTTCCAAAATATTTTTTTCAGTTTTTTTTAGAATCATCTTGATATTTTTAAAGGATTTTTTTTACTATATTTCCTTCTTCGACTAGAATCTAACTAAAATATTATTGGCGTATTTGACAGAAGTCCATATTGTAATATTATCTAAAACTTTGTCGATGGTGCATTCGCTTTCCTGACTTCATAAAAAAAAACGGATGAGCTGCATTTTTTTCAAAGAAAGCATGAAATTATTAGAAATACTTTTTCCTTGTAGAAGTGTCCATTTTCCGATGAATGGAGGACTTGTTGGTTATTGTATGGGCTTTTCCATATTTTTCGAGAAATTAAAAAAATGGTTTTCGAGAAAAATGAATTTTAATTTTAAAAAATCAAAGCGATTTTTGACGTAGAACTACGTCTTTCATTAAGGGTGTCAAATCGGAAAACAGGTCACGTTTTTATGAAATAAAGTTAATGTTAATAACTATTTTTGCCGCGAACGGATTTTGGCTATTTACATACTAAACGAATCGGAAATTCCGTAAGATTTGTTTAATATGCTATACATTAGAATCCTTTGGTTAGTAAATGGTTAAAATTCATGAAAACTTTCAGCGTTTCTATTTTCCCATACATTTGTTCTGTCCATTTGAGTGCTTTCCCGAACAGAGCTATCAATAACGAGCAACTTATCGACGACCAACGGAGGGGAAATCGTAGGATTTAAAGTCTCCGTGAACGAAGGAAAAGAAGAAGAATGAAGGGGAATACTTGCCTAGAGTATAAAAAGTGGATCTCGCTGAGGCAAACTTTCATTCGGCATCGGACTGTTGAGTAATCCAGTTCACTTTGCTTTCGCTGCACTTCGATCTAAGATTGGACCCCACCAGTGGTAATCCAACTTGGAAATCGTCGTTTGATTTCTCTGTACGTTTTTCGCGTTATTCGTATCGTGTGTTCTTCTTTCCGCGTCATAAATTGGACGCTTCGCGTAGTATGCGATGAGCAAGAAGAGGAAGGCAGGCTCGAACCCTGCAAAAAACGAACGAATTGCCAGGGGTAATAAAATTTCGAGGTAAGCGTCATCTAATGATGCACGCGGTGTTTGTGCAGTGAAAAGCGCTCGCACTGAACCGAGCCTTCGCGAGTGTGACACCGCATCGAACAACAGCGAAGTAAGTGACTTCGGCGCGTCGATCGAAAATGTAGACGCCGTTACCCAGGCAGCAACCAAAATCAACCTCCCCCCGCTTGTGGTGAAGGCGGTCGCTCTTGACAAACTCATCAGCGAATTCGCATCGATGGGTGTTACAGCAGAGTACAAGCTGTGTGGCATAATTCAGTCTTTTCCCAAGCAGTTAACATTGTTTATTTTACGTCTTCATAAGGGCTTTGTTGGTGCCTTTGAGAATGCATCAATGCATTAAACTGACGTTATGGCGAAGCAGACGTTAAGGTTGTGCACCAAAAAATTATTTGGGAATACCAAGCATCTTGAATGTCTTACTGGAATGTTATAAGTTATTTGGGTTCGCGTGCCAGTCGCAAAACTGCCTTCAACTAGGATTGCATTTGCGTTAATATTTATCATAATGAAGCATTGCTACTGTTTTCGAGGTTGTTATTAACAAGAAGGGTTTATTTCTCTTGTTTAGTCATCA
This sequence comes from Toxorhynchites rutilus septentrionalis, assembly GCF_029784135.1. Lineage (NCBI taxonomy): Eukaryota > Metazoa > Arthropoda > Insecta > Diptera > Culicidae > Toxorhynchites > Toxorhynchites rutilus. The sequence continues at coordinate 124,348,895 of NC_073744.1, forward strand.
AGGAAGTAAATGTTCCGGAATTTTGTATGTGATTAGGTTTTGCTTGCCAGTAGCAAAACTTCCTCCACTAAGGGTGACAGCTGCAATGTATGGCTCTGTATGCATGCTATGATGAACGCTTGTTTGGCGCTTGGTTTACGCTTAGTTTGTACGAACGATATCTAGAGGTGCGATTCCTTTGAGGCAATACTAAATAACATGTAGCATGATATTTGATACTTGCAAGTGTTGTCATTGTTGTTGTTTACATGCGGTGCCAAAGATATATTGATGTAGTTATGAGATATGGAATAATGGTGCTGGTGCAACATGTATATAATCGACTGTAGCCGAGTCTATGTCAATTTCGAAAAAGGCCACCGGAATAGCCTTCGAGGTAAATTTTCAATGCATTGACATGAAATAGATTGCGACATACGATCAGCTACTGTATTGTTTTGCGAGGGCAAGAATGAATCATCAATCAATTATCGTCAACTGATTCTACAATGAAAAAATCATTTCAGAGATTATTCTACTAAGCAGTTGTTTCTAAAATTTCACAGCATTATAGAATAATATCCGAAGGTATAAACAAGCGACTTATATAAAATAACAGCGTAGTTCTACGTCAACAATGCGGTCGTATCTTGGACACAACGTCCTATAATTTTTTTACCGTTTTTTTTAAATAAATTAGACAATTTCGTACATTGCCTAATTGTCATAATTTGTGTCATATTTTTTGAGTAACATTTTTTTATAAAAATTAAAACAAAAAATTGGCCGTTCACAAAAAGTACTCCAATTTTTTTTTAAATTTCAAGTATGCAAAATTTCTCAAATGACCAATGTCTTCACTCTGCTGCTTCTTTTTCGTTTTTCTCTTAAGTAGAATGATTTTCGATGGTTAGCTACGATTGTTTCCACAATGTTGAATTAAATTCTCGTTTTTGGTCAGCACAGTTTTGAGAGTACAGATTGGACCAATCAGAACTTGTGTTTTCCTCTAAGAAATGATTGAAATAATTATAATAATTATAAAACAGTAAAGCCGCGAACGAAAATCATGGATAACACAATTAGAGCCTGAAGAAGAAATACAAACGCCAAACAAAAAAAAAAGAGAATTTGTATGAGAAATGTATCAAGTCTTATTTAGTACAGTAAAACCTGTTTTTGTGCGGAAGCATATTTGACGAAATTATCGTCGATTTAGTTTTTTCGATGGTCTATACGCATTTATTTGCGTTTCAATTACCACTTTTAAATCATTCCTCTCCTTTCATCAAATACTCTAAGTTTTTGCATGACATGATTCCTAACAGCAACACGTTTCGACATGCAACTAAAAGCACAAAACAGCCACGCGCAACCGAATGGGCAAAGTGTCCCATCGCAAAGCAGGGAAACAAAAGGAATTGAACGGTGAATGGCGTGGATTTGAGTTATTTTCTTGGGGGAAACTTTTTTTATGCGGTCCCTATCCTACCGCACAAAAAAAGTTTTTTCCAAAATGTGTACCGAACATGATTTTTTAAAGCTACTGGTGAAGTTTTGCACGATTTTTTTATGCGACTTTTTTTTGTTTTTTTGGGTCCCTATCCCCCGCACAAAAAAAAGGTTTGCCTGTACTACTGACTTTGTAGTGGCTTTGTGTGAGAATCGAATTCCGGCAATATTACTATTGGATATCGGATGTATTGTGTAATAGACAAAAACAAATTTTATTTCTGATGTCCTTCACATATCTTTTTTCTAACATTTGTTTATGTTTTGTTTAACACTATGTTTCCCTTGCTACTGCTATTGACACCCCTTTGCTGCCTTGTTCGGAAATCGATCGCGATAATTAATTTCCAATTTTGAATGGCCGCGCGTGTGTGTTGTTGGAAGCAATTAATTCCAATTGCGAGCGACTAATTAAATCGCCTCTATTAGAGACCAATTAAAATAGATTAGAACTAAATAAATGGCACTTCTCTGTCAACTGGCTCTGGATCGATTACCATGCTCATCTCCGAACCCCTTCGGGCGCTTATCGATTGTCGGGAATGTTGTTTTATGCGAATTTAACCGAGCTGAGCCATTCGTATTATAAAAGCGAAAAGGTTCATATTATTAATTTCGTCCCATGCTAAGTTCATATCAACGAGATTGGGCAAGCGATCTGGATCGGAAATTTAACTAGAATTTATAATACCCACTCGGTTTCTACATAAATCAAAATCGAATGAAATTTTATTATTATTGGATAAACATTTTTCATCATTAACTTTTTGAAGGAATTCGAAGGTTTTTTTTCACACAAAATTTAACTCTATACATTTTGCGATCGTTGTCAAAAATTATCAGAACACAAATGTCACCACCCATTGACGGATAGCCAACGGTGTGAATCTATCAAATAAATCTAATAAACCGTTAGCTGTTCCAGTTTGCTGCAGGACACAGGACTGCAGGTGTTTCCCCTATAGTCTGAGAGAACTCACGAAATCATTTTTTATCATTAGCATTGCAGGCGCACATTCATAAGCTCAGGTTATGTTAATCGTTGCTCCGTTGATTACTTGTTTGGTCTAAACAGAGCTATTATCCACTAGCAAAATTTAGCGACTGGAAATCCACATCCACATCCTCTTGAAGGCATGTCGCGCAACCGAACAAACAAATATTCTTCCGCCAAGCAAAACCACACAAGACAGTGCGCGAGAGTGCATCTTCCGCCGATTGCTGCTGAACAATCGAAGCTCTGATTGTTACGCGCAGCATCCCGCGTTCCGCAAATTAGGGTTGATGAGAATATTCCGTTTCGCGTTTCGTGTTCGCCAGGTTTTGCAGCGACGCGTACGTGCCCTTCCACCCACACATCGCAATTCATCGCAAGGGGTTAATAGACTTCCGCGGATGGTGGTGTACCGTTGTTGATACGACGTTCGTTTGTTTTTGTTGCGTTTTTTGTATGCTTTTCTCCCGGTGGTAGGGATGGCTCAAGGATGCGGACGATGTATCTATATTGGACATATATTGCTCGGGATTGGAGGGGAAGGATATTCTTCAAATCGTGTGAGTTCAATAGCGAAAGGATTCGCGACGTATTGCTCCAGAATATATATTGACTTGTGTCGAAATCATTGATTGGCGATATCTTGCAATAAATATTTCCAGTATGTAGATTGAAAATAAAACACAAAGCGAAAAGCGACGAACAAATACCACAATTTATGATATAAAAAAAGGTCAGCAACTCGAAGAGCTATAAGTTCATGGAAAGTCATAGAAAAAAAATCTAAACACAATTGAAAGACCTTCCGGCTGAAATTCCCACTGGTGACGGCTACCGACTACAGTTAACACCTTTCTACAGAGCCCTGAAAGAAAAACGACCAGAATGAAAAAACAGACACGACAAGATAATTTTACATCATCACAACGTCAGATCTCATGTTCATTGATCGGTCAATAAATTATCTACAAGAGAGAACTGTGAAGAGCGGGCCCGATCTCGTGAATCAGCTGAAAAGCAGCGTGACCCTTTTCGAATTTATTGAAACTTAGTACATATGATGGAAACTACATAAAAACACAATTTTCATTATCATATGACCAATTCATATTACCATTGATTTTCTATTCAAAACCATTCATCGTTCTAACACAAAATCCAGATGTCTTATTAACCCTTTATGGTCGTATTAAATTTGGGCATGGATGTCGTACTGGTCGGAATTATTTTTCCTTGAAAAAACAATGATAAATACAAGATTATGAAAAATAAACATTGTTTTTATTTTTTTGTAAACTTTGTATATGTGTTAACCAACCAATGTGTTTTGATGTGGTGTTTTCATATAAACATTATATTTTATAGTTCGTCTTCGTGTGAAATCTTCCGAAACCCTCTCCAAGATTAAATCGTATGAAGTATAATCAACACATAACTTTAGTTTTATTATCCGTTGAATACGAGACACTTTTGCCATTGATGTAATAAATGTGTAATTAATGCCAGCAATGTGTATCCGAAAAGATCAGAACTTTTCTCTTTTAACACACAAAGGTTTTTTTAACATGAGATCATTCAGATTACATAATACACTTATGCACACAATTATTTTGCTCTTTGAAAACAACAACTTCAAAATAATTTAAATCAGTAGATACTCAAATAATGATTTCTGTGGTCCGAGATTATCAGAACTTTTCGCTTTAGAAGAACAAAGATTTTGTCGCTTGAGACACTTATGCGATTACTCAAATGGAACACAAATTTCTACATTACTCGAGAAATAATCAAGCAGTTGAAACGAAATTTGGCATGTGGAGGTTTTAGGGTGCAATAAATGTTTCTATGGTGGTCAGATACCTCTCCCTCCTCTCTTAGGAGGAGCTGCCATATTATTGAAACACAAATTTCTGCATTACTCGAGAATTAATCAAGCAAAGGAAACCAAATTGGGTATATGGGGTTTTTAGGTTGCAATAAATGTGTTTATGGTGATTGTACACTCCACCTCCTCTCTAAATGGGGACTGTCATACAAATGAAACACAAATTTCTACATAACTCGAGAAATAATCAAGCAAATGAAACCAAATTAGGCATATTGAGATTTTAGGGTGCAATAAATTTTTCTATGGTGGTTAGACACTCCACCCCCCCTCTCTAGAGAGGAGCTGCCATACAAATGAAACACAAATTTCTACATTACTCTAGAAATAATCAAGAAAATGAAACGAAATTTGGCATGTGGAGGTTTTAGGGTGCAATAAATGATTCTATGGTGATTAGATACTCCTCCCCCTCTCTTAGGGGGGGGGCTGCCATGAAAGTGAATCACAAATTTCTGCATAACTCGAGAATTAATCAAGCAAATGAAACGAAATTAGGCATGTGGAGGTTTTAGGGTGCAATAAATGTATTTACGGTGGTTAGACACTTCCTCCCCTCTCTAATTTAAGGGGGAAAGGCTGCCATACAAATGAAAGATTAATTTCTACATAATTCGAACTAACTAATCAAGCAAATGGAGCCAAATTTGGCATACGAAGGTTTTAGGGGACACGAAACGTTTCTATGGTGAATAGACACTCCTCTCTCTCTTTCTGGCAGTCTACCATACAAATCAAGCATACATTTCTGCATAATTCAAGAACTAATCAAACAAATCCAGCCAAATTTGGGATGTGAGGGTAAAGCATTTGCATTTGGGTGCGAGAAATATAGAAATATAGAAATTCCACTAACATTATTTGCACTATAAAAAATGATTGTATCTCGAGAACGGTTAGTCCAAGGATGAAACTTTGCATTTAATTTTTCATGTATAATCTTAATTCTTAATTGATTACAACTTCACAAAGTATTAAAATTTCATAAATTTTCAAAAATTTCATGTCTCTATTTTGGTTAGTTGAAAAAAATAAAAATACCGAAGGAGGTTGTTTTGAAATATAAAAATTTTTAATAATATATTCAATTTTTGAATGAGATTTTTTTTTTATATATCTGTATTATAGTGATTTTCAACTCATTTGGCTGGTTCGTCACTTTTACTTCCATTTTTGGAAGAATGTCGGGAGTGAGAATTGAACTCGTGACCTTCAGCGTGAGAGGCATGGATGTTACCACTACGCCAGATCGCCTCCTCAATGAGATTTTTACGATGTTACGTTTTTTTGAATAATGATTCAATGGTTTTGAATACGCCCTTTAAAAAATCAGTCGTAATTTAAATTGGTCATATGATAATAGAAATTGCGATTTAGATCATTTTCATCTCAAGTTATTAGTAAGTTTCAAATAATCCGTTAATTCATACTTGTATACTAAGGTGCCAATGAATGTATGGGAAAAAATCGACCCTAAAATTTCAAAAAGTTACCCTATACAAAATGTTTCCCACCTCGAAAAAACACCCTATGCCAAATATCAGCTCAATCGGACTTAAGGGAGAGTGGCGCAAAGCGGTCAAAGTTTGAGTTTTTTTTGAAAATCGAAAAATCACCCAAGGGGTTTTCGAAAAAAGTTTTTGATGCCAAATGTCTTAAAATTGCATGAATCGTCGAGATCTAATGTCATCTCGAAATTATTTTTTTAATCAAAAATCGACACTGGGAAGTCCCAGAGTGGCGATTTTTGACAAAAAAATTTTTTCGAGATGACATTAGATCTCGACGTTTCATGCAATTTAAAGACATTTGGCATCAGAAAATTTTTTTCCGAAAACCTCGATTTCCACCCCTTGGGTGATTTTTCGATTTTCAAAAAATTCGAACTTTGACCGCTTTGCGCCACTCTCCTGTAAATCCGATTGAGCTAATATTTGGCATAGGGTGTTTTTTCGAGGTGGTGAACATTTTTTATGAGGTAACTTTTTGAATTAGAATTAGAGATTACCATTTTCATTGACACCCTATTGTATACCTAATATATATTTCTAATATTGCACAATGATATTTTCTTGAACTACGGTGAAAAGTAGTTGGACGAAAAAATAACTCGGAATCATTTACTTTCTTTTTTTTTGCATTGATTTGTGTATACGTAATGTTTGAAAAATGTTGAGGCAGTAAAACTCTATTGACGTGGGACTACATCTAACCGGAATAAATGATGGATAAAATGAAGACCTAAACACAGAACATGCAGGAAAAAACTAAAGATTCCGAATGACTATAACTCGAACATTTCCTAATATATTGGAAAGATGTTTGCATCAATTGATAGGAAATATTTCTGCGCATCTATCACAATCAATAAAATGTTATTTCTCCTGAAATAAGTAATTGAACAACTGTAAACTAACTATATAACTGTGCTATCTAAACGCCCTAACTGCCCCGTTTTGATTGGTCCGATTCACGGTTTCCCCAACACAGCCATCAAAACCAAGGTGCCTGGGGAAATTGGAATTACAAAACCGGATACGAATGAATCATTAGATTTAAAGTCTCCGTAAACGAAGGAGAAAAAGAAGAAGAATCGCAAAAACATGCAAGTTGGGAGAACTTTTGTTTCCACCGACATATCATAGATATAACCCATCCATTTTTTTCTTTGGAACCTATTGACTCTACGGACTGAAGATTTTCTTGTTTGTAACGTGAAGGATGAATATTCTCAAGCCTTGTATCTGTTTTGTTAATAAACGTAACGGTAAAATAATATTTTCCCGGTCAAAGTGCACTTTGAGAATTTTTGTTAAATTATTCATTTGGATAGGTATTCTAGTCTAGAAATGTCTCATATAAGAATTCAGCCATTCCAGCTATCTGCTATCTGCACAAAAATCTGAATGCACTCCAGGAAGGGTATAAATAAACAGTATATTCAAAGCAATAATTGGAGACTGTGATGTGGTTGTATATGTGGGAATACGTAAGTATATTTGTATCATCACTCCTTGCGATCGTCATACCCACAAATGCATGAAAACGAAAGTTACGAATCGTTAATTTCGAAGGTAAATTTTGTAGTTAGTGTGCGAGTGTGCGATAAAGTGTTCCAAACTTACGTTTGCGGTGCGATCATTATTCATTGAATTATTCATCATAAAAGATGAAGGGATAATTTCAAAAACCTCCTGAAAATGTCGACTTCGTACTCTGTTCCTCTAATATTTTTGTCGAGTTTTTATCTAAATGAAAATTAAAATTGAAACACTAAATTTTATACAAATAGATGTATTCATCATGTACTTGCAATATTAGAATGAAATATATTTTATTTTTTGCACAACTTTTTTCAAATTTTCACATTTTAACAACTGAACATCACACCGATCAAAATGATTGGTTTGGTAGAAACAGTTCTAGTAATAGTAGTTCTAGTGTTAACATTAAAACTATTTCATAAAAACGTCAAATGTTTCCTGATTTGGTACCCTTACATTGTTGGAGTAAATGACTGAAGGGGAGAAATGAGGAAAAGTGAAGAAGAAAGAAACAGAAGAAAGAGAGAAATGTGGCAGAAATTGTCAAAATAGGATAATACGAGAGAGAAATAGAAATAACGTGGAAATTGTATAGAAAGAGAGGAAACGAGCGAGAGAACATAAGAAAGGAACAGCGATTTTAAAAAATAGAAAGAGTTAATCGGAAGGAAATAACTCTCGAGCGTTGGCGTTTCTCCACTGTCAACAATAAAAATAACAGCAATAGCTTTCGTTCAAAAGAAAAAGCCAACCGGTAATCTATCTATCTATATATCAGTGCCACAAATTATCAAAATCTGTTCACGAATGAAGACATTAGCTTTTTCCCAGTGTCGGATGAATTTTCTTCTGTTAAAACTCAACGCCATATCTGTCATAATGAGTATAACACAAGAGTCGAGACTCGTGAACTTTGTCTGGTATATTGAACGAATAGAGCATGAACGAATTTCGGAAAGCCTGCATTCAGGCACTTCCATTACTGTCAATAATTTCAGGTGATTATCACGAACGTTAAGTTGATCTTCATCGCTTGCAGTGAATTTCTATTGAAAACGCGTTTGATTTCCATATCTAGAAACAATGGAATCCGGAGAAGGCAACATTAGCTTTCGTTGAGCGTTGACCGTTGTGCGGTTGAGCGACATCTAGCGTTGAACGGCGTTGAGCGTTCCGTTTCTGTTTCCGTTTCTTTTTCTTTTTTATACTGTATTATAATGACTTTCAACACTTTTTGGCTGGCTTTCCACTTCCATTTTTGGAAGAATGTCGGGAGTGAGAATTGAACTCGAGATCTTTACCGTGAAGGGTACGGTCCGTTCCCGTTTCCGTTTCCGATTTATATGATCTTTTACTATCGCCATTTTGCGATCTTAGTTTCTAACACTTTCTTTATCTAACTCCATTTCACTAGCTCCATTTTCGGTCTCCTAGGGCGGTTTTCAATGCACCGGAAGCTACCGGAATACGACAATCGACTTCCGCTGTTTAAGCCCTTCAATCCAATACCCATATCGTAGGGGTTTTATATGATTGCTAGTCATTCCATATTTATCGACTCTCGCTTGAGCAGTAGGTTGTCAATACAAGGCAGGCTGAAATTCGCCGCATTTGAATGCCGTGAACGTGAATATTTTCGGCACTGCTATATATATAAAAATCGATTTCTGTCTATATGTCTGTCTGTCTGTCTGGTTCTTATGGACTCGGAAACTACTAAACCGATCGATATGAAAATTGATATGTAGAGGATTTTGGGGCCGGGAAGGTTCTTATGATAGTTCGAGAACCCTCCCCCCTCTTTAAGCTGGGGTTGTCATACAAATGAAACACAAATTTCTGCATTACTCGAGAATTAATAAAGCAAATGAAACCAAATTAGGCATATGGAGGTTTTAGGGTGCAATAAATGATTCTATGGTGGTTAGATACTCCTCCCCTCTCTCTTAGGGGGGCTGTCATACAAATGAAACACAAATTTCTGCATTACTCGAGAATTAATCAAGCAAATGAAACCAAATCAGACATATGGAGGTTTTAGAGTGCAATAAATGTTTCTATGGTGGTTAGACACTCCTCCCTCTCTCTAAGGGGGATGGGCTTCCATACAAATGAAACACAAATTTCTGCATAATTCAAAAACTAATCAAGTAAATGAAACCAAACTAGGCATATGGAGGTTTTAGGGTGCAATAAATGTTTCTATGGTGGTTGGACACTCCACCCTTCTCTCTAAGGGGGAGGGGAAGGAAACACAATTTTCTGCATAATTCAAGAACTAATCAAGCAAACGGAATCAAATTTGGCATGTGAAGGTTTTAGGGGGCAAGAAACATTTTAGGGGGTTCAACACTCCTCCCGCCTTTCTAAGGGGAGGCTGCCATATGAATCAAACACCAATTTCTGCATAACTCGAGAACTAATCAAGCAAATGGAACCAAATTTGGCAAATGGAGGTTTTAGGGAGCAATAAATGTTTTTATGGTGGTTTGACACTCCTTTCCCTTCTCTGAAGAGGGGGAGGGGGAAGGGTGCTGAACAACTCGAGAACCAATCAAGCAAAAGGAATCAAACTTAGCATATAGAAGTTTTAGGGATCGATAAACGTTTCTATGGTAGTTCGACACTTCGCCCCTCTCTCTGAAGGGGGGCTCACATGCAAATGAAACACAAACTTCTGCATAACTCGAGGACCAATCAAGCAAATGGAGCCAAATTTGGGATGTGAGGGTTTTTGAGTACGAGAAATGTTTCTATGATGGTATGACACTCTTTCCTCCTCTGTAAAGGAGAGGGGGTTCCATAAAAATAATGCACATATTTCAACCAAACATGTGTTCTACAATTACATATTGACAAGCGTTGTTAGTCCATTTGATGCCTGCGGTAACGAAGTTGATCTTCGTTCAAAAGTGGAAATGGATTTTAATGTGATAAAACGCACTTCCATATCGTCTTCTATCTATATAAATAAAAATGGATCGCCGAATGTGTTGATAAGAGCAAAACTAGAGAAAGGAATTGTCCGATTTACGGCTGTCTTCATCCTATCATATTTTTTGTCTCAAACATTTATTCCATTTAACGGAGAAATATGGTAGTTGGTAGAAGTACTGAAATTTTATATGTACATAGATTAGAAGATCAATCAATAAACAGTTCTGCGATTGGACCCATGAACGTGCGCTTAGTAGGAAAACGTGGATGTGATAACAAAAAATAAATTTTGGGCGGGACGAAGTTTGCCGGGTCAGCTAGTAATTAAAAAATACATAACATAGGTGAACGAATTCAGGTTTTTCCTTAGAGACTTTGATCCTTCTGTGCTTGTTCTACGTTGAATGTAAAATTAATACCTTTACGAATAACATATTTTTGCTAATTGAAGTTTGCTCGTAATAAGCGCAGGTTTCGACCAATGTTCGATTCTACGAACAGTAATTTCCCGGAAAATGGAAGATGGGAAAAAAATAATTTTTGAACATTGGGGTCTATTTAGCATCAATAAGCAAAATTACACCAATGGCTTTCGTCAAAAAAAAGCCTTGGTCGTTAATGGGTTAATTGCTGAAATTGTTCCGAAGGCATTTTATGAAAATTAAAATTATAAATCTATAAGGTTTATTTACCTCGAAATCAATTCGTCTTTTTTGAAAGACGGTTACCGAAATGTGATGAGCCCTTCCATAAATCGCCGTAATTGCCGTCATTCAATTACGATCCCAAGTATACAAGCCAAGTATACAAGTCAAGTTGCGATAACAATTATCGGAATGGACGGCGGCTTAAGAATTGCTACTATCTACCACTTGTTAAAATGTCAGGAGTTGAGTGGGCGTCCATTTCAATTAGGGTACTCTCAAATATTGGGCTTGTCTTCCGCAGAGGTGTGCGCCTCACTTTGCAAAATTGCTGCCATTAAAATTAGAGCGGCAAGCCTATAATGAACCCGAATGGATGTTGTCAGCATCATCTTCACGTCGGCCAGACATGGCTCGCAGCGGCGGGAAACAGCTATCAATTTGTGTTGCCATTGTTTTACCCTCGATCAGATCGAAATCGAACAGCAATCGGCGTGTCGCGGATCATTGGTTCATTGCATTCACTTGTGGTCGACCGCGGAAAAGAAGATTGATGGCGGGCTTCCAGCCCTTCAAAGTAACGATACTACAACCTGTCATCAGATCTGCCGATCTGGAGATAGAGACAATCGATTGTACATGCCATTAAGGGGATTGGTTTAACCCCGAAGAAAGGTGAAAACAATATTGTAGCAAGGAGGAGAAACTTTGTTTTGTAGTGCAAAACATATGTCCAATTACACTATGTAAAAAAATTATACACACCCCCTATTGACTGTTTTTAGTCTAGCTGGCATCTTTTAAATGGCAATGAATAAAACTCAAAAAACAGTATGAACTTACTCGTTTATTATTTGACGTTTATTTAGTAACATAAAAACATTTCAAACTGATCTCATACTTCAGAAGGTAAATGTTAGAAAAAATAACAAGAGAAATCAACACCAAAAAATTAAACACACCCTTAGATATTTGCGCATTTAAAATCGTGTGTGGTCTCCTTTTGCCTGGATTACGGCCTGGCATCGATCCGGCATGGATTTCACAAGCTTAAAGAAAACGGATGGCTCGATTTTGTTCCATTCATCAACGATGACCTGTTTTAGCTCCCCCAGATTCGTTGGGATTTGTTCTCGAACTTTTATCTTGAGAATGGACCATAGATGTTCGATAGGGTTAAGGTCTGTAGATTGAGGAACCCAATCCAAGACCTTTATTTTATTTTTCTCAAGCCATTGCGTTACTAGTTTCGAGGTGTGTTTAGGATCACCATCATGTTGAAAGATGAAATTCCGAGACATCTTCAACTTTCTGGCACTGGTGTGGAGGTTACGTCCCAGAATGTCCAAGTAAACTTCGTTTGTCATGATCTTGCCAATGAATTCCAACGTTCCGCAACCATTCCAGGACATAGAACCCCACACCATCACTCGTCCTGCAATATAACCTATCAATAAAGCTTCACTCTTTCAATAAATATTATTCAAATAGTCATACCTCCTCGGTAGGTCGCAAACACTTCAAGTTCAAACGATCTCCTGGTTTTCTCCATGTCTGAATGATTCCGTCAGAGCCAAACAAGGTGATTTTTGTCTCATCAGACCACAACACATTAGAGGTGGGCAAAATGGTTCTTTTTATTGAGCGGATCAGAGCGGTTCCGCTCACTAAGGTGAACTAGCTGTTTTTAACAGCTCACTCGCTCTTTTCATTTCGCTTGATTTTTCTTAGAGAATTCGATCAATTTAGTAAAAAGCTTAAGAAATTTATTGGTATTACTGTTAAAATGTTCAATTTATTAATAAATGGTTGAAAAGTATGTTTTGAATATATTTTAAGTTAGATTTACATTTAAAAACATGATCTTCGCAACATTCTTGGGAGATAGTGCACTTCGCCGCTCACTAATGAGCTGTCCCGTCTTCGAAAAGATTCGCTCACATGGAACAGACGTAGCAATGATGCATAGCCTGGTAAGCATAATCCGATATAGATTTGGGTAGACATGTTTCCTTGAATTCCACCAGGCAAGCGGGTCTCCATGTCTGGATAAATACGGTTGGTTGGTATTTGTTCAGTTCCATGATGCAGGCAGTCCTTGGATCTTGTGTTGTTTGTACTTTGCTGATGGTTTCGTCGAACTGCTCCCAAATAGATGACTTAGCAGCAGAAGGCTGGAGCTCAGGTTGTTGTTCCTCATACGTTGCAGTACAATTTTGTTGCATCTCTTGCAAAAGAGCTTGGTATGTTTCGTTGAACATCGCCTGGTCAGAAAAACCTTGTTTTTTAAATCTTGGGTCTAGAAAAATAGCTTCAGCGATAAGATCATTCGATTCTCTATCTCCAAATCGTTTTACAAGACCACTATGTAACTCATCAACCAGCTTTTTGACAATTGGTGGAAGCGAATCGGATGATTTCTGTTTCAGTTTAGTTTGGTCAATCATCATCCGTGCAAGTACTGCACTTTTGGACAAGGTGACGGATTTTTCAGCAGATATTTCAACAGTTACTTCATTGAAAGTACGAGGAATGTCCATGCTTGACTCGATGATTTACCAGTCTTCATTATCCAGCGTACAGCGTTTCGGATCCAGTAAGGCCAATGTTGAAATTACAGACTCTTTATTCACCATCATTCGCTCTAACATATCAAATGTAGAGTTCCACCTCGTTGGAACATCCTGCTTTAGTCTTAGAGTCGGTTTACCAAGCTTTTCCTGCATTTCGGTCAGTTTTGAGGCAGCATGGCTACTTTTTTTGAAAAATTTAATTATAGTCTTGCACTTATCGACAACTTGTTGTATGGAGTTTTTAATCGTGCTCTGCACAACTAAGCTCAAGGAATGTGCAAAGCAGCCCAGCTGTCTCATGTTCAATATTTTTGCTGCTGACTTCATATTGGAAGCGTTATCAGTAACAATTACAATCGTTTTACTTTCAATCCCAAACATACGAAGCACATCACTCACCCACTTCGCTATATTCTCACCGGTATGCCTTGGCGTGAACTCTGAGCACTCCAGCAGGTATGATTTTAACGTACCATTTTTATCAATAAAATGTGCAGTGAGTGCATAAAAACCAGTGTTGGTCATGCTGGTCCAACCGTCACAAGTTACACAGACAGCCGGAGCTTCCAGCACCTCTGATTTTACTTTTGCTACCAACTCATTATAAGTAGCAAGCATAAGCCCATTAGACAAAGTTTTGCTGCTTGGAAGTGTGTAGGACGGATTAAGAAGATGTATAAACTTCTTGAATTCCTCATCCTCAACAATTGAAAAAGGATGGAATTCCTTACAAATCATTTTTAATAGCTGGATGTCAATAAGCCGGCTTTTGTGAGGTGATATCGGTTTAACGATCTCGACGAATTGTGTCATCGACGACTGCGGGATGAACCGCGTAAAGTTTGACCCAGAGGTACTAGTGTCGGATGTCGTTGCAGATTTTCGGTCTTGATTGCTGGGAAGAGGTTGAGTTTGTACATCACCTGAAGTTTCAACAGCTTCTGCTGCGGGTTCAGAACGTGGTTCCGTCTGCTCTTTCGATGCACCATCTACTCTTTTCAGAGGAATCATGGGGTGCTTCGTTTTAAGGTGCCTCTTTAAGTTGCTTACAGATCCCGCAGACATAGCGACACGGGCTTTGCAGTACCGGCATTAACCTTTACCGTCTTCCTTGGAAAAATGGTACCAAATATCACTCTGCGTTCTTCCTTGCGGTAACATTTTGGCTAAAAAAAAGAATAAAGATGATTACTAATGAATCGTGGTCCGTTTTTCTATTTAAGCTTACCATTCAGATAAACGGAATATCCAATTTAATTTTACGGAAAAAACAGCAGAGCAAACTCAAGCGTGGATACGTACCACCAAACTAGGAGATTGAATGATTTTGCAATTTCATTGTTGACATAAAAGCATAATCCGAGCAATAATCAATGATTTCGGTTGTTTGTGTTTGTGGGCAAACCGTCCCGCTCTCAATACCGCTAGGAACAACTCTCGTTCGCTCAATTTTCGCTCGCTGCCACGGTCAGTAGTCAGTACTCAGATCAGTGGATGGAATACATACAGCAAACAGCACGTGACATGCGCTTGCAAGCGCTTTCGCTCTCGCTCTCGATCAGCTCTATCTTGGTCGTTCGTATGCCAACTTCCAACGCCCAGCTCCCATTCAGGGATCAGGGGTTCTAGTTCAGTAGCTCGCGTGTAGTGATCCCCGATTTTTGAAATGAATCGTTCATCAGCTAATCGAATACTTTTCATCAGTTTGTTATTCGATACGATTATTCGCCTCAAATAATCGATTAATCGATTAATCGTCACACTGAGAGAAATAATTTGTTAGACTGATTTTCTCATTTGCGAGAAAGCATTCTGGAATCAAAAAAGTGTTCATTCTGCCTGAAAATCAATTACAGTAGAACCCCGATTATCCGCGGAATAGTCGGGCTAGATCACCGCGTATAACGAAAATCGCGGATAACGCAATAAAGGGCTAAACGTGAGGTGCAAGCATTGAAAAAAGATATTTTTAGCATGAAAACCATGTTTTATCAATACAGAAAATATTGAACTATCCATCTGTATGGTCGTGTACATCAGTGATCAGATAATGTGAAAGCCATGACCAAAACAAAAGAGCATGAGTCTACCACTCACTGACAAATTTCGGGAAGGTTTATAGATTTACTAAGGAACTCGTAGTCGCGGATCATCCGCTCGCGGAAAATCGAGGTTCTACTGTATTATCTCTTACTCTTACCTAAACTTGTAAACAAAGCTCAATTCGCGTTGACGGCATTGGGCTTCATTTACCAGTTTAGGGGAGCGTCAAAGATAACTTTTTTTTTTTCTCTGGGTTTGTATCGATTAATCGACGTAAATTATTCGTTCGCTTCGATTATTGGTTGCGCAGTATTCGTTCGATTTATAATCGATTTCTGTAGGAAGTATTCGATTAATCGATTAATCGAACGATTATCGGGGATCACTACTCGCGTGGCTTGGCTGGCGCGCGGTAATGCTAAGATCTTTTACATAGCTCTCGCTCGCGCTCAGCCTAATCAACAAATTCATGTATCAGTTTTTTTTCCTGAAGTGAGCGGTGAGTTACCGCTCTTTATAAAAGAGTGGTAGTTCGCTCACTCACTTTAAAGAACCAGCTCTTTAGATCAGTTCGCGAGCGGATCGCCCACCTCTACAACACATGCTTCCAGTCATCAATTGTCCAAGTTGCATGTTCTTCAGCCCATTTCAAGCGAAGTTTTATGTTTTTCTTCGACAACCATGGCTTTTTTTACAGCTACATGCCCTCCAAAACCCAACTCCTTTATTCTGTTCGGGACAGTTTGAGGGTGTACTGAAACATTGTAGAAGGTTTGAAGCTCAGCTGCCTATTTTAGAGCAGATAGTCGCCGATTTTCCTGAATCCTTCGTTTGATGAATCTGTCAATATTAGGTGTTGTTTTACGTTTTCGTCCTTGTCCCTTCTGGCGAGCAATTGTACCCAATCGTTTATACTTTTGGATGACGCAATTGTATTTTTGCACAAATTGACCATTTGACTCATTGTTCGGTAACCATTTCCAGATTCATGGTGAGAAATTATCAATTGCTTGATATTCAAAGGAACTTCGCGTCTTTTCCCCACCAAATCACAGAAAATGATCTAGACTTCCACTTTCAACTTGTTTATCGTTGGATGTTTACAAATCAAAACAAAGCTCTACCATCTAATGTCATTTGTGCATAATTGCATGCATAATTTTGCATAATTTTTTGGCATCATATGTAGGGATGGCCATGTTTATTTGCTGCGCCTGTAAATAAATACTGCTACGAATTTTTTTTTTATTCTGCTCATTTTGCTTTACTCAAAAGGGACATCATTAACAGCTAAAAGAAAAATTGAATAATAGGAGTGTGTCAATATTTTCAACAAAAATGCTGATACTATTACGAGGGTGTCTATAATTTTTTTACATAGTGTATGTCATTTGAAATGTTGAAAGAATTGTGAGTTTCCAGATTCTACTGAAATCGTTACGACACAGCTGAAACACATTTTGCCCAAATGAATTCAGACACACAACCAACCATTGCTTCTTCGGCGGTGGCGTCGGCAGCAGCAACGGCAGATTGGAATAAAATTAATAAAAGCAATCGCACGTGAGCAAAATTCATATCTCCGTCAGGGAATCCGCCATCAGGTACCTTTAATGAACGACAACACACGGTTGGGCACAACCCCGTACCTACCCTAAAGCAGCATAAATTCAATAAGCCAATCTATCCACACCTCTGGCGAACGCGTCGCCAAACTTTGCCGAGCTTCCGTGTGCACTTCATTCCATTAGTCATTAGTCTTGGCGAGCGACCGGATCTCCACAGCACCAAAAAAAAAATCCGGAAGGTAGCGACACAGAACAAAATACTAAAACGGAAAACGTTGATGCAAGTGGCAGAGCCAGAAAAGCAGCAAGCACACTTCCATGTTTTATTCAAATATTTGATTTTTCGAAATGAAATTAATCAAACTGTAAAAAGGCGAAAAGCGAATGTATTCCGAAGGACGACCTCACCTTACCTTTCCGTACCTCTTGCCGCCTTCCGGGATACGGATGGAATCAGAAACTTATTAAACTAAAATTTGTATGCATGAGTTTGCATGCATTCGAAATTACAGCAGGGAATTGAAAATCCATGTTGTGACATTCCACAGCAGACGCCGGCCCGCCGACTATTTGCTGCTGCCAAGATGCTATTTTTGTTTGCTCTCTTTTCTGTTTGGCTGCTGCTGGTTTTTTTTTTGCTCTCCATTTCTTCGAATGCGGGGGACAATTGCCGAGGCGATGGAATGTTTAAATAACTGTGTGGCTATGCCACTACCGATGGAAGATATGATTTGATTCCCATCAGCAGCAGCAGCAGCAGCAGCAGCAGCAGCAGCAGCAGAAGCAGCAGGTGGTGGTTTGGGGAAATTGCTTTAAGAACGAAGGGATTCCCCCAGGGGTAGAGGCAGAGAGGTTCTATTATTGGTTATTAGAAAGTCAATTGAACTTTGGGACGACGATAAATGAGATTGGATTACGCGCCATATAAATCAAACCTCGAACCTCGATCGGTCTCAATCCGCAAAGCACGTCTTTTTCCCGGTGCAAAAATGAATGCGGGATTATCTAGACATTAATTATTGCGCAGCCTTTTGTGGTATGCGTTGTTTGTGAGTATCATGGGAATGCTAATTTTTGCGTGCCGAACATCGATTTATCAAATGGACTCATTAATATTAAATATGAAATGCACGAAAAACAATGATCGGTAACCAACCGAATTCGCCTGCTTAAGTTATCAAAGTTTCCCTCGAATTAATTATTGCGATACTTAATATGTCCATGGTTGACATTTGATACCCGAGTGTGGATGAATTTATATTCAGTGCTTCGCATTTGACCGTTTCTGGTATTACCAATGTGTTAGATAAAAAATTTGCCATACAAATGAAACACAAATTTCTGCATTACTCAAGAATAAATCAAGCAAACGAAACCAAATTTGTCATGTGAAAATTTAAGGGGGCACGAAACGTTTCTATGGTTTCTATGAACAGTGCTGCGATTGGACTCATGAACTTGCGCTTAGTAAGAAAACGTGAATGTTTGAAAATATTACAAACAAAATAACAATAACAAAAAACAAATTTTAGGCGGGACGAAGTTTGCCGGGTCAGCTAGTAAAGTATAAAAACTAAATACAACAAACAGTTACAAAACAAAATTCATTTTTTTCGCAACTGGCACATTTTTTCTAATAGTATAATTTTTTCATAGACTTCAATTTGATATGTCAATCATCTGAATCAGTTCAACAGTTATAAATTTCTTTGGTGGAAAAAGGGGTAAAAATTGATTTTTCGGAACATCGGTTAACATAGAAAAATCATAACTCAAAAACAAAAAATCTCAGCTCTTTGATTTTTGGATATATTATGTAGAAGAGATGTTTATGCTACTCATTAATATTAAATATGAAATGCACGAAAAACAATGATCGGTAACCAACCGAATTCGCCTGCTTAAGTTATCAAAGTTTCCCTCGAATTAATTATTGCGATACTTAATATGTCCATGGTTGACATTTGATACCCGAGTGTGGATGAATTTATATTCAGTGCTTCGCATTTGACCGTTTCTGGTATTACCAATGTGTTAGATAAAAAATTTGCCATACAAATGAAACACAAATTTCTGCATTACTCAAGAATAAATCAAGCAAACGAAACCAAATTTGTCATGTGAAAATTTAAGGGGGCACGAAACGTTTCTATGGTTTCTATGAACAGTGCTGCGATTGGACTCATGAACTTGCGCTTAGTAAGAAAACGTGAATGTTTGAAAATATTACAAACAAAATAACAATAACAAAAAACAAATTTTAGGCGGGACGAAGTTTGCCGGGTCAGCTAGTAAAGTATAAAAACTAAATACAACAAACAGTTACAAAACAAAATTCATTTTTTTCGCAACTGGCACATTTTTTCTAATAGTATAATTTTTTCATAGACTTCAATTTGATATGTCAATCATCTGAATCAGTTCAACAGTTATAAATTTCTTTGGTGGAAAAAGGGGTAAAAATTGATTTTTCGGAACATCGGTTAACATAGAAAAATCATAACTCAAAAACAAAAAATCTCAGCTCTTTGATTTTTGGATATATTATGTAGAAGAGATGTTTATGCTTCAAGAAAAAATATTAAAAAAAACCGCGCTCCTTAGCCCGAAGCCATGAAAGCAATAAAAAAACAAATACAATCAATAATTACAAAATCAGAATCCAAAATTTTTACAAGTGTAATGTTTAATATAAGAAAGATTAGCTAATTGGCTTTAATTTGATATGTTGGTGATCTAAATCGCCCCAGCAGCTCAATAGTTATAAATTCTTGAAAAAAGTAGAAGGGTCTGAACCTGAAGGTACAGACGGAAAGTTGACGTAGGACTTTGAGGAATTGAGTTTTTTTTTGCTGTTCAGAAATCTCTAAATTCAACTTATTCAATACTCTAAACAGAAGGGTTCTGGATCTAGATGAACCATTCGTTATTTGAACTAAACTGAACTTTATACGGGTTTTAAGATTTGTAACGGTAGAAAGAATCCTGAACCATCAATTATTAATTCTTTCTATTTGCAATAGTTAACTGTTGAAGTAAACTTAGATAGATATTCCAACATTAACACGAAAAACACAACATTCTCTGATTTTCTTGTAAACCGATGATCATAAATGTACATAAAAAAATCTTATTAAGGGAGTATTCTATTCTAGAAATTTAAAAAAATAAAAAAAAATCCTTCATGTTTCTGTTTCTGTACTGTTTCTGTTTCTGCACTCAAGTATATACTCTAGAAAGGACTTATCGAAAATCATATTACTTACCGAGTTAGAGCCCTTTTTGGTGATGCGATATCTAACCTAGTACGGCCATAACAATGAACTTCAAGCGCATTTTTCTCGAAACTAGTTTTTTTCAAACTGGCGTACACGATATCTCAAGTTCTACTGAACCGATTCACGTCGAATTTATATGGATACAATCTGCAGGCATCTCTCTATCGCATGAACCTCTAAAAAACGATATTTTTTAAATTTTACTATTTAAAAAAACGAGTAACGTAAGAAGAAACGTTTTAAACTGCATTTTGTTTTTCAAACGGCCGCCATTTTGTCAAAAAACAAGTTTTTGACTTGTCCGAGATTCATGCGATAGCGGCCTCTTCACTGATTCAGAATCTGTTCGATTTTTTGTTTCAGATAACCAGAAGGGCTGGAATCGTGTACGCCATGGCACAACTTTTTTTTTTTGAACCCCGTCACTTCGTCAGCTCGTAACTGTTCTAGTTATGCACATTTTTTCTCCGTTCAATTTTTGTTTTATTGTTAAAAAATAGATAAACAAATAGTGATATAATGGATGGTACAAATATTCTTCGTTTTATTTTTGCGGAGCTCGAGAAAGCGCCCGAAATTTGTTTCTCTACACTAGAATACCCCCTTAATATAATCCTCCCTTCAGAAATTTTAATCGATCGGTCGCCTTTTTCTTTCGTTTATCCATGAATCGAGCGAGATATGATTTAACCACAACCTTCCTAATAAAATTTCTATCGACGTTTAACACTCCTCCCACCTCCCACCTAAGGGGGGACTGCCATACAAATGAAGCATACATTTCTGCATAATTCAAGAACTAATCAAGCAAATCCAACCAAATTTGACATATGGAGGCTTTAGGGAGCAATAAATGTTTTTATGGTGGTTTGACACTCTTTTCCCCTCTCTAAAGAGGGAGGAAGGGTGCTGAACTACTCGAGAACTAATCAAACAAATGGAATCAAACTTAGCATATAGAGATTTCAGGGATCGATAAACGTTTCTATGGTAGTTCGACACTCTTCCCCCCTCTTTATAGAGGGGCTCCCATACAAATGAAACACAAATTTCTGCATTATTCGAGAACTACTCTATGGTGGAACTCTATGGTGGTTCGACACAACTACCCCATCTCTAAGGGCATGAGAGCTGCCATACAAATGAAACACAAACTTCTGCATAACTCGAGAACTAATCAAGCAAATGGAGCCAAATTTGGGATGTGAGGGTTTTTGGGTACGAGAAATATTTCTATGATGGTATGACACCTCTTCCTCCTCTGGAAAGGAAAGGGGGTCCCATAAAAATAATACACATATTTTAACCAAACATGACAATTGAAAATTTTCGGAAAACTCTGAAGGAAAATGGGAAAATTCGAAAAATTCAATTCGCAAGTGTTTTACAATTACATATTGACTGATTGATTGTTGTTAGTTCATTTGATGTTTGCGGTAACGAAATTGGTCTTCGTTTGAAAGTGGAAATGGATTTTAATGTGATAGAACGCACTCCTATATCGTCTTCTATCTATATAAATAAAAATGGATCGCCAAATGTGTTGATAATAGCAAAATTCGAGAAAGGAATTGTCCGATTTAGGGCTGTCTTCATTCTATCATATTTTCTGTATCAAACAAACGAAGTTATAGCGAATGCTCCCACTTAAAAACCCACTTTGAAAAAAAAATAATTTAATTTCGCTGGGCGTATAGAGATTGACCTTGTTAACTACGGGTCAGATGTCATATGACTGCGACGCGCAACCGAAATTGAAACACATATCTCAAACAACATTATTTCAACTCATATTTTTGCGTCAGCCAAATTGGATTTTTGATATTATGGATTAATTATAATAACAACATAAATAAAGGTGTGTCATAGATCACAAAAATGTATGCATCAATTGATTAGGAATATAATAGCACAAAAAAGATTGTTTTTTTAAATGAAAAAATTAATAATTAAAAAAAAAAGTGTTATCTAAACGGGATACAATATTACGTTATGATTGGCCCAATTCGTGTTCCTCAAATTGTGCCGATCAAGGGAAGCGATTAGTAATAGCGGGACACAATTTGACTGCATCAATACTACTGCGAGAGCAAACGTAGCTATCCACCGCGCATATCATTCTATCCACATAAAATATAAAGAAGAGCAATTCCACGCTAATTCAGCCGAAAACAATAAATTTTGACGCGACCCTTCGATTTTGTTGAAACTTGGTACTTATGATGAAAACTATATAAAATCACATATTTCATTATCATATGACCAATTGAAATTAAGACTGATTTTAAAAAAGGGGATGTTTATAATCATTAAGCTTTCTTTCAAAAAATCGTAACTCAAAATCCAGATGTCCGATTAAAATATGATGTTTGACAAAGTTGTTGGAAAATAATAAACTATTTAGGGAAAATATTATTTTAAATGTACTGTTAAAAAATCTTATTGAAAAATTGAATTTAATATTAAAAAACTGTTATATCTCAAAACAGACAACCCGACAGACAGACAGACAAACGAGCAGATTAAGCGACCTTTGTTGTTTCGGACACAGAAAGATTCTGAGAATTTTCCTCAGAGAAGATGTAATATTTATACGCAAGCGAAAGCTTACTTACTATGCAAGGGTGGAGTTTACTTCGCAAATATTCTCTTTTCGCTATCTCACTTCGTTGTTTCTATTCTAGCGGCTGCATAAGTTGCTCGTTATTGAAGGCACACAAATGGACAGAACAAATGTATGGGGAAATGGGAATGCTTCCAATTTTCATCAATTTCAACCATATACAGACTATAAGATTGTAATGTATAGCATATCAAACAAATCTTAGAAAATTTCCGATTCGATTAGTATGCAAATCGTTAAAATCCGTTCGCAGCACAAATAGTTATTACCGTAACTTTATTTCATAAAAACGTGACCTGTTTTCTAATCTGGCACCCTTAATGAAAGACGTAGTCCTATGTCAAAAGCTAGACTAAAATCACCCAAAATGGCTTGTAATTTGCCTCATTTTGTCATGTCTAA
Organism: Toxorhynchites rutilus septentrionalis; assembly: GCF_029784135.1. Taxonomy (NCBI): domain Eukaryota; kingdom Metazoa; phylum Arthropoda; class Insecta; order Diptera; family Culicidae; genus Toxorhynchites; species Toxorhynchites rutilus. Next base: position 124,372,377 of record NC_073744.1, read on the forward strand.
AATAGCTTCCGGCATTCGGATGGACAAATTCGGATTACGTTTTATAAACCACTCTGCTGATTCGTCCATGATTCCTGGATGCAATTGCAAACGTAGTTTGTCGGTGGAGTCTTACCCGCATTGATTAGTATTGTATTTTCGTCAATATTTTTGGAGTAAAAATTAGAAAACTTCATCGCTGATAAGATAAACCTAAAGAAAAGTGACGGTAAAACATTCATGTAACGAAAAACACCCCAAAAAATTATTCGATAACAATGAGAACCTTATTTTCTGCAGACGAAAACTTACATCGAGTTGCTCTATGTAGAATACTTTTTTGTATTTGTTTACAATTTTAATAGAAAACCAGCTAGGTGTACACAGTAGGTGTCTAAGATATTGATACACTGAATTGCAAGTTTGTATACCGTTAACATTTAAAATAAAAATGTAATTTATTAATTATACATGGATGTCCGTCTTTCCGGGCTTTCCCCTACTAACCCTAAAAGCTTTTCACGGTATGAATTTTCTTGTTATTATTTTGTTTTACCACCGGTCTTAATTTTTGACGCGTCATTTTAGTTGTTAAGTATGCTTACAACGCATTTTTTTAATGAATGACTATTGTTTTAACTACAGATGTTATAATTTTTTTTCGAACAATACAAATGAATGATTATTTGCTGGTCTCCGTAGCCACATTGGTTGCGCGTTCGCTTAGTAACCGATCGATCGTGAGTTCAAAACTCAGGGCCCTCATTGACCATCTTTGTGTTGTTACAGAATAACTACGTCCACGCAACAATCATCAGCGATGGAGATCGATCCACGGTCGAAATAAGATCGATTCATCCATACAACTGCTCTGCTCTGCCAGAAACATCGGGCTACTGTTCTATAAATAACTCAACAATGATCAATCAACTGTCTCCGCTGTCCGGTGGTCCAACTGGTGGATAATGGAAGAACAGAAAGAATACTCTTACGCCTAAATGGCTACTGTGTGAATGTACCATATGTAATGGTATAGAAAGAATACTGGCGAATGGCAACTGTGTAATGTGCTAATTATAGGTATGATAACCATGTGACATGTACACGATTAAAATTCGGCACTGTTACAGCTAAAATGCTAATGAGCCTTAAATAAATAAATGGGATAAAAAAAAATGAATGATGGATTGAAGCACTGGATTGGATTTTTTTTTGCTTCATGTTTTGTCCGACACTGTACATTACATTTGACCCCCTTCTGAGGGGTGAATTTTGGTCAACTTTTATTTAATCGCAGTTCAGTTCATTATTAAAGAACATACAGGGTAACTTCGATATAACGTACATTTTACTTTCAAAATTGTACGTTGTATCGAATTGTACGTTATATCGAAGCATAATAAAGAACTCTGAAACGTTGCTCATATTACTTTATTGTGTTACTGTTTGAATAAGGTTCATGAATAAATTCAATTGGAAGACGAAGCCAACTTTTTTCATGATGTTTCCCTACGTTCTGTTGATTGAAACTTGTTTCATTTAGAACCTGGAATCACAAAACATTGTATTTCGGGATTGGTTAAAGTTGCAACACAAGCTGTAGTATCAAAATACAGATAATTTATTGTTCTTTCAGAAAAAAATATGGATAAAATTTTTTTTTTGAACTTTGATAATGTGTACGTTATATCGAGTGACGTTATATCGAGGGTACGTTATATCGAAGTTTCCCTGTATCTACATAATCAACAGTGCGTTCCACTCTAATTTACTATGGTTATTCAATAAAAAAAAATCGAAAACTTCTTTTTTTGACCCATTCTCAACCCCCAACGACGGTATGCAAAGTTGCTCAAATGACCAATGCATTTACACCCACAACGTTTTACTGCAATCTGAGATGTCGCTTCCAATGGCTAGTAGAGTTGGCATCAATAGTGTTAAAAGAATTCCTGCGGCAACTCTCGGTCGAGACAACGATACCTCATATCCATATCCCTAACCTGACCCGTCCCACAAAAATTGTTGCCCCTCTAACCTTGAGTAATCGGTCGAAACCTGCTTAACATAGATTTTAGTTGAAATTCTGTATAAACAAATCATGAATTAGTGGCTCCGCAAAGCTCATGCGATTGAGCCTTACAAATAAATTAATTGAAAAAAAAAATAATGTTAAAGGAAGATCAACTTTGATTTAATCGCAGTTCAATTCATTATTAGAGAACAGATCTGTTTTGCATCTCTAGAAGCTCAGAAAAAATGAGCGATTCTACAGTTATGAATCTAATTTAACACAAAGCTCAATTTGATTCAATTCTAAAAACCATTCACTTAATTAACTTTAATAACTTCACTTTCTCGCTAAACGCCACTCGCTCCGCACCGAAAGTAATTCATTGAGTTGTAATTCCCTTCAAAGGCACTACTTCTTCATATCCTTCCTAATTATTGCCATTTTCGTTCATTTTTCATTCGCGTACTGCCATCCCCTCGTGTTTGCATTGAACTGTTTGCTCAAAACTAGGATTGCCAAACGGTGTAGTTAACGGAGAGGAAGCACACGTTCGTCTAACAATAATCCCGTTCGCTTTCTAGCTGGTGTCCTTCACAGGCGGCCGTGTGGCCTAATGGAGAAGGCGTCGGACTTCGGATCCGAAGATTGCAGGTTCGAGTCCTGTCACGGTCGATCGATGTCTTTTTGCGCACCGTTGTCTCTTTTTTTATTTACATTGAACAGAAATTTATCCAAACACATCCTGTTTGAGAATATATACTTTTTGAATATAAACATCAAAATTTTACACAAATGATTATCTACACATAAAAATGTTCGCTACCGTGATGCTTAAACATGTGGCTCCATAGCTCAGTTGGTTAGAGCGTCGTGCTAATAACGCGAAGGTCGTGAGTTCGATCCTCTCTGGAGCCAATTTATTTTTGGCATCTGGAGGGATGTTCTGAACATACCGACAACACAATTACCTTAAATGTTTTTTTTTATTGCTTCTAATGTTATTCTGATGACATGACGAAAGGCAGCCGCAGTCTAACGTGACCCAGTACCATTAGTGGGGTTTGACTGCCCTCAACACTCCATTGAATGTTGCCTAAGTGGACAGCTGCTTCGGCCATGATTTCAACCAGCGAAGGACGAGGCTTCGAAACATGGATGGATGAGCCTGTTTGAGTTTATAAGTAATATTCTCATATTCCATTATCAGATTTCTTCGCATTGGTGAATTGGTTTTATTTTCAGTTTTAAAATTTTAAATTTTAAAGTTTTAAAATAAAAATTTAAAAATCAATATTAAATTCCGTACTTCTCTCAACAATATCCTTCTTCCCGTTCCTCATGTGTTTTTCTCAAGCGTCGCCACCTGGCGAAAACAATTAAACCACAGGTCAAACCCAAACCGCAAGTAGTCGCCGAAGAAAACCGGAAGAAAAACCTGTTCCCCAATCTCCGCTCCAATTAGGTACTACATTATTTTTGGCCTCCGCCTTTTCTGTGAAGGTTGATTCCAGAGGTGTTGTGCCAAAATATGACCAAGAAGAAAAAGCGGGTTAATGAGTTGCGATCAAAACGCATACTTACGCTCTCTCTCGCGAACTAACGGTGCTTTCATCTCGCGCAGAAAGGAGCCAAACCAAAACAAATCTCGCGAGCGAAGAAGAAAGAGTGTGGAGATGAATACAAGTGTCAAAAAAATCAAATTCATCATTGAAAAGATTACTTCCACAGCGGATCGACGCCCGTTGGAAAGTGTTTTGAGCGGTATTATGTATCTCGAAAGGAGAGATATATAGCTCGCAAATTCCTAACCGTTCTTTTGGGTTGAAGAATTGACCGACATAATCGAGAATAGCAACGTGGATGACGTTTGTGTTTTCGGTGACCGAGTTTTGGCTCAATGGAGATAGCTATGATTCATTAATTTTTAGGATTGAATTAAAACTATTTGCAGAATCAGCTGCTATTCATGGATCATTCAATAATCAGCAACAAGGAGGGAATATACATCTTAAACATACAACTGTTTATAAGGTTTTGTCGTATTTTTTTTTATTGATAAACATTCAGGAAGTTCATGAAAATAGTATCTACCAAAAAACGACTTGCACACTGTTTTTATCATTCATCTGTTTTTATTATTCATCTATGAATCAGAATATTCGCAACCGTTAGTAACTAGTTTCTTGCATATTTTGGACTTTGCACAAGTCTCGCGCCGAAAAAACTGCTCCTTTTTGAGTCGATTTCATGATCTATTCATTTTATAATTTATGATACCAAAACCACTACAGAAAGGCAGTTTCGAAAAATCCAATAAATTATGTGAAGAATAGTTTGTTATGGAGATGGGCAAAACGGTTCATTTCAGTGAGCGGGTCAGAGCCGTGCGCTCAATGAAAAGAGCCGGCTCATTTGAGCGGCTCGACGGCTCTTTTCAAGAACTGGTTTATTCGGATATGTAAAGAATGGAAACACGTAAAAAAATAAGGTTTAAAACTATAAACAGTGCAGAGAAAAGTAAAAATATTACTTTACTGAAGGTTTTCTCTGATATATTTCCATCACAATGATCTTCTTTATTTTTTTTATTTATAAACATTATCTTTTCAATGTTATTTGATGAATGTCTACTACATCTTTCACTGCAAACTATTCTTGCTTTCGGAAAAACTCGCTCACGTGGTACTGAAGTCGCCGGAATACATAATATTTTCAAAAAAAAAAGAGAGCCGCGGAGAGATAGATTCCACCAAAACGAAGGGTCGCTTAGTCTCAGCAAATATGGTTCCGCTAAATGTTTATCTACAATAGATGTTGCAGAAGCTTTTGGATCATGTGAGGATCGAAGATTGCCAACCAACCAGCGCTTCATCACCAACGATTTGTGGTAGTTTCATAGGTGTATGTTCTATGGATGTCATTTTTAGCATCCTTATCAACGAATGGTGTGCATAGTTGTACTTTCTGTTATCCTCAAAACCTTGCTGCTTGAAGCGAGGATCTAGCAGTATTTGTTAGGCTACTAATTCGTCTGACGCAAGATTTGTAGATCGCTTTACCAGCTCCGAAATCAATTCATACAGAGCTTTTTTTAATCACTAGAACTGATTTTACTTGATCCATATAATGTTGATCATGTCGAATTATCAGTCGGGAAAATATAGCAGTTTTCGACTACGACACAGGTTTCTCCCCGTTTTATATCCCAATCCGTTTTAAAATATTTCGAATGGAATGTTTTCATGATTAACTATGTTATATTAGTCAAGTCATTTCATTCGATACCCATATGCCGTTTGGATTTATCATAAATAACTGTGATTTACTAGTCAAGCTCGTTCATCTGATACCCATATGATGGGGGTTTCAGAAGAAATGTAGTCCACCATTTCGTATCGGTCGCCATTTTGGATTTACATTTTTCATGAATAACTATGTTCTACTAGTCAAGTCCTTTCATTTGACACCCATATTGATGAGGTTTTGGCAAAATATGTAGTCTGTCATTTTACAACGTCCGCCATCTTGGATTTCTATTTTACTTAAAAAAACTGTGTCCTACTAGTCAAGTACTTTTATTAGATATCCATATTGAGGGGGTTTTGAAAAAAAATACATGTTTCGTCATTTTGGGGTGGCGGCCATTTCGGATTTACTTTTTTCATAAATAACTGTGATCTACTAGGCAAGCCCTTTCATTTGATACCCATATTGATGGAGTTTTGACTAAATTAGTAGTCTTTATAACTGCCGCCATCTTGAATTTCCATTTCACATAAATAACAGTGTCCTACTAGTCAAGTCCTTTCATTAGATATCCATATTTATGGGGTTTCGAGAAAATATTTAATCCGCCAAAATATACATACAAACAGTTAAATGAAACTGCTAAAAAAGCAGCATGGGAAACATATATTTCTTCCGCACTGCCGCAAGACACGGTTCATCAGAACGAGCGTATGATTCACGGTTCTTTCTCAATAATCCGGTTCTTAAAAGAAACACGGTTTTTTATGAACCGTAGTTCTTTTTTGAACCGCGGTTCAAAAAGAGCCACGGCTCATAAAAGAACCATGGGTCTTTTTTGAACCGTGGTTCATTCGAGAGCCGTACATATAAGAGCCGTTCATTTGAGAGCCACGACTCATTTTTAAAGAACCGTGGATCGTACGCTCTTTCTGACGTACCAGCCCAAATCAGCGACTCTTGAGCTCTCGTCCATCTCTAGTTTGTTACATTGACAAAAAAAATATTCAAATCTTTTGCATCAATTTTGAAAAAGTGCCAAAAATCTGCCTTTCGATTTGCGATGCGATCCTTACACACACACACACCAAAATCAAAATTTGATCTAAAATATTCCAAAACTTGAGAGTTTAAGCATTACAATGATGTACATCCCATCTCTATGCGTTAATTCTGTGTACACAAAAACAGTATTTCATTTGTAATGAAAACATCGGCAATTATCTTTCGGGCAACCCAATATTTCGAAAGAACAACTATTATCGAAAGAATCAAAATTGAATAACGCCTTCCAGCAGGCGAGGGGGAAAAACAAAGTTATTGAAAACGGATCTTGCACCAACTCGTCTCGAAGTTGGCAGCACCTTCACAGAATTCTTTCAAAATTTGGGTATACTTTTCAATAATGTTTGCATACTCAATTTGTCCAAAATTAAAGTAACCTGCCCTCTGAAAAGAGCGACACTTTTTTTATGTTTTGACGTGCGACTACATCTAACCGGAATATATAGGGGGTAAAGTGAAAACCTAAACACAGAACATGCGGGAAAAAATGCAAGATTTCGAATGCTTATAACTCAAACATTTCTTACTGGATCGGAATGATGTTTGCATCAATCGATAGGGAATATTTCTACGCATCTATGGCAATTAATAAAATGTTATTTTTCATTAGATAAACAATTTAATAATTGTAAAATGTTAAGCGTTATCTAAACTAACTGTCTCGTTTTGATTGGCCCGATTTACGGTTTCCCCAGCACAGCCATCAAAACAAAGCAACCTTGGGAAAATCGGCATTGAAAATACATGGAAGTAGGGGGACTTTTGTTCTCACCGATATATGTTCCCTAGCACAGACTTCAAACCCGAGCAGCGTTGTAGAAATCGGAATTGCAAATACATGAAAGTAGGGAGAGCTTTTGTTCCCACCGAAATGTGTTCCCAACAGAGATTTCAAATTTAAGGTGCCTGTGGGAAATTGGCTTTGCAAATACATACAAGGCGGGGGTATTTTTGTTCCGTTTGAAATGAGTTTCCCTAACACAGACTTCAAATCCATGGAGCGTGTGGAAATTGGCAAGGTGTCTGGGGAAATCGCCTTCGCAAATAAATGCGAAATGCGAAATTCTTCCGTTCATATATTTTGTCCTAGAAATCATACCAAACGTAAAAGGACTGTCATTAAATTTACTTGTAACGGAGAACATAATCTATCACAATGTATGAATTGACCTTACATGGCATTTATTTTGCCTTTTACCCACACAGCAATTAAATTGAATTCAGTTGAATTCGGAAATTGTTTCATTCAATCAAAAACTCAATCAATACAAACGAATGATTGCTAAGCTAAGGTAGTTCCACGTCAACCTTGCGGTTATATCATAGTTATAACAAACCCATTTTTTTTATTATACTTTTTAATAATTTTTCATGTCTTTCGAAAGCAACAATATAGTAATGTTTTTGCATCAATTGGAAACTATATATATACATATATATATACATATATATATATATATATATATATATATATATATATATATATAAATATATATATATATATATATATATATATATATATATATATATATATATATATATATATATAATCTCGTACAGTAATGAAACTGTAGGTTCTGACCAATGTTCATTTTTTCGAATAGTCATTTAAAATTTCGAACGTTGGGGTTTCTTTAGCGCCAATAATCTAAATAACACCAATGTCAAAAACATATTTCCACAGCTTGGCCGCAAATGGGTTGATGTAGGATTACGATCAAGAGGAAGTTTGGGGGGTAAAATGAAAATCTGAAAATTGAAAAAGTAACGCAATTCGTTGTTCCTTCATTGTGAGTCAAATCAGTTCTAACTGTTCAAATAAACAAACTCGTAAACATGGCAAATAGCAATAAAGTGGGTGTTTACTCGTGAGTATACTGCTGGTGATCAGCACTGAAAAAGACAGGCTCGCAATTTAACTGTTTGGTACCTGACATGCCCATGAATTTTCACAACTGCTTGTGGGAATATGGGTGTATTTTTATGGTACTATAATTATTTTAGTCTTAAGTTTAGTTTAGTTTAGTTTTTTTCTAATTTAAGTCTCACACTGAAAATGCATTTTAAAGACTGCAATGTAAAATTGTAAAAATGTAAAAATTGATAGATCTCTCAGTAACAGATTTGAACGAAAGAGTACGCTTAGCAGGAAGACACAGATGTGAAATAAAAATCTAAAAAATGAACATGTGGCGGAAAAATTAAAGATTTCGAACGCGATCTAAGTTCATGATAAATCGCAGCGATAATGTTTGAAAATGTTTCGACACACCTATTACGTGATAAAACTAAAATCCAGTCGTCGCCTTGCATCGTGCATCATTAGAGATAATAAGAAGCGCGCGCTGTAAATAGTGCAAACTGCCAGTTGTTGCTCTGCTGTCGCGCAAATCGGTCGCGCACAAATCGAAACATGTAGGGGAAAGTCGGGAAAGACGGACACCCCTGTATAATTGATAAATTACATTTTTATTTTAAATTTTCATGATGTACAAGCTTGCAAAACACTGCATTAACTTTGACACTTAATGTGAAAACACAAAGGAGAAAAAAATGGTTGACAACGTGAGCTTCAACTTTAGGCAGAAATTGTAGTAGATGACATTGCGGTTTCATTAGCAATTTATATTTAATTACAAAAAGCTTGGATTGCATTTTTAAATGTAATGATGGAGACTTTTTTTAGACTAACTGTGAAGTTCAAAAGTTTCATACAATAATGTTGTTTAATCTGTTTACTCTAGTCCAACCAATGAGCAACATACTAGTTTTCCTAAGGACTAGAGTTAATGTTCAGATGCGAAAGAAGTTTAAAACCTTCTAAAATATATTAGGTATACCGGTAAGTTTCTTCGGTTTTACAGCAGATGGCGTAACTTGATTATTATTCCAGTGAATGAAATTTCCAGACATTCGTTGGAAAGCTACTGTCATTGCGCGTCTTCTTCAGTATATGTCAAAAAATTGAAGCGTAAACAACAGAGAGTGTTTTTTGCGGGGAGTGTTACTCGATTACTTCAATATGAAGAAAAAAGCTGCGGAAAGTCATCGGTGGTAATTTTGACATGAAAGACGAAGAACGTTCCGGACCGCCAAAAAAGTTTAATGACGAAGAATTGGAGGCTTTACTCGCTCAAGATTCGTCACAAATGCATCAAAAACTTGCAGATACACTTGTGGTAGCTCAGCAAACCATTTCCGATCGTTTAAAATCAATGGGAATGATCCGAAAGATAGGACGTCAAACGCCGTTTTTTCACGTGCGAACAACTGCTCCAACGGCATAAAAAAAAGGTTTTTTTTGCATCGGATCGTTACTGGCGATGAAAAGTGGGTCCATTACGACATCCTAAACGTCAAGCAACGTATGGATACCCCGGTTATGCGTCAACATCAACTGCCATACGGAATATTCACGGCCAGAAGGTTATGCTGTCTATTTGGTTGGACCAGCTGGGTAGGGTGTATTATGAGCTGCTAAAACTGAATGAAACCATTACGGGGGACCTCTACCGACGTCAATTGATGCGTTTGAGCCGTGCACTTAAGGAAAAACGGCCACAATACGAGCAAAGACACGATAAAGTTATTCTGCAGCACGACAATGCTCGGCCGCATGTCGCGAAACCGGTCAAAACATACTTGGAAACGCTGAAATGAGAGGTCATATCCCACCCACCTCTAGACATTGATCCGTCCGATTACTACCTTTTTCGATCGATGCGACATGTCCTGATTTACCAGCACTTCTCCAATTGATGAAGTCAAAAATTGGATCGATTCGTGGTTAGCCGACAAACCGGGCGATTATTTCCGCAAAGGGACCCGTGAATTGCCAGAAAGATGGGAGAATGTTGTGACTAACGATGGGCAATACTTTAAATATTAAATTTATAACCATTTTTGCTGAATAAAGCATTAATTTTTGAAAAAAAAACCAAGAAACTTACCGGTACTCCTATTAAGATAGTTAAATATTGAGAGAGAGAGAGAAAAAGCGAGAGAGAAAGCGTGCAAGAGAGAATAAGAAAGCGAGAACGAGAGATAAAGAGAAAGCGAGAACGAGAGATAAAGAGAAAACGAGAGAGAAAGAGAGAATGCGAGAGAGAAAGAGAGAATGCGAGAAAGCGAGAGAGAAAGAGAGAATGCGAGAGAGAGAGAAAGAGAGAGAGAGAAAGAGAAAGCGAGATAGAGAGAGAAAGAGAAAGCGAGAGAGAGAAAGAGCGAGAGAGTTCTAAAGGGAAAATGTCTCAACACTGATAAATTGGTTGTATAGTTGTAATTCCAAAGGTAGATAGAGAATTTTGATTGAATTATGGTCTGATCATCAAAATGCGCTATCCAAATTGAATAGCTCCATGTGCAGGTAAAGAGATTAAGAGCCACAAAATGGTACACTCATTACACTCATTATTACATTATTGCATTACTACACATCAACTGGTAGACCTTTTTTTTAAATGAGTATTGCCCTACAATTCAATGTAAGTCGTCAATAAATAATATTTGAAGTACTTTATGGCTTTTACAATTTAGGATGTTGGTTCAGGCTCCTCTACGAATATAATTACGAATCGTTCATCATTTTACTCAAAGTGAAAAAAGAACAAGAAGCGATTTAGATAGTGCCTTTGCTGCGGACAACCGTCATTATTGTTCATGACCCAGCGTAGTATTTAAGGGTGAACCCCTGTTTGGAAGGTCTAAAAATAATGAAGTTTCGGATGTTAATGTTATTGTTTAAAATATGTATGAAGATGTATTTTCAATTTTATGAGCGCCCGAATAGTGATTAATTACGCTGTTGACAGCTGGATGCGTAGATGCTGTCTGAAAATCGGTACCTTGCTGGTGGTGTCGATTCTGAAGCAACGAGGTGTCCCAGAACGAATTCCAATGAATATTTTGAAACTTTAGGACAATACCTAAAGCGTTACACAGGGGTTTTTGAAAATGGCGGCCATTTTGACGTAGGACTACGTCTAACCGGAAGATATAGGGGGTGAAATGGAAATCTAGGCACTGAACAAGTAGGAAAAAATGCAAGATTTGGAACGCTTATAACTCGAGCATTTCTCAATATATCGCAAAGGTTTTTGCATCAATTGATAGGAAATATATCTACGCATCTATCATAACGAATAACATTTAATTTTTCTTGAGATAAATAATTGAATAATTGTGAAATATCAAGCATTCTCAAAATGCACTATGTGCCCATTTGTGATTGGTCCATTTTGTGCTCCTCAAATCGTACCGGCCAAAACGGGCAACCAGAGCAGCAGTGAAATAGAATGAAGCACGATTGGAAAGGAAAAAGAAAAAAAATGAACGAAACATTGGTCGCAGTCTCACACATGCGTAATTCTCGAGCCAGCCAGTCAGCTTAAAAATCCTCGCTCCGCTGCCGTAACGATCATTCTCATTCAAACCGTACACCACATCGGTTCGCATCACAACACATCAACAAACCAACCCAAGCAGCCATGTCTGGAAATGGTAAAGGAGGAAAAGTGAAGGGAAAGGCAAAATCTCGCTCGAACCGTGTTGATCTGGAGTTCCCAGCTCGGGGAGCTAGGTCGAGCGCGTTAGTACCAGTGCACCAGTCCACCTAGCCGGCGTTATATAGTTTCGGCCGCTGAAGTGATCGAGTTAGCTGGCAAAGCTGCTCGCGACGATAAGAAAACCCGCATTCGGAACAGAACACATTCGGTTCGGTGGACATCAAGACAACAGGTAGTTGCAGCGAGTGGCGAGTGGCAAACGTAATCGCAAAACGGCATCAGGTAGCAGAAGAAAAAAGTTTGTTCTTTATACAAACTGCTTTGGTGGCAAATCCAGAACAAGGCGGCATCGAGGGCGTTCGAAATGGTTTTTATCAAAACCACGAGTACTAAGTTTTCTAAATTAGAACCATTCCATAAAACAAGGCGCTTTTCAGGGCCATTAAACCTTCCAAAAAAGAGTTTAGGAAATATAGTTCAATGCTTTCTAAAACATTATCCAAAATAATAATAAAACACAAATTGATTTTTTCATAATTTGTTTGCCAGGATCTGATGAGTATGTGAATTTGGCAGTTGTTCTGAGCTTATTGATAGTTGGGGACTTCCCTGATTATTCAATTTTCACCAATTCTTAAATTGTTTCCAGATTGAAAGTACAGTAATTTACAATTAGTTCGACATTTAGCTAAATGGACGGACATGTAATGCGATTTATTTAGTTGGAGATTTTTGTAAACATAGAGATCCAAATTATGACCCCACATTGAAAGTCGACACTGTACCACTGTCATCGCAAATGTTCAATTACAGGTTAAAATCGCCTCCAATGCGACGCTGAGTGGCGCTTCGGTTCGTCGCATTGAATGTAATTTACTGTACAACATGTCACAAAGCTGGATGGGAAGAAATTTTCCAACTGTGAAAGCTGTGGCGAGTGACAACAAATCGCTAAACAGGAAGGTTTAGCCGAACAAGATGAGGATATCGAGTGATAACAAAACAATAAACTCTTTAGATTGAAGATAATTTTGCGATCCTGAATAGGACCCTTTTTAGCCTGCATGTGAATCCAACGAGCGAACAAATCGTAGTGAATGTATTTTTTTGCCATCGCTCCCTTTTAACGCTCATTCGTTCGTCTCGTTGGACTCGCCCCTCTGGCTGAGTCTGCCGATTTGTCTCTATCCTGTGAGTGTGTACCGCTAGAGTATAAAACACGCGGACCACAAAAAAATATCTTATTTTCTTTCAAACCGTGAACCCGTGTGGTTGTACGGCATCGTGGACGTAACAAAGGAGGACAAGTTAAGGGAAAGGCAAAGTCTCACTCGAACCGTGCAGGTCTCCAGTTCCCTGTTGGTCGCATTCACTGATTGCTCCGCAAGGGTAACTAGGCCGAATGGACTGGTGCCAGAGCACCAGTATACCTAACAGCGATTATAGAGTTTCGGCCGTCGGAGTGCTCGAGTTGGCTTGCAAAGCTGCTCACGACAATCAGAAAACCCGCATCAAGAACAGAGCAGCTTCGGTTCGGCGCTCATCAAGGCAACAATTAGTTTCAGTAAGTGGCAAAGTGTTTCTCCGGCACGTCGGATTAAATGTAATTTACTGAACAACATGTCACAAGCTGGATGGGAAGAAATTTTCCAACTGTGAAAGCTGTGGCGAGTGGCAAACGCAATAGCTAAACAGGAAGGTTTAACCGAACAAGATTCATAAAGAGTAAACAGTAAACTAATCCATTTTTCAGGTAGATAGGTAGGTATTCACGTAGGAGAAGAAAATAAAACAATATATTTAAATATATATTTAACAAAAGCTGTCCCCTTTGTATAATCCTACGTCACTCCGGTTATGTCCCCGACATTACCCACCCGTCTTTTTTTGTTAAAAATAAGTTACTTTTCATGAAAAATCGCTGTTTAGAAGCTCATGAAAAATCGAAAAAAATAGATATCGAAAAACAGCTATGTAACGCTTTAGATTTTAACATGCTGATAAAAAATTTCAGCCAAATCGGTCGAGTAGAACCTGAGATATCGATACCACCAGCTGGAAAAACATGGTCGAGAAAAACGCGTTGAAAAATTCGTACAGCAATACTATATCCCTTGAGGTGACCTCATACTTTCGGCTATAACGTTCCAACGAAATCAAATGTCGAAAAATCATTTTAGGACAACTATTCTGAGGGTATAAGCTTCCAAGAATGGTAAATAAAAAAATCGTTTTTTTCGACCAGGGAACATTTATCATCATGGATGTAGGAAAACCGGAGTATGTCGCACTTCTCATGTTTATGTTGATTTTTTTTTTTGTTGACTTTGAATCTTAATGCATCCCAAGCGAGAAAACTACGCAAATCGTCAACCCAATTTGGGGCTAAAAATCAATGTTGAAACTTCGTTTTATTCTGAAATAGTATCCCAAGTAATGAGCAAATATTTCAATTACGATCTTGTCTTGGACACCATCCTCTAGGAATTTTCAATATTAGACGTATCTCAACTGGTTTATAAAGTTTTGGTTCATAATGTACGACAATGCCAAATACTACATACGACAATCTCCATAAAATTCAAGAACAAAACACACAGTTCTTTGTCATATGGTATAAAGGTTTTGAATTCCAAGTCATTCTGACATTTAGAACAAGCTGTTTTTGAAGTGAACCCCTTAGCAGCCGTCTAAGCTAATGAACATTGATTTTCCGATCATCGGTAAATCTTGGAAAATCATAGTTCAAGAACAAAAAACAACTTTTGAATAGCTTTCAGCTTTTAAGAAAAAATATAAAAAAAATATAGCGCCCTTGGTCCCGAGACCATGTAAACTATAAAAAACAAATACAATCAATAATTTTGAAAACAATATTCAATTTCTTCGCTGGTATGATATGGTATGAAAATAGACTAGCTCATTGGCTTCAATTTGATATGTTCACTGTCTGAATCAGTGCAGTAGTTCAAAAGTTATGAATTTTTGGAAAAACAATGAGAAAAAAATGATTTTTCGAACCACCCTAAAATCGAAATGGGCACCCCAATAAAAAAAATTAAAAAAAATACTGGTCTAATATTTTGCGATAAGGAACAAAACTAGCGCTTTTCACGAAAATCTGAGAACCACTGTATCGGTTTGGCATGGAATGGCTGCCTTAACAACGAATAGAACCGATTAAGTTAAATTTTCCTACGGATCCGTATTTCCGAAAAAAAAATCAAACGAATCCGTAGGTCTACGAACATTTGCGGTATCATTTCCGTTTTCGTTTCCGTTATGTATAGTATGCTACACAAACATAATTTCTATGCGTATGGCAACCATGAGAACCGAAACCGGTAGAATGTTCTACAATTACGCATCAATTGATCGATTTTTTTCTCTTCGCTTCAACATCGGCTTCCGCACTAGCCTCTCAAGGTGGGAACTAACAGTTGTACAATTAATACCGCTCACTCTGAGTCGGCTTCACGGTCAGCTAGAGTCCATTTCCGCCCATAAACTTTGCGCTCACGTGGATATTACACAGCTTCGCATCGTCTTAATTATGTAATTCACCCATCCATCTCTTTGTATGTGCTCACCTTTCTTTTTTGCTCTTCGCTTCGTTTTGCTTCGGAATCGGATTCCATTTGGGCTATTATAAAATTGGTTCGATTGTACCTACTCTACTATCCGCACGCGGTAAAATGAAGGCATGCTGCGAGTACACAGTAGACAACTCCGCCACGCTGTGCTCATCTGCCCGATCATCGGGGATCTTTTGTGGTGGCGGTACAAATTTTACCGACGAAGACGACCACTGTGTGGGGTCGATGGCATGGCCCCTGGCGAACGCAAGCGTGAACTCTCCGCGCTCTAACGTCTCGCTGGTCGTCCCCCGCTGTGGCAGGGAAAGCGAGTTGGCAACTTCTAAAACGCAAATTTCTCAAATTTTAACATATCCATTTCCGCGGCCGGCTATTCGTGGATGGAAAACCTCACCTAAGAGGGATCAAGTGGTTTACCTGCCGGCCGTTGGAAAACGGGTCTTCGTCACGGAAAATATATATTTCTCCAACCGAACAGGGAAAGCGAGAAAAACGTGTTTGCAACCTGAACGACTGTGTGAACGCATAAATCGATCGATACCATCGTTGCGTTTGTTGAATCCGGCAGACGATCTTCTGCTTTTCCGAAGATAACCATGTAAAATCATTATGGCTCTGTTTTCGAAATTATTCTGGCCATCAAAATTGCCTCCGATGCAGGAAACATCAGCAGTCACACGTAACCGTTGACCTCCCTGGCAAATGCAAATCGACAGATTGTTGTTGCACCACAAAAATGGTCGAAACATCTCCGCTCTGCTTTGCTCATTATTTTGGCGCGGATAATTGCTAGTGTTTTGGCGGATATTGATGGAGGCGAAAGTGTTGCTCTGCACTGTCTGGGTTATACATGTTACCTGTGGCATCAAGTGAGCAATGTGGATGATCTTTAGAAGAGTCAAATGTTCCTGGTAGATTGTCCTATTACCTGTAACAGAGATAGATAATTTCATATTAGATATCCGATTATGTACGATGTAATAATCCATTGTCGTTTTTCTTTTCGTTTCAGGTAATTCTTCCAAAATCTTGGATAATTGGACAACCTTGGATATTTTTTGAATCGGAGATTAAGTTAAAAAGTAAACAATATTGGCCATCATAGAATATCCAACGATGTTTCTGAATACTATAAAATAATTCCGCGACATACGTTGGCTACACTTTAGGTTGAAGATTCTCAAGTATATATCCGATACAACCTAGATACTAGGGTGCCAATGAATGTATGGGAAAAAATCGACCCTAAAATTTCAAAAAGTTACCCTATAAAAATTGTTCACCACCTCGAAAAAACACCCTATGCCAAATATCAGCTCAATTGGACGTAAGGGAGAGTGGTACAAAGCGGTCGAAGTTTGATTTTTTGGAAAATCGAAAAATCATCCAAAGGGGAAGTAAAGGAAATCGGGGTTTTAAAAAAAAAATGTTGATGCCAAATGTCTTAAAATTGCATGAAACATCGAGATCTAGTGTTATCCCGAAAAAAGCCCCGATTTTCGGCGATTTTTCGTTTTTCAAAAAAAAACTCAAATTTTTTTTGCTACACTAATAAGTTCGAATGTGCTTATATTTTGCCTAGGATATATCATCGTGCAAATCAACATTTCGCAGCAAGTTCCGAATGAAAAATCGAGATAACTATTTTTATTGGTACCCAAAACCATACGTTTCGTTTCGTGTTCCGAAAAAAAGTGTCGATTTTTGACAAAAAAAAAATTTCGTGACAACACTAGATCTCAACGTTTCATACAATTTTAAGACATTTGGCATCAAAATAAAATTTTCGAAAACCCCGATTTCCTTTACTCCCCCCTCGGTTCATTTCTCGGTTTTCAAAAAACTCAAACTTTGACCGCTTTGCGCCACTCTCCCTTAAGTCCGATTGAGCTGGTATTTGGCTAAGTTTTTTTTAACGAGGTGGTGAACATTTTTTATGGGGTAACTTTTTGAAATCAGAGATGACCATTTTCATTGGCCCCTACTGACACAAGAACTGTGATAAAAATTCGCGGAACATTACATTCCTAAAGTGGTTTACAAATTCAAATGTTCAAAGTATCTGCTTGCATTGCCTAAAAAATCTCAAACTATCCAGGCATAAGGGCTTGTACCGATTTCTTAGTGGTCTTATTTATTTGGCAATTTTTTGAACACGGAGCCAGAGAGTAAGCAAACACTCATCAGGCATGTAAGTTGTAATTGTTCTTTCCGACGAAGAAAACAAGGGGAATCTCAACATATTTTTATTAAAAGTTATTCTCATTTGATTCTACACATTGCGCCCATCTCTCAGGCAAATTATGGATTTCCTTTTCAAAATAAACCTTTTTTTTGTGTTTCGACGAAAACTATTCGCTGCTTCATTTTTAATAATCTTCGATAACCTTTCTCAGCTCTGTTTTTTTTTTGCATTCTTCGCGGCTTTAGCGGTGTGCGCCGATGCGTTCCATTACACACAGAGCATCGTCTTGCGGGCGAAATGATTCGGCATCACAGTGGATGGGCCGCCTTCACTAGGTGAAAGCCATCAATGTTTGTGCTTAGGTTTCTCGAAATAAATCCAATTTTCGTCACCAGTCGTCAATACGATGCAAAATCGATTTCCGTCGGTATCCTTGAAGAAACATTTCGCTAAATGATTTGCGACGCTCTATTTGCCATTTTCACAATTTGTGTGACACTCATTTTCCGAACTTCTCGATTTTCTTCATAGCTTTCAAACGATGGTCAATTGTGCAAACAAAGTGCTTTCGATCACATTCTTCTTCAATTGAAAAAAAACAAGAGTAGCGAATGATCTGTATTCGAAACGAAACTCGACATTTTTAATACGCTGAGATTACTTTTGACGTTGAATTGCGACATTTTTTTTCTTGCAACAAAATTTCACACAATATCTTTGACTAATAAATTTAGAGCAATTAGCAGAGCAGAGCATTAGAGCAATTCCACGCCAAATCAACCCGACGACCCGGGCGCTGACCCGATACTCTAATTTTTTGAAACATGATACTTATGGTGAAAGCTACCTAGAATCACAATTTTCAGTATCATATGTCTATTTAAATTACGACTGATTAAAAAAAAACTCTGATGTCTCTTTAAAAAAATAGTAACTCAAAATCCAGATGTCTGATTATGATATGATGTTCGACAAAGTAGTTCGAATATTATTGAACTATTTAGAGAAAATAACTTCTTAAATGAACCTTCAAAAATCTTACTCAAAAAAAGGATTTTATATCAAAAACCTTTGTAACTCAAAACATCTCCCTTCGATTTTTTTTTGAATATTTTTAATGGAAACTCCTTCCAGTTTAACAAACATTGACGTACAGCTGAACCGTTCTCGAAATACGACGAAGAGAGAGATAGAGGAAAAAAAATAGAAAGAGGGAAATAAAAAATAATGCGAGAGAGTAAGAGTAAGAGAGGGATAGTAAAAAAGGAGAAAGGGAGAGATAGGGAATAAGAGAAAGAAAAAGAGAAAGGGAGAAGAAAGGAGAGATATAGAAGAAAAAAGGGGTGAACAAGAGAGAGATAAAGTAAAAGAGATAGGAAGGGAAGATGAAATATAGACAGAGAGATTGAAAGAAAAGATAGACAGAGAAAAAGAGAGAATGAAAGATAGATAGAGAAAAATATATTTACAGCCATTCCATGTCAAACCGATATAGTGGTTCTCGGATTTTCGTCAAAAGTGGCAATTTTGTTCTTTATCGCAAAACAGTAGACCCGTTTTTTTTATTTTTTTCACTAGGGTGACCATTTCCATTTTAGGGTGATCCGAAAAATCAATTTTTTCTCCTTTTTCCCAAAATGGTTTTTTTTAAATTCATAGTTTTCGAACTACTAGACCGATTCCTATTAGTCTTTTTCAAGAAAATAAAATTCCACTTGCAAAAAATTTGGATCTTGTTTTCATAATTATTGATATTTGTTGATATTACATGGTCTCGGGACCAAGGACGCTATATTTTTTAAAATATTTTTACTTACAAGCTGAAGTTTTTTTACATTACTTAATTTAAAATCAGAGAGTTTTTTTTTTCGTTCTTAAGTTATGATTTTCAAGGCTCAATGAAGATTATCGCATTGGCTTCAATTTGATATGTCGATCAGCTGAATCGGTTCAGTAAGTTAAAACTCATGAATGTACGATTTCTGGAAAAAGGGGACCATCGGTTATCTTTTAAGAATCATAAATTAAAAACGAAAAACTTCAGCTTTCAAGAAAAAATATAAAAATGTATGGCGTGCGTGATCCCGAGACCATGTAAACTATGAAAAAAATTAATTCAATCAGTTTTGAAAACAAAACCCATTTTTTGCATTCGTTATATTTTAGTAAAGAAGACTAGTTCATTGCCTTCAATTTGATAGGTCAATCGTTCGAGTCGGTCAAGTAGTTCAAAAGTTGTGAATTAAAAAAAAAGTAATTTTTGGAAAACAGGGGGAAAATATATTTCTCGGATCACCCTAAATTGTAAATGGTAACCCTAATACAAAAATTGAAAATATAGGTCTGATGTATTACGATAAAGAACGAAATTACCGCTTTTCACGGAAATCTTAGAACCACTATATCGGATTGGCATGGAATGGCTGTATACAGAGAGAAGGGTAGGAAGATAGAGATTTTGAAAGGTAGAAAGAGAGAGATTTGGAAAGGTAGAAAAAGAGATTTTGGAAGGTAGAAAAAGAAAGATGGTTATAGATAGAAAGAAAGAGGTTGTGGGAGGTAGAAAGAGAGAGAATTTGAAAGGTAGAAAGAGAGAGAATTTGAAAGGTAGAAAGAGAGAGATTTTGAAAGGTAGAAAGGGAGAGATTTTGAAAGGTAGAAAGAGAGATTTTGAAAGGTTGAAAGAGAGATTTTTAAAGATAGAAAAAGAGATATTTTGAAAGGCAGATAGGGAAAGATTTTAATAGGTAGAAAGAGAGAGATTTTGAAAGGAAGAAAGAGAGATATTTGTGAAATGTAGAAAGAGAAAGAATGTGAGAGATCGAAAGAGAGATTGTGAGAGGTAGAAAGAGGGTGATTGTGAAAGATAGAAAGGAAGAGATTGTGAAAGGTAGAAAGAGAGAGATTTTGATAGAAAGAGAGAGAGAGATTGTAAAAGATAGAAAGAGAGAGATTATGGGAAGGTAGATTGTAAAACGTAGAGATTGATTGTGAAAGTTAGAAAGAGAGAGTTTGTGGAAGGCAGAAAGAGAGAGATTGCGAAAGGTAGGAAGAGAG